>NC_090651.1:26903473-27203473 GCF_040937935.1 Hyperolius riggenbachi | reverse complement strand
CCATATTTATTTCCTTTTAATCAGTACCAGTTGGCCTGGCAGCCCTGATGGTCTATTTCTCTGCAGTAGTATCTGAATAACACCAGAAACAAGCATGCAGCTAGTCTTGTCAGATCTGACTTTAAAGTGTGAAACCCCTGATCTGCTGCATGCATGTTCAGGGGCTATGGCTAATAGTATTAGAGGCAGAGGATCAGCAGGGCTGCCAGGCAACTGGTATTGATTAAAAGGAAATAAACATGGCAGCCTCCATATACCTCTCTCTTCAGTTCCCCTTTAAGGTGAAAACCACCCATGAGCTGTAGTGGTTAAAGGCTGCCTTCTTGCCTATAAATGGCAAAAAGGACATTCACAAGGTCAACAGGTAACAGGGAATTAAACCACACCACAAGGAAACAGGAGAAGACTGAAGGAGAAGACACCACGAGGATTAGGATATACCACAGTATAGACGGCCATATTGAGATTGGCGAGTTAATGGACCGAGTGCATAGTCAGCCAGAAATATGGAACAGCACTAGAGTGGATCACAGTAATCATATGAAAAAGCACAAGCCCGGGATGCAATCTGCCCAAACTTCCTGTCTCTCAAAAGCCATCAGAAGCCCAGGGAAGAAAATCTTTCAAATGATAAGTCGTAAAAAGCTATGAAAGGACAATAAAAGCTACAAGCTTTCACACAGCATAGCAGTCAAATGAAGGCGTCCAAATGAGACGCCGAGCAGAAGTGAGACAGAAGCCTGTGTGAACCATGCCTTAGTGCCAATGAGCAGAGAGTACGTCCTGGTCATGCCAGTATTCATCACCCCAGGCAACAGCTGTGGCACTAACCATAGTGTGCCCCCCCCCCTCCTGTCCCTTCGACAGAGATTGGCAACAGTAAGAAGCTTGTTCAGGTAAGTATCGCCCCTTTCCCCTTGCTTGATCTGAGGCCAGACTCCTGTACTTGCATGTACCGGGTCCCAGCATGATGATGTCACCTTGCTGCTCCCAATCTCTGTAAAGGCAGGTGGCAGGACCAATAGATGAACAAGAATCACTGTGGAAAAGAAGGGGGACCACTAGACTACTAAGGAATGTCTTGAGGGGGAAGGGGCAGACCATTAAGCTACCAGGAAAGCTATTAGGGTGGGGAGACCCTAGACTATCTGGGAGTGGGACCACTATAAGAGGAACCACTAGACTACCAGGGAAAGCTAAAAGGGGTGAGTGGGACCAACAGACTACCAGGGACAGCTGTAAAAGTGGAGGGGGGTTTTGTCCTCTCAACCTCCCATTCCCTCCTAAGGATAGTGAATAGGGCAGGGAAGAGGAGGCAATGGAAGTGTGATAGGAAGGAACATCACGACAAGCCTGCCTCTGCCATCCAAACTCTTAAACCGCGTTCCCATGTATGAGACATGACTCCCAGCCGTGATTGGTACCTGATCTCTCGGGCAACATTGCAGGGCCGAGGCTGTACAGACACATCACTAGCCTGCAGGTTAGAGACATGTTCTGTTCCTATATGGGAGGGGGCGCAGCACATGACATTACGCGGCTGGCAGGAAAAGTGGGGAGAAGAATGCTTTTGGCCATTGCTCGGTGGAAGCAATCCCTGGTCAAATGGTCGAGAAGTGTTGGGGACTCCTGTACACAAGCTGAATTCTCGGCAGAGGTGGTTGTTTTTGGCCACCTTAGCCAAGTTTCGTCTAGGGTGTGCACCGAGTTGTAGACTATTAGTCTATAGATAGGATAAGATTGTGATTTCCTGGTCGGAGACAAGTCTATGAACTTTGTAAAGTGCTGCAGAAAATGTCAGAGCTCTAAATATATAAAATAATATGATAGGACAATAGACTATGACTATGTAAGGGATTCAACCTTCGTTCCTCTGTGGACTGTGAGAGATATGTCTATGTAAAGTGCTGCAGAAGATGTTAGTGCTTTAAATACATAATAATTATATGATAGGACATTAGACCATGACTATGTTAGGGATTAGACTGTGAGCTCCTCAGAGGACAGTCAGTGACATGACTATGTACTCTGTAAAGTGCTGCAGAAGATTTCAGTGTTATACTGTATAAATACATAATAATATGGTAGGATATTAGTGCTGCAAAAGATGTCAGTGCTCTCGCTCTACACGTAATAATATAATGTATATTAGACTATGATTATGGTAAGGATTAGATTGCAAGATCCTCTGAGGACAGTCAGTGACATGACTGTGTACTCTGTAAAGTGCTGCAGAAGATGTCAGTGCTATATAAATACATAATAATTATATGGTAGGACATGAGACTATGACTATGGTAGGGATTAGATTGTGAGCTCCTCTGAGGACAGTTAGTGGCATGACTATGTACTCTGTAAAGTTTTGCAGGAGATGTCAACGGTATATAAATACATGATAATATGGTAGGATATTAGTGCTGCAGAAGATGTCAGTGCTCTCTCTCTCTACACGTAGTAATATAATGTATATTAGACTATGATTGTGGTAGGGATTAGATTGCAAGCTCCTCTGAGGATAGTCAGTGACATGATTATGTACTTTGTAAAGTGATGCAGAAGATGTCAGTGTTATACAAACACATAACAATATGGTAGGACATTTCACTATGACTATGGCAGGATTACATTGTGAGCTCCTCTGAGGACAGTCAGTGACATGACTGTGTACTCTGTAAAGTGCTGCAGAAGATGTTAGTGCTATATAAATACATGGTAGGACATGAGACTATGACTATGGTAGGGATTAGATTGTGATCTCCTCTGAGGACAGTTAGTGGCATGACTATGTACTCTGTAAAGTTCTGCAGGAGATGTCAACGGTATATAAATACATGATAATATGGTAGGACATTAGACTGTGACTACGGTAGAGATTAGATTGAGGACGGTTAATGACATAACTAGGCATTCTGTAAATTGCTACAGAAAATGTCAGCACGACAAAAATGCATAATAATAATGATAATATTACTCAATCAAGCTCACTAAACTGAAACTCGGAGCTCCAGTAACATTCCCTGAGAAGTGGAGATTGTCACGCACATATCAGCCCTCGAGTGATTCACTCCAAATGATCATTATTACAGATTGTTCGCTTGAATCATTCTAATATAACAAAACAAAGCTGTCTGATTTCAATCACGTTTCGCACGCCAAAGCAAACAAAATCAATCACAACCTGCCACTCCATCCATACGGAATACTGCTGCTCAATACAGGACAAAACTATTGATCCCTTATTAATGCAATCTACGTCTCACAACATGCTGCAACCCGGCTTTGATCAATCTGGTCTCTGAAATCAACTGAAAGTTATTAATTTGATTAACGGGAAGTAATAGATTGCAGGCCAACTCTGCTGAAATCCAATCCATCTGAAAAAATCAGTTTCACTGAACCTTGTATGGTTCATGCTGTGCTAAACATGGTGTACACAGCCATGTCACTCACTGTCCTCAGAGGAGCTCACAATCGAATCCCTACCATAGTCTAATGCCCTACCATAGTCATAGTCTAATGTGCTACCATATTATTATTATATATTTATACAGAATGGATATCTTCTCCAGTACTTTACAGAGTACATAGTCATGTCACTGATTGTCCTCAGAGGAGTTCAACATCTAATCCCTACTATAGTCCTAGTGTAATGTCCTACTGTTAAGGCTTGTCTAGTCAACAACCACTGTTCAGGCTGTATGCCATATGACTGACCCAGAGCCCAGCCCGTAACACCTGCACAAACTTCTGCCTACCACAATACTACAATACACCCTGCAGGTAGATGTAGCATACAGTCTGGCAGATAGATAATCACTAGACAGAACCTGATAATTCTTGGCAATGCATTATGGGCACAGTGGATATATATATATATATATATATATATATATATATATATATATATACATATACACAAGATAGTTACCTGAGGCCTAGTGGATGAGGCTATCCAGATGAGTAAATCAAGTGGCAGAAGTGCCAGGAGTTCCTGGTGGCAAAGGGGTAGTCCAGATAGGAACTTTCCAGAGGTAGCGTAGTCAAGGCAAGCCAAAGTCAGTCCAGGCAGAGTTCATGCAAATGCGTGTCCAAGCAAAGGTCAAGCCAGGCGGCAAGGCAAAGCATAGTCGAGGTACAAGGCAAGGTTGGCAACAGGAATCCAGCAGAGATTAAGCGTGGTCAGGATACAAGGCAGTAGTCAGCAACAGGAATTAGGCAGAGGTTAACAGTGGTCAAGATTCAAGGCAATAGTCGGCAACAGGAATCCAATATGACAGTGAGCACTACCCAGCAACAAGCCAAAGCTAATGCTATCACGGGCGATGACTGGGGGCGCTCACCAGGTTAAAATACTAGAACTAACCAATCAACAAAAGCAGAATTGAAAACAATAGTAATCCAGCATGTCAGCTGGATCAGCTGACACGCACACATCAACGTCAGAGTTACTGCTTACATCTGCGGAGCACGTACTGAGAATGCGTCCTCTGCCTATCCAATGGGATGTGAGAAGCCCCCTGCATTCCACTGACGTGAGCGGCTTGCCGAGACCCGGAAGTCAGAACTGCAGCCCGAGTCTCGGCATTCCGCCGCTGCCCATGCATAGCAGACCTTACACCTACCACATTATTATTATTATGCATTTATGTAGCACTGACATCTTCTGCAGTACTTTACAGAGTGCATAGTGATGCCACTGACTGTCCTCAGCGGAGCTCACAATCTAATCCCTAAGATAGTCATAGTCTAATGTCCTATCATATTATTATTATGTATTTATATAGCACTGACATATTCTTCAGCACTTTACAGAGTACATGGTCATGTCACTGACTGTCCTCAGAGGAGCTCACAATCTAATCCTACCATAGTCATAGTCTAATGTCCCAACATATTATTATTATTATGTATTTATATAGCACTGACATCTTCTGCAGCACTTTACAGAGTACATAGTCATGTCACTCACTGTCCTCAGAGGAGCTCACAATCTAATCCTACCATAGTCATAGTCTAATGTCCCAACATATTATTATTATTATGTATTTATATAGCACTGACATCTTCTGCAGCACTTTACAGAATACATGGTCATGTCACTAACTGTCCTCAGAGTTAAACACAGCACTTTCCTCCGAAGAGGTGATAACATTATCTTTTGTTTGCATTCTTTCATCAGTACAATTAGTAAACATTAGCAGCAGTGCTAAAACTGAGCTGCACACATAGCAGAAGCAGAGAGAGCTGAGAAGTGATCACTAAATAGATTTTAATCTATAAATACAGCAGCTATGCAAAATTTTTTTAAAATGCAATGTCAGCTTTCAGAACACATAAGGTGTACTTTGGGAACTTGTAATTTGTAAACAGACAATATTACTTGTGCACAAAAGCAAATATGGTAACTGTATGGGTAATAAAAAGTAGGAAAACACCTCAGCGACACATAGTAGAATGCAGTAAATTATTCAGGATACCCACTTTTGTGGTAATGTTCCTGGTTTTAGTATTAGAAACACTCCCTATATCTATATATTGCTGTATATGGGTATGTAGCCACGCCCTCCCAGTGATGTCACAGACTGTTTTTAGTAGGGATGAGCGAGCAATGATACAAAGAATACAAGTCCCAGCAGTGAATGAGAACAGATCCCACTACAGGCGGATCAAAATGAGGTGGAGGGAAGGGGTTTTCACTCCATCTTGCCTGTGTGATAGGAGCCATAGACAGAGACAGGAATAGAAGTGTATGCTTTCAGATAGAGATAGCTAATAGTTTGATCTGTTTAACCAACTTACAACTGTGATTTATAGGGTGTATTATGTGTTGTGCAGAACTGTGATAGATTGACTTAGGTTAGAACTGTGTGTGCTTAGTTAAATTACAGCAAGGTACCTGTAGTGCTCCAGCTTGTTTGCTAGCTGTACACTACACTTAGTACTGTGAGAAGAACTGTCACCTATTGCATTCCTTTACTGCTGCTGTGCTGAGTATGAGTGTGTTTACAAATTGCTTAGGCACTGTGCTACTGCAGGGACACTAAACAAATTGTTCACATTTATATTATTATTATTAATTTATGTAGCACCAGCATTTTCAGTGGCGCTGTACAACAGCATAGAGAGTATAACATTACAAAATAAACAATGCAACAGTTAACAATACAAGACAATGGTGGATTACAACTGATACAGTGAACAAATTAACTACAGATTTTTACACAGGGGAGGATGATGTGAGCAAACATTACACAGCATTGAGAGACAAAAGGGGAAGAGAGTCAAAAGGCCTTACAGTCTATAGGTTTAAGGTATAGGACAGTAGGTAAAGGGAAGCTATGTATGGGGTGGTAGAAATGGTGGTCAGTGGCTGAAGTGTCCTAGGTAGGAGAGTATGCTTGCCTGAAGAGGTGAGTTTTCAGATTGTGCCTAAAAAAGAGTAAGTGTGGGTGAGTGGCAGATGTGTTGAGGGAGAGTGTTCCAGAGAAGGGGAGAGGATTGGGAGAAGTCTTGTAAGCGGAAGTGAAAAGAGGTGACCAGAGAGGAAGACAAGAGAATATTGTTAGTAGAGCGGAGATTGCATGTAGGATGGTGGGTACATATGAACACGTCCGGTGAGTTGAGCGCCGGGAGAGCCGAATGATGGCTCTCCCTGCTGCCCCAAAATTCCCTGGCGGGGTTAAAGAGGAACTCCAGTGAAAATAATGTAATAAAAAAAAGTACTACATTTTTACAATAATTATGTATAAAGGATTTAGTCAGTGTTTGCCCATTGTAAAAGCTTTCCTCCTCCTGATTTACATTCTGACATTTATCACATGGTGACATTTTTACTGCTAGCAGGTGATGTCACTGGAAGTAGCTGCTGCTTGCTTTTTTGGCAGTTGTAAACAGCTATTTCCCACAATGCAGCGAGGTTCACAGACAGGAAACTGCCAGGACCATGGTCCTCACAGTTCCCTGTGGGAGGGGTTTCACCACAATATCAGCCATACAGCGCCCCCTGATGATCCGTTTGTGAAAAGGAAAAAAATTCTCATGTAAAAGGGGGTATCAGCTACTGATTGTGATGAAGTTCAATTCTTGGTTATGGTTTCTCTTTAAATACTATTCCCCCTCTGAGTTGTCGCAACTCAGAGAGTGATGTTATTAGCGGTATGGCAAGCGCCGGAGCCCCGGATTACTCTTACGCACCCCGCGCAGCATTACATTGCTTCTATGGGCACCTGTCTTCAGCGCCGTGTGCTGAAATCACCTGCTTCGAGGATGTTGTGTGTAGCATTGCATGTAGGATGTATGTATTCATGCATGGTACATTTCGCTACAGTCTTCCTCAGCGCCTCCATCTTTCAAACCTGTGGTTTTTTAACCCGGCGACTTTCCAGTGCTGAGCTGTGTGTGAGCTGCGAGCCGCCGGTTTCGCCATCCCCCTAATGACATGCAGTGTGCACAGTATGAGGAACTTTCTCTCCTCACTGACTTGCTAATTATCCTGATAATTCTGCTTAACTCCGGGGTCGCTCTGCTTGCTGCGGCAGAAAACCAATTACAGGAAGGTCAGACCTTGTCTGTTGCTGCACAGAAATACATGTTTATGAACTCAATTCTATTATGCCAGCAATATGGTGCTGACATATCTGTTTGCGTGGCATATCAATAAGTGAAACATACACTTTCCTGCGCCGTTCCTGTGTAGTCTATGAAAAAAAAAAAAAAAAAGAGCCATGATGGTCGGAGTTTATTACCCTCCTTGTCCGGCTGTGGTGAGAGAGAGACTTTTAAAGAGGAACTCCAGTGAAAATAATGTAATAAAAAAAAAGTGCTTCATTTTTACAATAATTATGTATAAATGATTTAGTCAGTGTTTGCCCAGTGTAAAATCCTTCCTCTCCCTGATGTGCATTCTGACATTTACCACATGATGACATTTTTACTGCTGACAGGTGATGTCAGTGGAAGGAGATGCTGCTTGCTTTTCTGGCAGTTGGAAACCGCTGTAAACAGCTGTTATTTCCAACAATGCAACAAGGCTCCCACAGTGTGATGTCAGTGGCTGGATAGTGTTATGGTTAAGGGCTCTGCCTCTGACACAGGAGACCTGGGTTCGAATCTTGGCTCTGCCTGTTCAGTAAGCCAGCACCTATTCAGTAGGAGACCTTGGGCAAGTCTCCCTAACACTGCTACTGCCTATAGAGCACGTCCTAGTGGCTGCAGCTCTGGAGCTTTGAGTCCGCCAGGAGAAAAGCGTGATATAAATGTTCTGTGTTTGTTTGTCAGAACCATGGTCCTGGCATCACACTGTGGGAGGGGTTTCACCACAATATCAGCCATACAGCGCCCCCTGATGATCCGTTTGAGAAAAGGAATAGAATTTCCATGTAAATGGGTGTATCAGCTACTGATATTGGGATAAAGTTCAATTCTTGGTTACGGTTTCCCTTTAAATGCTCCCATTATTAGCGATCCCAGGGACTAGATCAGATAGTTATCTGTAATGGAATTCACACCTGTCTGCGTAAAAATAACATACAGGCAGAGCAGGATCATCCACCAGGCAACCTAGGCAGGTGGGCTCCAAATCTACTACCTTGCCTAGGGCCCCATAACACCTTAGTCTATCTCTGCATACAGAACATTACTCAAGCTTCCAGGACATTCATATAAAGCTGATAATTATATGTGTGCGGTGGCTACCTCTGCACCCCCTATTGCTACGCCCCTGACTACGCATGATACGCACCCCTCTGTAGGGGAGGATCGCTGAAAGCCGTAACTATGCCTCTCCCAGGCACTCCTCTGTAGGGGAAGATAGCTGAGAGCCGTCACTATGCCTCTCCCACGCACGCTACGCACTCCTCAGTAGGGGAGGATCGCTGAGAGCCGTCACTATGCCTCTCCCAGGCACTCCTCTGTAGGGGAAGATAGCTGAGAGTCATCGCTATGCCTCTCCCAGGCACTCCTCTGTAGGGGAAGATAGCTGAGAGTCGTCACTATGCCTCTCCCACGCACGATACGCACTCCTCTGTAGGGGAGAATATCTGAGAGCTGTCGCTATGCCTCTTCCACGCACAATACACACTCCTCTGTAGGGGAGGGAGGTTGAGAGCTGTCACTATGCCTCTCCCATGCAGGATACACACTCCTCTGTAGGGGAGGATCGCTGAGAGCTGTCGCTATGCCTCTCCCGCGCACAATATGCACTCCTCTGTAGGGGAGGAAGGTTGAGAGCTGTCACTATGCCTCTCTCACACATGATACATACTCCTCTGTAGGGGAGGATCGCTGAGAGCTGTCGCTATGCCTCTCCCACGCACGCTACGCACCCTCTGTAGGGGAGGGTGGTTGAGAGCCATCACTATGCCTCTCCCATGCAAGATACACACTTCTCTGTAGGGAAGGATCGCTGAGAGCTGTTGCTATGCCTCTCCCACGCACGTTATGCACTCCTCTGTAGGGGAGGATATCTGAGAGCCGTCACTATGCCTCTCCCTCGCACGATACGCACTTCTCTGTAGGGGAGGATATCTGAGAGCCATCACTATGCACCTTCCACGCATGGGGAGGGGAGGATATCTGAGAGCTGTCGCAATGCCTCTTCCACATACAATACGCACTCTTCTGTAGGGGAGAACCGCTGAGAGCCGTCACTATGCCTCTCCCACGCACTATACGCACTCCTCTGTGTGGGAGGATCGCTGAGAGTCATCGATATGCCTCTCCCATGCACAAGACGCACTCCTCTGTAGGGAGGATCACTGAGAGTCGTCTCTATGTCTCTCCCACGCACAAGACACACTACTCTGTAGGGGAGGATAGCTGAGAGTCATCGCTATGCCTTTCCCATGCATTATCCTCACTCCTCTCTAGGGGAGGATCACTGAGAGCTGTCGCTATGCCTCTCCCCCGCACGATACACACTCCTCTGTAGGGGAGGATCGTTGAGAGCCGTCACTATGCCTCTCCCTAGCATGATACACACTCCTCTGTAGGGGAGAATATCTGAGAGCTGTCGCTATGCCTCTCCCACGCACACTATGCACTCCTCTGTAGGGGAGGATAGCTGAGAGCCATCACTATGCCTCTCCCATGCAGGATACACACTCCTCTGTAGGGGAGGATAGCTGAGAGCTGTTGCTATGCCTCTCCCATGCACGTTATGCACTCCTCTGTAGGGGAGTATATCTGAGAGCCGTCACTATGCCTCTCCCACGCACGATATACACTTCTCTGTAGGGGAGGATAGCTGAGAGCCATCACTATGCACCTCCCACGCATGATACACACTCCTCTGTTGGGGAGGATCGCTGAGCAATACGCATGACTCTGTAGGGGAGGACAGCTAAGTCGTCGCTATGCCTCTCCCACGCATAATATGCACTCCTCTGTATGGGAGGATAGCTGAGAGCCATCGCTATGCCTCTCCTACGCACGATACACATGACTCTGTAGGGGAGGACAGCTGAGAGCCGTTGTTATGCCTCCCCCATGCACGCCACAGTAGGGGAGGATCGCCTGCTGCCCAGCCATTGGGAACAGCAGAATGAACTTTTGTACCACCATCCAGATGAAGAACTTGGGCGAAATAATTCTGATCATCTTGTACTTCCCAACTCTAATCCTCAGTAGAACAGCGAGCAAGTCCAAGAAAGGCTCGCTTTAATTGCAGTTGCATCTGTTCACATAGCTATAGGACAAGACAGGCCTTGGCCGTGAGTATATTTTATGTTACTGATGTCTATCGTTTAATAAACTCTGAAAATAACTCTCTTTTCCCTTCCCGCTGAGTTTGTAATTAGGAGAGCCAACCACTATTTATCATGTTGCTCTTCAAAGTATTTAAAGTGAATCTGTCACAAGTTCAGCAGCTAGCACTCCTCTGTAGGGGAAGATAGCTGAGAGTCATCGCTATGCCTCTCCCAGGCACTCCTCTGTAGGGGAAGATAGCTGAGAGTCGTCACTATGCCTCTCCCACGCACGATACGCACTCCTCTGTAGGGGAGAATATCTGAGAGCTGTCGCTATGCCTCTTCCACGCACAATACACACTCCTCTGTAGGGGAGGGAGGTTGAGAGCTGTCACTATGCCTCTCCCATGCAGGATACACACTCCTCTGTAGGGGAGGATCGCTGAGAGCTGTCGCTATGCCTCTCCCGCGCACAATATGCACTCCTCTGTAGGGGAGGAAGGTTGAGAGCTGTCACTATGCCTCTCTCACACATGATACACACTCCTCTGTAGGGGAGGATCGCTGAGAGCTGTCGCTATGCCTCTCCCACGCACGCTACGCACCCTCTGTAGGGGAGGGTGGTTGAGAGCCATCACTATGCCTCTCCCATGCAAGATACACACTTCTCTGTAGGGAAGGATCGCTGAGAGCTGTTGCTATGCCTCTCCCACGCACGTTATGCACTCCTCTGTAGGGGAGGATATCTGAGAGCCGTCACTATGCCTCTCCCTCGCACGATACGCACTTCTCTGTAGGGGAGGATATCTGAGAGCCATCACTATGCACCTTCCACGCATGATACACACTCCTCTGTAGGGGAGGATCACTGAGAGCCGTCGCTATGCCTCTCCCACGCACGCTTCGCACTCCTCTGTAGGGAAGGATATCTGAGAGCCCTCGCTATGCCTCTCCCCCGCACGATACACACTCCTCTGTAGGGGAGGATTGCTGAGAGCCGTTGCTATGCCTCTCCCATGCGTGATACGCACGACTCTGTAGGCAAGGATAGCAGAGAGCTGTCGCTATGCCTCTCCCACGCACGATATGCCTTCCTCTGTAGGAAAGGATAGCTGAGAGCCATCGCTATACCTCTCCCACGCATGAGAGACACTTCTCTGTAGGGAGGATAGCTGAGAGCCGTCATTATGCCTCTCCCTCACACGATACGCACTTCTCTGTAGGGGAGGATAGCTGAGAGCCATCACTATGCACCTCCCACGCATGATACACACTCTTCTGTAGGGGAGGATCACTGAGAGCCGTTGCTATGCCCCTCCCACGCACGCTACGCACTCCTCTGTAGGGGAGGATATCTGAGAGCTGTCGCAATGCCTCTTCCACATACAATACGCACTCTTCTGTAGGGGAGAACCGCTGAGAGCCGTCACTATGCCTCTCCCACGCACTATACGCACTCCTCTGTGTGGGAGGATCGCTGAGAGTCATCGATATGCCTCTCCCATGCACAAGACGCACTCCTCTGTAGGGAGGATCACTGAGAGTCGTCTCTATGTCTCTCCCACGCACAAGACACACTACTCTGTAGGGGAGGATAGCTGAGAGTCATCGCTATGCCTTTCCCATGCATTATCCTCACTCCTCTCTAGGGGAGGATCACTGAGAGCTGTCGCTATGCCTCTCCCCCGCACGATACACACTCCTCTGTAGGGGAGGATCGTTGAGAGCCGTCACTATGCCTCTCCCTAGCATGATACACACTCCTCTGTAGGGGAGAATATCTGAGAGCTGTCGCTATGCCTCTCCCACGCACACTATGCACTCCTCTGTAGGGGAGGATAGCTGAGAGCCATCACTATGCCTCTCCCATGCAGGATACACACTCCTCTGTAGGGGAGGATAGCTGAGAGCTGTTGCTATGCCTCTCCCATGCACGTTATGCACTCCTCTGTAGGGGAGTATATCTGAGAGCCGTCACTATGCCTCTCCCACGCACGATATACACTTCTCTGTAGGGGAGGATAGCTGAGAGCCATCACTATGCACCTCCCACGCATGATACACACTCCTCTGTTGGGGAGGATCGCTGAGCAATACGCATGACTCTGTAGGGGAGGACAGCTAAGTCGTCGCTATGCCTCTCCCACGCATAATATGCACTCCTCTGTATGGGAGGATAGCTGAGAGCCATCGCTATGCCTCTCCTACGCACGATACACATGACTCTGTAGGGGAGGACAGCTGAGAGCCGTTGTTATGCCTCCCCCATGCACGCCACAGTAGGGGAGGATCGCCTGCTGCCCAGCCATTGGGAACAGCAGAATGAACTTTTGTACCACCATCCAGATGAAGAACTTGGGCGAAATAATTCTGATCATCTTGTACTTCCCAACTCTAATCCTCAGTAGAACAGCGAGCAAGTCCAAGAAAGGCTCGCTTTAATTGCAGTTGCATCTGTTCACATAGCTATAGGACAAGACAGGCCTTGGCCGTGAGTATATTTTATGTTACTGATGTCTATCGTTTAATAAACTCTGAAAATAACTCTCTTTTCCCTTCCCGCTGAGTTTGTAATTAGGAGAGCCAACCACTATTTATCATGTTGCTCTTCAAAGTATTTAAAGTGAATCTGTCACAAGTTCAGCAGCTAGGAAAAATATGACTTCACTTTTGTTAATAAAAGTAAAGTTCTCAAAACTCAT
The DNA here is from genome assembly GCF_040937935.1 of Hyperolius riggenbachi. Classification (NCBI taxonomy): domain Eukaryota; kingdom Metazoa; phylum Chordata; class Amphibia; order Anura; family Hyperoliidae; genus Hyperolius; species Hyperolius riggenbachi. The sequence continues at coordinate 27,190,086 of NC_090651.1, read as the reverse complement.
ATCAGTGCTACGAAGGTTGTCTTGTATAATAACACCTAACTCCTGACCAAGATCTAAACGTACTATATGTTAGCTTAGTCCGCAAGTGTCCAGACCAAGGGTGCAGCATGAGCCATGGCAGTCACAGCTAAAGGGCCAGGGAGCAGATGAGAGGCCCAGAGGCATAGCTATGGAGAGGCAAGGGGGAACATATGTCCTCGGGCACAACACTGTGAGAGCACTCAGCACGGTCGCTACTCCCCCAAGTGCATGAGAGGTGGCTTGCTGGTTGCCTGAACTGCCCCTGCTTCTCTCCCTCTGCAGGGGAGTGCAGAAGGGTTTTAGGCAGCAGTAAAAGCGGGGCAAATCTGGCTATCTAAAGTGGGGCACATGGCTATTTAAGGGGGAGTACATCTGGCTGTCTGAATGGGGGAAGGAGCACATTTCGCTATCTAAACAGGGAGAAGGGGGGCACATATGGCTATCTAAACAGCTTTTGTACATTTGACTCCATCCCACGCCCATTTTGTCTAGAGGGGGTGCTGAAATCCCTAGCTATATATATAACTGGCACCTATGGTGGCAATTTTTTTTTTTTTTTTGTAAGAGCTCCTGCGCCCTTTTTTCCTGTTTTGAGAAGTACCCCTTCTTCAGTGTAATACATGGAGGAAGTGGCAGGTCTTAAACCTGAAATGATCATTCATCAATACAGATGTATTCTAACATAGACCTTCTGCAATAAACCTTTATGGTTAAAGTATCGGATAGTGCAAACTACTCTTCATTGCCTTCCCATTTCATACATGTGAGGTGCCAAGTTGTGTCCACCATCTCCGGGAAGAATCAGTGCTGCTCTGCTCTGTTCTGTGATTCCAGCCCGTACACGGAACACTGAAGTGGCTCCGCTGGGGCCGATGCCGCAACGTTGTCCTGCCATCTGAGCAGCACAGCTGCTGGAATGGTGGCAATGCATGGACCGCACTTCCATTCGCACAGACTTGGGAATTACCCGGGGCCTCAGAGCCCATAGGGCCGGGCCTCCAAGTCTACTCACTATCAGTGGCGTCATTATGAGTTAGGGGTACTACACGCTCTGGGCAACCATCGGGGGGAGGATGCTTGGGGGTTAATGCTGAGTAAAACTAATGGGGAAGGGGCGTCCCTCTGCAGGAGAGGAACTCCTGCTTAACCCCTCTCTCCCCGCCTATCAGAGCCTTCTAACTGCCTCGCCACTGCCTGCTCCCCGTCTCTCTCCCCCCCCCCCCCCCCCGCCGCCAATCAGCACTCTTTGCTCAGAGCTGCTTCTACAGCGTCGTGACCCCAAAGGTCACAGAACAGAAACTAAAGGATTGCAGGAGATAGGAGCGGTGTGGAGAGGAGGTAATGGACACTACCTGATCCTTCCAGCTCCACCCACCTCACCCAAGATCAGGTAGCATTTTTTTTTACTTTTAGATCCTGCACAGGTTCCCGTTAAGAATGTAAAATCAGGGTAATTAAGATTTTACAACATTGACTAAATAATTTATAAATGAATAATTAAATCAAATTAAATTAATATTGTGAAAAAATATATACCTGATTGCAGTTAAGTTCCTTTTTAAAGTAAACTTGAACTAAAAAATAAAAGTAAAAATAAATAAACACACGTCATACTCACCTTCCGCATAGTCTGCTCCTCAATCTCTTCTCTCCCGTGTCCTGTTTGCCACCTGTGATCAATGGAATTCCTTATCCTCCATCTTAAAAATGGCAATTACCTTATAACAGCTTCCAGGATAGTACTCTGTTAAAAGGAACCTAAACTGAGAAGGATATGGATTTTTCCTTTTAAAATAATACCAGTTGCCTGAATCACCTGCTGATCCTGTGTCTCTAATACTTTTAGCCACAGCCCCTGAACAAGCATGAAGATCAGGTGCTCTGACTGAAGTCAGACTGGATTAGCTGCATGCTTGTTTCAGGGTGTGATTCAGCCACTATTGCAGCCACAGAGATCAGCTGGACTGCCAGGCAACTGGTATTGTTTAACAGGAAACATCCATATCACTCTCAGTTAAGGTTCCCTTTAACCAGTAATATCGCTTGAGCCATAGGGAAACATGGACATTACCTTGCACATCAGTTGTCCATTCAGTTATAACTAACAGCAACTGATATCGTGGAAAAGGGCCCTAAGTGTTTCAGTTATGTCTAGCTCTAGTCAGAACTGGAAGGGATTGTTGTTAGAAGAAAATGGTGAGCTTCTGAGAGGAACTGACGTTGAGGTAAGCATATAATGTTCATTTGCAGGTACATCATGTCTTTATTTTAAATAATTTTATTTGATTCGGGTTCCCCTTAAAGAGACACTGAAGCAGAAAAAATAATGATGATATAATCACTAATGATGACATAATTACTAGAACATTAGTAGCAAAGAAAATATTCTCATATTTTTATTTTCAGTTATACAGTGTTTTTATAACATTGCATCATTCTCTAATATTTGCAGTTTACACACTACTCAGCATTGTAAATGATTTTATAGAGCAGGCCAGTGAACTATTGACCGATCCTCTGCTGAAGAAAAAACAATACAGTGAGTGACAGTTGAGATAACAAGCTTCAGAAGACAGAGCTCTCTGGGACTTTCAAAGTCTTGGAGCTCAATGGCTCTTTTGCATAGATAACAACTGGAGTTTCTTAACTCTTCCTGTACTGGAAACAATATAAGACTTACTGTATGTCTCTGCTCCTAATGTTTTATTTCTTAGCTGTACTACACATACAAATCATTATATCATATATCATTTCACTTCAGTGTCTCTTTAAAGTCTTGAGGTTTTTTTTTTTGCTTTTTCTTTTACCTGATGGTGCAAGGCCCCTTTAAATACACGCGATTCTTACCGCTTCCTCTGTTCACTCCCGTTTCACCGGGGGCGAGTCACACGACGGACGTGAACTTTATTATAAAAATATTCTGTTGTTTCTTCGCGCAGGACCTCGGGGACTACATGAGTGACTGTCTGTTTCAGCCGAAGGGAAAGGTTAGGCGGCTGCGATTTAGCATGAATCGCGGGCATTGTTGTGTGCGGCAGACATGATGCATAATTAGAATATAGTGTTGTGCGCGGCTTTGTAATTAAACCGGGGGGACTGCACACCTTGTTGTGTTTCCCTTCATTAATGCTCATTTAAAGCAGTTTCAGTTAAAAGTGAAGGGTCCAGGAGGCGCGTGAATAATTAGATCCAGCGAGAAGGGTCACTTTTCAGTGGCGCGGTAGGGTGTAAGGCATAAAGAACGCAGCAGGGACAACCAAAGCAGGCTGTAATCCTTTCATAATGCAGCTGGATAAGTAGATTTCAGGGTCCATATGGGGAAAATTGGGCCAATTTATAGAGTACTTACATGCAAAGAGCAGCGAAAGAAATGGCCGCAGTATCGTATGACAGGCAGCCGCTAAAAGCAGAGCTGCCAGCACAAAACCACCATAAAGATCAAGTAAACGGGGAGAACTGATTACTATTACAGCAGTGTAAAATGATATCTATGTAAAGGTTTTCTATAGAGATGTTATAGATTAAAGAGAAACTCCGACCACGAATTGAACTTCATCCCAATCAGTAGCTGATACCCCCTTTTACATGAGAAATCTATTCCTTTTCACAAACAGACCATCAGGGGGTGCTGTATGACTGATATTGTGGTGAAACCCCTCCCACAAGAAACTGTGAGGACTGTGGTAATCCTGGCAGTTTCCTGTCTGTGAACCTTGTTGCATTGTGGGAAATAGCTGTTTACAGCTGTTTCCAACTGCCAAAAAAGCATGCAGCAGCTACATCACCTGCCAACAGTAAAAATGTCACCATGTAATAAATGTCAGAATGTAAATCAGGGATTTAAAAGATTTTACAATGGGCAAACACTAAATCATTTATACATAAATATTGTAAAAATGAAGCGTTTTTTTAATACATTATTTTCACTGGAGTTCCTCTTTAAGGCCCGGTTCACACTGGTGGCAATTAGTGGCAAACGGATCTGTAAAAACGGATCTGATTACCAGTCGATCTGATCCGTTTTCACCCCGTTTGCCATTAAGCTGCTTCCGTTCCGTTTCCCCACAACTGCCCCACCCCCATTACCAAAGTGTATTTTGTTGGCTAGAACGGTCTGTTTCTTCACTAGTGTACTTCACTAGCCCACAATGCGGCTTCAGCTTCAGTTTCCGTTCCGCTGGGCTCAGAGGTCCAGAAAAATTGCAGCAGCACCAAATTTGTGGTCCATTCAATGGATCGCGCGGAACGGATCCATTCTAACATACCGATGTGGACGGATCCATAGGTTAACATTGGATCAGTTCTCATCCGTTAGGATTCGCTCTGTTAGGATCTGTGAACTGACCTTTTTTAACGGTGATTTGAACCAGTCCTAACTATAACCATGGATTTAACTTCATACCAATCAGTAACTAATACCCCCTTTTCCCATGAGCAATCTTTACATTTTTTGTGAAAAGATCAGGTCTGTGTGGCTGATATTGTAGTGAAGCCCCTCCCACAGTGTGATGTCAGGACCTAGGTCCTGACAGTTTGCTATCTGTGAACCTTGTTGCATTGTGGGAAATAGCAGCTGTTTTCAACTCAACTGCCAAGCAACCAGTATATCCTTCTGTGCATATGTATATCTATAAAAAAAACACCTTTTAGCTTATTGCATTGTTAGGGGGTGTGGTTCTAGATAATGGCAGTTGGTGCTGTCTGTGTTTTTTTTGTCCATGTCTGCCAACAGTAAAGATGATTATGTGCAGGCTGGTTGTAGCTCAAACAATATGAACAAATTGCTTGGCGAATATCAATCATTTCTTGTTCTCTTCTATTTTTAAACTTTTCGCTACAGTTCCTCTTTAATTCTTCCTTGTAAGAATGAATGTGATGAGATGTCGAGATTTGAGATTGTTTGTAAGAGGTTAGAATCACTTTGCTGAAAACACAATCAAAATTGTTCCGAAGATGAAATGATGAGCATGATTGGGGGGGGCCTGTTGTTTGTAAAGGCTTCATAGGCTCAGGCCTAGGGCAGCTGCTGCGCTGGAGGGCAGCCGGATGTGGAAGACTGGTTGCTGCATGAAGAAGAGGAGTTGGAAAAATAAAAGAAAGGCAGCATGTCACCTATGCTAGCTGGCTTGAAGGCTAGGAGCCATGCTGCTTGACTGACAGCAATGTTATGCATGGTTACTGGTGGGGCGTGCTATGCTGTGTGGGGCAGGAGCGTGCATACCGTCTCTCTGAACGTAGCACACGCCGCGCCTCCACACACACGCCTCAGTCAATCACACACACACATACTGCGGACAGCTTGGAAATTATTATATCACTGAGCACTTTTTTGCCCTTTTATAACCCTGATAAAGCCCCACAATTCGGGCGAAACATGTAGACTCAATTTTGGTTGTTTAGGTTTTTCTTTATTCATGTTCCATATAGTTAATGCAGTAGGACCTGAGTTTGATATCTAGGCAATACTAGGGCTATAGTGCATTTAGTTAAAGGGATACTGTAGGGGGGTCGGGGGAAAATAAGTTGAAGTTACCCGGGGCTTCTAATGGTCTCCCGCAGACATCCTGTGCCCGTGCAGCCACTCACCGATGCTCCGGCCCCGCCTCCAGTTCACTTCTGGAATTTCTAACTTTAAAGTCAGAAAACCACTGCGCCTGCATTGCCGTGTCCTCGCTCCCGCTGATGTCACCAGGAGTGTATTGCACAAGTCCAGTATGGTCTTTGGTCTGCGCAGTATGCTCCTGGTGCCATCAGCGGGAGTGAGGACACGGCAATGCAGGCGCAGTGGTTTTCTGACTTTAAAGTCAGAAATTCCAGAAGTGAACTGGAGGCGGGGCGGAGCATCGGTGAGTGGCTGCGCGGGCACAGGATGTCTGCGGGGGACCATTAGAAGCCCCGGGTAACTTCAACTCATTTTCCCCCGACCCCCCTACAGTATCCCTTTAAGATGTATATGTATCGAGTGTGAAATTCATATTTATATTTTATCTTTTACTAATGAGTTACATTTGAAAATATGATACTTTATAGTGAGGGTCATCTCCCCTAAAGGTTTTTTTTATATACAATTTTCTGTTTTCTAAAAAAATGGCACCCACTAGGGAAGGAACTCTGGCCGAGGATGCAGTAATGAGAAGAATTGAAAATGGCAGCATAAGGATGGTTCACACAAGCGGCTGGCATGACGGCTGGCGGTGGCTCGATTAGCAGATGCTAAATGTTTTTCTGTTACCGGGGAGGAAAGCGTTCAGCATCAGTTCTCATTGTTCCGTCATCGCCAGGCCCGGTTTTACATCACAGGAGCCTATAGGCACAGATGTCCTGGCACCCTAGACTATGTCCTACACGAACCTACAAACACCCACCAAACCGCACCACAGGTGTGCTGACTGTCTGGCTGTTACTTCTCCCTTACCCATCATAGGTAGCTACAGTTGCCCCTTAGTATTAGGTAGCTCATATTCACTCCACTCAAGACTCTGCATGGGGAAGGAGAGAGGGAGGGAGGCACTCAAGGAGCAGAGCGAGCCACCTCTCCATTATCAGGCGCCTGTAGGCATGTGCCTACAGTGCCTTATGGTAAATTCGGCCCAGGTCATCGCGTTGTGTTTTGAGCCCCTACGGGGACACGAAAACGCACAACGCAGCCTTATTAGATGCTACATGTAACACGCAAGACAAGACAAAGGGATCTACAACTCGGTTTACACGAATGGCGACAACTGCTGTCACCGTTGTTTAAAAAACACTTCCATACATTTGAATGGAACGACAGTGGATACCTTTTAACCACTTGAGGACCGCAGTGTTAAACCCCCCTAGTGACCAGGCCAGTTTTAGTAAAATAGGCCACTGCAGCTTTAAGGCCAAGCTGCAGGGCCGTACAACACAGCACACAAGTTCTTCCCCCCCCCCCCTTCTCTCCCCACCAACAGAGCTCTCTGTTGGTGGGGTCTGATCGCTCCACCAGATGTTTGTTTATTTTTTTAATAAATATTTATTTCTTTATTTTTTATAATAAATATTGTTTTTTTTTATTATCTCCCCTCCCTCTCTCCCTGTAGCCGACCAATCATGGCGATCGGCTGTCATAGGCTTCTGCCTATGAGAGCCAATCGCTCTTTTGTCCCCCAGGGGGACAGCCATGTCACACGGCAGTCTCCAGTATAGCGCTGCTGCTGATCGCAGCACTGTACTGCCCTAATAGACGGCGTTTTCGCCATCTAAGTCTCCCGAGCAGGAGATGCGCGCGCAGCGTGCACTGATCTCCTGCTAGCCCCATAGATGGCCGTTCACGCCAATGGAGGTGGAGCGGTCCTGGGGCTGCCGCACTGCTCACGCCAATTGGCGTGGAGCAGTCGGCAAGTAGTTAAACGTTTTCATTGGCTCATGAAAATGTCGCATTTACCACCCGTGTGAACCAACCCTAACAAAATCTGGTTGCCCAATCCCAGCCTCATGAAAGGAAATAACAGCCACCATGAATACCACCTTTTGAGAAAGCAACATGAGATACATTTCTTTGTGGTGGATCAAGGATAGAAGAGGCAAGCTGGCATAACCTTTATACAGGCATGTAATGCCACATTGGCATAGAGGTAATAACATGGGAGATTGATTTTAATACAATACAATACAATAACATTTCTATAGCGCTTTTCTCCCATAGGACTCAAAGCGCTTAGGCTCTCTCAGATTCAGTAATTAGTAGGATGAAGTATTCACACAACAAAAGTTTATATTTCTGCAAATGCCAGACTGAACAGGTGGGTTTTCAGTCTGGATTTAAACACGTCCAGGGATGGGGCTGTCCTGATCTGTTGAGGTAAGGAGTTCCAAAATGTAGGGGCAGCATGACAGAAGGCTCTGGGACCAAAAGTTTCCAAGTGGACTCTGGGTATGACTAGATTATTAGAACCTGTGGATCTGAGAATGCGGGGATTGCTACGCAGCTGTAACATATCTTTCATGTATCCAGGGCCTAGATTATTCAGGGATTTAAATGTCAGTAGGCCGATCTTGAATAGGACCCTCCATTCTATAGGTAGCCAGTGAAGGGAATTCAGGACTGGCGTTATGTGGCAGTGACGGGGTTGGTTGGTTAGCAGTCTGGCAGCAGTATTCTGTATCAGCTGTAGGCGGTACAAGGCCTTTTTTGGAAGGCCAGTGTAGAGAGCATTGCAGTAGTCCAGTCGGGATGTGATGAAGGCGTGGACTAAGGTTGGCAGATCTTCTGGGGGTATGAGGTGCTTGATTTTTGAAATGTTCTTTAGGTGAAAATAGGATGATTTCACCACAGCAGAGATTTGAGTTCTGAAGTTTAAATCCCCATCAATTAGAACTCCCAGGCTACGCACATGATCAGAGCTGCGTAGATCCGTGCCTCCTATTCCCAGTGGTGAAGACTGCAAGTTAAGTTGTTTTGTTATCATGCTCTGCCCTCCAATCAGAAGGACTTCAGTTTTGTCTGCATTTAGTTTCAGCCAGTTGTCATTCATCCATTGCTGTAGTTCACGTAAGCAGGCGTTTATAGTTAGAGTTGGGTCTGTCACACCAGGCTTGAAGGAAAGATATAGTTGGGTGTCGTCTGCATAGCAGTGGTATGTCAGGCCATGTTTTTGGATTAGTTTTCCCAACGGTAGCATGTAAATCGTGAAAAGCAGGGGGGAGAGGATTGAGCCCTGGGGCACCCCATACTTAAGTGTTACAGGGGTGGACAGGAAGGGCCCCATAGACACTTTGTGGGTTCTGCCACTCAAGAAGGTTTGGAACCACTGAAGTACTATGCCATCAATGCCGCAGTATTCCTGTAGCCTGTTTATCAAGATGTCATGGTCAACTGTGTCAAAGGCTGCAGAAAGGTCTAGCAGTATGAGGATCGAGCACTCTCCTCTGTCTCTTGCCATGAGCAGGTGGTTGCATATTTGGATGAGGGCAGTTTCAGTGCTGTGGTGTTTCCTGAAGCCAGACTGGAATGGGTCATAACTGTTATTTTGTAGGATTCTGGCTTCTAGCTGGAGGTATACAGCTTTTTCAATTAGCTTTCCCAGAAAGGGGAGGTTAGAGACAGGTCTGTAGCTGGTCATTGCATCTGGGTCCAGGGAGGGTTTTTTGAGGAGAGGCCTGATGATTGCTTCCTTCAGTAAAGCAGGAAATATCCCTGATTGTAATGAACAGTTAACAATTTTGAGGAATACCGGTACGAACAGGTCGGGACAGTTCAACATGAACTGTGTTGGGCCAGGATCCAGGTCACAGGTAGTTAGGCGGACGTAAAGGAGGATGCTTGATGTGACTTCTTCATCAATTTCTTTGAAGTTTGACCAAGGTGTTACGTTGTCTCTGCTAATGGTCTTCGGCACTATATTAGGCTCAGATGCTGTAAGTTGGATGGCGGACCTTATAGCGGAGACTTTGTCTGTGAAGAAATGGGCAAATTGGTCACAGAGGTCCTTTGAAGACTCGATATTAAGTTTTTGACATGCTGGGTTGCAGAGTTTTTCCACTGTGCGGAACAGTTGGGCTGGTTTGTTAACTGCATTTGCAATCTCTTGTGATAGAAAGGATGATTTTTTTCCCATGATTACCTTTTGGTAGCTCTTCAAGTGGAAGATTAAGGCATGTTTGTCTTCTGGGGACTGAGATTTGCGCCACAGCCTCTCAAGTTTTCGGCCTTGTCTTTTCAGCTCTTTTATAGCGTTATCAAACCACTGTGCATGATGGTGTGGAGTAAGATATTTGGTGCGCAGAGGAGCAATGGTCTCAAAGGTGGAGGACACACATTTGTTGTATTTAAACACCAGAGTATCAGGGTCCAAGCTGGAGTCAGTCAATTCATCAAAGCTAAGGTTATCTCGGATATGTTGAGGTGTTAGCCCTTTTAAGCGGCGATATTTTATTTGATTCTTGACCTGGTGTTTGACGGCTGGTATTGAGAGGGAGAAGTGGATAGTGTGATGGTCTGACCAGGCAACAGGATTAATTTCCACATTGGCTATTGACAGCCCAGTATGGAATATAAGGTCCAGAGTGTGACCTTTCCTGTGAGTAGCAGAGCTGATTGATTGGAGGAAGCCCAGTTCATGTAAGGCACGAGGTAGCTCTTTTCCAAATTGTGAGGAGGAGTCGTCCACCCATGTATTGAAATCTCCAAGAACAATCCATCTGGGGTGTTCCAGTGTTAGGTTGCATAGGAGGTCTACAAGTTCCTCAAGGAAGTCTGAGTATTTTTCTGGTGGGCGGTAGATCAGCAATATGTTAATGTTTTCCTCAGCTGAAAGTTGCACCCCCAAGCATTCAAACGAGTTGGTAGGACCTACAGTAAGTAGTCTGATTTTCAAAGCTGATCTAAAGCAAAGTGCAACCCCTCCTCCCCTGCGTTCTTTCCTGTTGCAGTATATAACGGAGTAGTTTGTTGGCACAGCTGCCTCCAGGGTGGGGCCAACAGGTTCAGAAAGCCAGGTTTCAGTCAGGCAGGCCAGATCAGAAGACTCTATTAGATCATGTATGATTGCTGTTTTGTTGTTTATTGATCTGATGTTGCAGAGGACAGCCTTGATGGGGCTACCCTGGGAGCTGAGGTCTGAGATTGAGGATTCCAGGAGGGAACAGTCTCCAGATGTGTGGCTGTCATCTCTGCTGGATTGTGCTGGAGCTATTAGGGTTGTTGGCTGGGTGTACTCTGTAGATTTTGTCACAAAGTTATTTTGGTTCTGCAGTGAATAACATCTTTTCCCACGTCCCCTGGATCCTCTCTTTGTCTTTCTGTAGATTCCAACAGACTTAAGTAGAATTATTGTTGATATGTCAATTGGATATATATTTCTTGGTTGGTATACAGCTAGAAGTGTCTGTGCTGAATATTGATGTTTACACATTAGGATGGACAAGAGACAGCTCAGGGCTCCTGCTAAGAAAGGCCCTATTTAAAGTCAAGGTGTGAACTTTCACGGCTGTGGCTGGTATCCTGCAGAGATCAAAGGGCCTGTATAGACTGAATTGTCCTTACACAGAGATGTATGGATGGACAGCATGGATTTGAAAACACAGTCCTTTGTTTAGGAGTTTAAAGATATAATATATAATATATGTAGAAAAATATAGTCTGTTGAGCATAGATGCTGTAGATAATCGATGAAAGTTACTCACAGGATGGGAGAGGGCGGGCACAAAGAGGCAGAAAGTCTTTAAGGTCTCAGGTCAATTCCAAGGAAGGTGTGCAGTGTCCAGCAGTGTGTGATACCAAGGAAGATCCAATCCAGCTTAAATCTTTGCCATCCCAAGTAATCCAGGTGTTCTGAAAGGTTATAGGTGTTGCTGGAGAAGTGATACATTAGAATCCACTGAAATTTCAGTCCAGTCTTTCCATTAAGAGGTTTAAAGTAGCAGAAATGAGATGTAATGTCTGGAGCAGCCTTAGAGAGCAGCAGCACCAGTCTGGGCGCGCTCAATTTTACTATGATTATGGTAGGATTAGAGTGTGAGCTCCTCTGAGGACAGTCAGTGACATGACTATATATTCTGTAAACTGCTGCAGAAGATGTCAGTGCTATATACGGTAAATACATAATAATAATATGGTAGGAGATTAGACTATGACTATGGTAGGGATTACATTGTGAGCTCCTCTGAGGACAGTCAGTGACATGACCATGCACTGTGTAAAGTGCTGCAGAAGATGTCAGTGCTATATAAATACATAATAATAATATGCTAGGACATTAGACTATGACTATGGTAGGATTAGATGGTGAGCTCCTCTGAGGACAGTCAGTGACATGACTATGTACTCTGTAAAGTGCTGCAGAAGATGCCAGTGCTATACAAATACACCATGAAAAATATGGTAGGACATTAGGCCATGGAAATGGCAGACTTAGATTTTAAACTCTTCTGAGGATAGCCAGTGACATGACTATGTACTCTGTACAGTGCTGCAGATGTTAGCTATACAGTAGCAAGAAAAAGTATGTGAACCCCTTGGAATTATATGGATTTCTGCACAAATTGTTCATAAAATGTGATCTTATTTTCATCTCACAACAATAGACAATCACAGTCTGCTTAAACTAATACCTCACAAACAATAAAAGGTTTCCATGTTTTTATTAAACACACCGTGTAAACATTCACCCCTAGACTAATGACATCTCCAAGAGCTAATTGGAGTGAGGTGTCAGCCAGCTGGAGTCCAATCATTGAGATGAGATTGGAGGTGTTGGTTACAGCTGCTCTGCCCTATAAAAAACACACACCAGTTTTGGGTTTGCTTTTCCCAAGAATCATTGCCTGATGTGAATGATGCCTTGCACAAAAGAGCTCTCAGAAGACCTACAATTAAGAAATGTTGAGCTGGAAATGGTTGTAAAAGTATCTCCAAAAGCCTTGCAGTTCATCAGTAAATGGTAAGACAAATAAGCTCAGCACTGCTGCTACTCTCCCTAGGAGTGGCCGTCCTGTAAAGATGACTGCAAGAGCACAGCGCAGAATGAGGTGAAGAAGAATTCTAGAGTGCCAGCTAAAGACTTACAAACATCTCTGGCATACGCTATCATCCATGGTAGCGAATCTACGATATGTAAAACACTAAATAAGAATGAAGTTCATGGGAGGATACCACAGAGGAAGCCACTGCTGTCCAAAAAAAAAAAAAACAAAACATTGCTGCACGTTTCAAGTTTGCAAAAGAGCACCTGGATGTTCCACAAAAGTACTGGCAAAATATTCTGTGTACAGATGAAACCAAAGTTGAGTTGTTTGGAAGAATCACACACAACACTATGGGCTCGATTCACAAAGCGGTGATAACCCAGTTAAAGACTTTAGGCGTGATAACCATTTTTATCATGCCTAAACTCAGTTTAGGCATGATAAGTTTAGGCATGATAAGTTTAGGCATGATAAGTTTAGATAAGTTTAGATCGCGCGCAAAGTCCCGCACGCAAAGCAGCGCCATTAAACTCTATGCAAAGTGCACCAGACTTTGCTAGCGCAAAACTTTTGATCAGCTGTGCACTGCGGTGCTAACCCAGTTGGTGCTTAAACTTATCACGCCTAAAAACTTATCACACCTAAACTTATCATGCCTAAACTTATCACACCTAAACTTATCACACCTAAACTTATCATGCCTAAACAGAGTTTAGGCGTGATAAAGGGCTTTTCACCAGCGTGCTAACTGTTAGCACCGCTTTGTGAATCAGGCCCTATGTGTGGAGAAAAATAGGCACAGCACACCAACATCAAAACCTCATCCCAACTGTGAAGTATGGTGGTGGGGGCATCATGGTTTGGGGCTGCTTTGCTGCGTCAGGCCCTGAATGGATTGCTATCATCGCATGAAAAATTAATTCCAAAGTTTATCAAGACATTTTGCAGGAGTACTTAAGGCCATCTGTCCACCAGCTGAAGCTCAGCAGAAGATGGGTGTTGCAACAGGACAACAACCCAAAGCATAGCAGTAAATCAACAACATAATGGCATAAACAGAAGAAAATTTGCCTTCTGGAATGGCCCAGTCAGAGTCCTGACCTCAACCAGATTGAGATGCTGTGGCAAGATCTCAAGAAAGCGATTTACACCGGACATCCCAAGAATATTGCTGAACTGAAACAGAATTACTCTTGACCGTTGTGCACATCTGATCTGCAACTACAGGAAACGTTTGGTTGAAGTCATTGCTGCCAAAGGTGGTTCAACCAGTTATTAAATCCAAGGGTTCACATACTTTTTCCACCTGCACTGTGAATGTTTACATGGTGTGTTCAATAAAAACATGGAAACATTTAATTATTCGTGTGGTATTAGTTTAAGCAGACTGTGATTGTCTATTGTTGTGACTTAGATGAAGATCAGATCACATTTTATGACCAATGTCATAGGCAAACGTGGGGGGGAATTACAGCTGCCTAGAATCCCCCCTCAGACCAGGGCCGGTACAGTGTCTGGAGACAGGCACAAGTTGAGACACCAGAATATCTGCAGGTGTCCTGCTGCTCACAGCACTGCCCCCTTTCTTTTCCTGCTACAGTCGTTGACTTTGGATGTAGTGTGTGCGCGGAGCATGGAGCAGCAATGTGTGTACAGAAAATGGAGCAGCAGTATGTGTACAGTGCATGGAGCAGCAGTATGTGTACAGTGCATGGAGCAGCAGTGTGTGTACAGAGCATGGAGCAGCAGTGTGTGTACAGAGCATGGAGGAGCAGTGTGTACAGAGCATGGAGCATTAGCATGTGTACAGAGCATGGACCAGCAGCATGTGTACAGAACATGGAGCAGCAGTGTGCGTACAGAGCATGGAGGAGCAGTGTGTGTACAGAGCATGGAGGAGCAGTGTGTGTACAGAGCATGGAGCACCAGCATGTGTACAGAGCATGGAGCAGCAGCGATTGTACGGAGCATGGGGCAGCATTGTGTGTACAGAGCATGGAGCAGCAGTGTGTGTACAGAGCGTGAAGCAGCAGTGTGTGTACAGAGCATAGAGCAGCAGTGTGTGTACAGAGCATAGAGCAGCAGTGTTTGTACTGAGCTTTGAGCAGCAGTGTGTGTACAGAGCATGGAGCAGCTTTGTGTGTATAGAGCATAGAGCAGCAGTGTGTGTACAGAGCGTGAAGCAGCAGTATGTGTATAGAGCATGGAGCAGCAGTGTATGTACAGAGCTTGGAGCAGCAGCGATTGTACGGAGCATGGGGCAGCATTGTGTGTACAGAGCATGGAGCTGCAGTGTGTGTACAGAGCATGGAGCAGCAGTGTGTGTACAGAGCATGGAGCAGCAGTGTGTGTACAGAGCATAGAGCAGCAGTGTGTGTACAGAGCATGGAGCACCAGCATGTGTACAGAGCATGGAGCAGCTGCGATTGTACGGAGCATGGGGCAGCATTGTGTGTACAGAGCATGGAGCAGCTGCGATTGTACGGAGCATGGGGCAGCATTGTGTGTACAGAGCATGGAGCAGCAGTGTGTGTACAGAGCGTGAAGCAGCAGTATGTGTACAGAGCATGGAGCAGCAGTGTATGTACAGAGCTTGGAGCAGCTCTGGGGAACTTAACAGAGTCAGGTATGAGCAGAGCCCTGTGCTGTGTGAATGCTTCACTTTCCCCTTCATTCGCAATGTCAGCTGTCCTCATTATTATCTGTATCCAAACTGCTCCTGGTCGGTCCTGTTGTTGATCAGGAGCAGATCAGACATGTTGGAAATAATCGTCAGATCCCATTGTCGGTGGGACGGGAAATTGCTTTATGTGTACCCAGCATGATGCCCTACCATATTATTATACTGTATTGTGCGTGGCTGAGGGAGACCTTTCAGGAACCACTCCCTCCCCCCCCCCCCCTTAAATTCCTGGGTTTGCCCCTGAATTTGTGCAGAAATCCATATAATCCCATAGGGTTCACATACTTTTTCTTGCTACTGTATACTGTAAAGACATAATCATAATAATAAACACCAATATACACCAAAGGAAAATTATCTTTATAACACAATAGCACCTGACATGTGCACTGATCGTGGCATTTGAGGACATGTTTTCTACAAAGTGATTGAAAAAACAAAACAGTTTGAGAATCTTATTTTTTCATCTCTGGAAATGTTCGCTCAGAATGTGAACTTTGATGGTTTTGTTTTTTTCCCCCTCGCAGACATAAAATGCCATTAAAACAGAAATCATTATGGATTAAAGGCTAATTACATAGGTGTCCGTATGTCACCCCACGTCACTTTTTGAAATAATTACAGGGTGTCATCTCCCACCTACACTCGCCCCGTTCCGTGTTGACGGAGCCCTCGATGTGTTTGCCATCCGCACGTCTCGTTCCGTCCTGACACAAACCATAGGTTCGGTGAAACGCGTCCATTACAGAATCCATAGCGACCGCGCGTCTCGGGCAGACCCCTGCCGACTGCTTACAGAAATATCATTCTGCTGCAATTACCCTGTCGAGTAGTTAGTAATCAGAATCTACAGTCACCATCGAAACAGTGTTATGTTTCCCGAAGCACCGCGGCAGTCCAAATCTTTCCCCGCAGCACGCCGCGCTCCTGAATTATCGCCAGCGGCGCGCTTTGCACATAGACACAGCACTGGCATAAATATAGGTTATAGTTTTTACAAGTCCGTTTGGTAAAATCAGAGATGATTATATTTTTGAGTAAAAAAGAACCATCACAAATAGAAACAGCGGGTCGGGAGAGATTATGTAAGGCGGGGGGAGCATTAGCATAGCTGTAGCGCCTCTGCTGACGCTACTTTCGGACAGAGACAAAAGAGCGGAATCCAGAAAGGGTTCTTGGCTGGCAGCACTTTATATTCTTCCGCTAATGTTTTTTTGTTCGCCTTTATGAATAAACTTGACATGGTGCTTTGTTTTATGTCTCCACAATCAAACAGCTCGATGCTGGCCTGTTGTGTTTAGATAGACTAATAAGAATTTTCTTATGTTTGGGTTAATTTTTTTACTTTTTTTGGCTGCGTTGTTATAGTCTTATCAGTCATAAACAGTATACAGAAAGCTAAACTTCTCTTTCTAGAAGTGTATTTAACATGCGAGAGTTGAGTGGAAAGCAACCGCCATTTTCAATAAATCGGTTAAGGAAGCACTTTATGTATTTTTTTTTAGACACACTTACTTCTGATTATTTCTCCAAATAATCGCCACCTATGGATGTTTCCTTTTAAGCAATACCAGTTGCCTGACCATCCTGCAGATCTCTGTGTTTGCAGTAGTGGCTAAATCTCACACCTGAAACAAGCATGCAGCTAATCCAGTCTGACTTCAGTCAGAGCACCTGATCTGCATGCTTGTTGAGGGACTGTGGCTAAAAGTATTAGAGACACAGGATCTGCAGGAGAGTCGCAACTGGTATTATTTTAAAAGGAAAAATCCATATCCTTCTCAGTTTAGGTTCCCTTTAACCATTTATCATATTTTTACCTTTTATCTCATTACCTTTGTTGTAGTAGCATCACACTCCTCACATATGGATTGGAGGAATTGGGTGGGAGGAGCTTCATGTTAATGCTACTGAACCAACAGTTACCTGCAATCTGCAGTTGGGGGACAAGTGGTGTAGGGAGAGGTTCACCTTGCGCAGCAGATTGTTAGGAAACCTGCATTTCCCAGTTCTGCCAGCTGGTGGCATCATTAAACACATCTCGGTATTCTCCCTTTCTCGATAATGGTTGTCCTTGCTGTTCATTACGGATGATCGATCAGGTGCAAATATTTCCGAACTCATGTAGATTTATGTAAATTTTTATGCAAATATATGCAGCTAAAAAATGGAGCAATAAGTTTAAACCTGGGTGGGACTTAATTGATCCATTTTCAAGCTGCATATATTTGCATAAACATGTTCATAAATCTGCATAAACTCGGAAATATTTGCATCTCATTGATCATCCCTACTGTTGTTCATATTGTCTACTTGAAGTTTTACTGGCTGTAACTCTGTTGGAGGGAAAGACAAAGAAAAATCGAGAGCCAAAAACAGTGCAGTATGTCAATTCAAAGCGCCTCCGGAGGCGCTTTGGCTTATACAAACCACATGAAGCTCCATTTGTTGCCTGAGGAAGCGGGACGATACCTGTGAAACGCGTTGCATTTATTTTTGGAGTGTTTTTGAATAAAGAATCTTTTTTAGTGGATACAGACTGTGGTCTCTACTTATGGGGAGGTACGTTCACCACTCATTGTAAATTGAACAGAGGTGCAAAAAGAATAAAATCAGTGTTTAAAATATTAAAAATTGCTTAGGAGGCAGTGGTGGACTTACCTCCTTCAAGCAGACACCACAAGCTGTGTATTCAACAAAGGTTTATTTATTGGTACACTGCAAGGGTTAATCACAACGCGTTTCGCAGGTTTATACCCGCTTCATCAGGCAGTAAGGGTAGGAGTACACAACAGCAGTATGTCAGAGTCACCCCTGGTGCCTAAGTCCACCACTTTCTTCTCCTTTTAAAGAGCTGTTAATCACTTTTATCCCGAACTGGCGCCTCTGTTATTTCAAGCTGATGGAGGGAAAGGTAACAGTTGGGTAGGATTAGGGTCAGGGTATCCTGATAAGTCACCAGCTCAGATTACACTGGTCACCTGGCACAATCTGTTCACAGCAGAAACTACAATACAGCTATTTTGTGCTTTTTTTTCCCCCTACCTCTGGCTTGTACATCTGGATGATCCTCTCAGAGTGTTGTCTGCTTGCTTCAACAGAGAGAAGCCCCCAGCTGCAACCAGGATAAGTCAGCACAGCGCCGGGAAAAGCTGCAAGCCTTCTACAAGAAGCAGGGAGCATGCTAAATCTACCTAGGCCCAGGATCCGCAGCTCGCCTGGACTACAGAGCAGACAAAACTTCTGTCTTTACTTTTTTTTGAAACTATATTGATTCATATTCAAAATCATGACAAATAAACAGAATATATATATATTTATGAAAGATATTCTGCTTTGTGTCACTTTTCATTTACAGTCACACCGTGTCTGTTGCTAGTAAAATGCACGGAGGAAAACCACACCGACACAGGGAGGACATACAAACTCCATGCAGACTGTGCTAAAGTGTAAACTCAGGACTACGTAGGGCAAGAGAGTGCTACCCACTACTTCACAGTGCTATCCAGGTTTATTTAATAATCCCCCTTATACCACCCAACTTTTTGAGATAAGAAAGAGGGACACTTAAGCCACACCCCTTATCACCCCCCCCCCCCCCCCCACACACACACACCCTAGTCACGCATGCCATAAAGATTTCATAAGAAGAATATGTTGTTTTATAATTCAAACCACACTGGTCCTTTCTATCCTGGCTCATTGTCCTTTCTATTAACATTTGAAAACAAAAAATACATACATTTCCAGGATGGGAATAAAGTTTAAAATCAATTAAACACATATCTCAGGAGAAAAATACATATATTAACAAAGATTTGTACATTAGTCCTGAAAGAGGGACAAATAAGGAAGGAGGAGGGACTTGGTTCCCTAATGGCCCACACTCACGGGCTACTTTTGTGGCCTGTCGCCAGCACACGTGAGCGTGTGCGTGACAGGCCGGCGACAGCTCGTCGCCAGGTCCCTCCGCGTACTCACGCGGAAGAGGGATCGGCGGTGCGACGGAAGCTGTCTCCGACTTCCTCCCCCCCCACCGATGGAAGTGCCGTGTTCTGCATAGAGGTTGCTGTCGCTAGTCCGCATACACACGCGGACTAGCGACAGTTGCGGCGAACTTGCAGCGTCAACTGTCGCCAGGCGATTGACCGTGCCAATCGCCTGGCGACAGCAGCGACGAGCGACGGTTCGGGGTGCGCGCGCCATACTCACGGGCGACCTGTCGCCGCAACACGCGCGCGCTACGTGGTTGCGGCGACAATTGTAGCCCGTGAGTATGGGCCATTAGAGACAGTTGGGAGCTATGATATCTTATTTTGGCTCACTCGTAATTCATTGGCACTCATTTTTTTTAAATCTGGGGATTTCCAGATGTATACTGTATATTAGGGGTAAAGCAAAAGCCCCTGTGCCCCCTGCCATTGCAGAAGGAGGGTTGGGGGCTAGTCCGCTCCTTTACATGATGCGGAGTGGTAATTGGCGTGTTATATATTATCTCCTTCTGGTGGCAGGACAGGTCCTCTTCCCTTCTCTCCAGTGTACAAGCGCTGTACAACCAATCACTATGCAGATTCCATCACAGTCTCATGACATGCAGGGACGGAAGCATTATTTTGATTGGCTGTACTGCACTTGTACACTGAAATGTGAAGTCCCTCTAGTGAGAGGAGGTAATGTGATCCCACATGATGGAGGGAATCGATGCCAGGAGGCCCTGCTGACAGAGATCTGCCGGGGGGCGGGGTTTGGGCAGCACAGTGCGGTTGCGCTCATTCATTTCGCTCATGCTACATTCACAAGGTCCTCTGAGGAAGCCGGTCTGTGACTACGAAATTGGTCGGGTTGCTCTCTCTTTATATGATTATTGATCGTATTCGACTGGGACATCTCAGTTCTTTAGGAAAATACTGCTTTTTTCACGACAATTAGATATCATCTGTGTACTTCTCTGTGTACTTCTCGTTTCCCAGCCTATCCATTACTAACACAGTTTATGCAATTCATTGCGTTTTTATGGTTATCTAGTGCCACCCTTACATTTTTTATGTTGTTGTAATAAAGTATTAATTTTTTTATTATATTGTGATTCTGATATGCGGTTGTCCATGACTCATACCTCAATCCAAAAGTGATTTGCTCTGTGGATTAAATCCTACAGGCTCCAAACGGCTCATTTCAGCGATTTCATTTAGTTAAAATTATTTCCTGAGCGCTCTTGCCCAGCAAACTTGTTTATTGTGCAGAAAAGGCCGTTACATAAGTTAGATTTTCATCGCCTCCCGTTGTTTACTCCTTATCCCTTTAGGCCTTGTTCTGTTCGCGTGTCCGTCCGCGTTTGCCGTTTTTTGAAGCGGTTTTTATTTCCGATTCCCTGTGATTACCTGCGCGCTGTTTTTTTGGGAACCACTTTTCTAAGCGGATTTGCCAAGTGATTGCGTTTTTTCACTTCCTGACGTTAGTCAGGAAGTGAACTTTTTAATCCGGAAAAGAATAAATAAAATGTATTTATTCTTAAAAAAGCGAACGCCATTAGCTGCACAAAGCGATTTTTTTGAGCGTTTACGTTTTTCCTATACCTTCCATTGAGACAAAATCGCCTCAAAAATAGTCCATGCAGCGCTTTTCTGAGCGGATCGGAAATGAACCGTTTAGATGTGAACTGTCTTATGGAGATTAATGGTGTAAGCGCTTTCAGGGCGTTTTAGAAAAAACGTCTGCACTTAAAATTTGCCCAAAACGCCTCTAGTGTGAACGAGTCCTCAGAGTGTAAGTGTAAGGGTAGAGCTTGTTCACCCTTTTGTGTCTTTTAACCCCTTGCAAACCCGATGGCTCTGGCCGTTTTAGGACCGGAGCCAGCAGTGCCCTTTTAAGAGCAGTGATAACTGTCATTGGCTCACAGCAATCACGGGGTGACCGCTGTGAGCCAATGACAGTAATCACTGCAGAGCTTCCGTGTATATGACCAATATATATGGAAGCTCTGCAGTCAGAGTGACAGCAGAGTGACGTGGATAGCGAGAGCGAGTAGCGTGCCTGGTGGGGATGATTGATATCTATGCCCTGACAGGAATAACAAAACATAAGCTATATTTCAATCATCAAGGTCAGCTGGAGGTTAAAGGGTCTGATTCATAAGCAGCGCAGCTTAACCACTTCAGGACCATAGGCTTACACTCCCCCCAGTGACCGGGCTATTTTTTACAATTTAGGGCTCTGCAGCTTTAAAAGCTTGCTGCAGAGCCATACAACGCAGCACACAAATCCCCCCCCCCCCTCTTCTGCCCACTAACAGAACTTTCTGTTAATGGGCTCTGATAGCCGCTGCAATGTTTATTTATTTATTTTTAATTTATTTATACATTTCCCTATCCCCCCCACTCCCCTGCCAGCCAATGACAGCGATCGGCGGTCATAGTAGGCATCAGCCTATGAGAGACGATCGCTCTTCAGCCTCTGTAGCCAACAGCCGAGTGACACGGCTGTCCCCAGTATAGCGCTGTAGTAGATCGCAGCGCTGTATGATGTAAATAAACAGTGGTTTCACCGTCTAACAGTCTCCTAGCCGCGGTCGCATTGGCGCGCGCGATCTCCTGCAATTTCTGCCTGTGGGACTTAAGGCTATCCGGCGTTAGGGGGTACTGGGGGAGCCGCCGAGTTCATGCCTATTGGCGTGATGCGGTCGTTAAGAAGTTAATGTGAATGATCGCCCGCCTTACATGGCAGCACTCGCTGCTATGTAAGTAGTGTGTCTTCCCTTATTTACGCACTTTGCTTGCATAGCAACTCGCGTAACTGTAACTGCAGGCAGTCCTGAGAGGTATCACTGCTGCGATACTCCATTCGCCGTCGCTACTATGTTAATTTACATAGTTGTGACGCTTTAAATTAACATATTATCGTCCGCGAGTGAAGTATTGAAGTAGCAATACTTCACAGGACCACACGCAGTTAAAGTTACGCCCACTGATGCCCCTGCCCTGAAGATGAAGACCATTAGAGGTGCATTATGGGGGGGTTTAAAGCATACCTCGCAACTTTTTGAGTTGAGAGAGAGGGAGTCTTAAGCCACGCCCCTGCCACACCCCTGATCACGCCCCCGTCACACCCCTAGTCACGCATACCATAAAGATTTAAAATATGTTGTTTTATAATTCAAACCACGCTGGTCCTTTCTATCCTGGTTCAAGTCAATCAAACACATTTTTTAGTAGAGAAATATATATATTTACATAGAAAGAAGGACAAAGTCCTGAAAGAGGGACAAATGAGGAGGAAAGAGGGAAAGAGGGACAGGGCTCCCAAAGAGGGACTATGGTTTAAAGTAAGCCAGAGACGGCAGCTATCAAAGATTTTTTACTTACCCGAGGCTTGCTCTAGCCCCATAAGCTCGTCTGAGCCCCTCCCCATCCTCCCGCGGTCTGCCATTCAGCAGCAATCAGCCCCGGTAAGTGGTTCAGTCGCGGCAGTCGGGTCTTCTGTGCATGCATGGACCTCCATCTGCATGCACAGAAGAGCCCGAATGCCGCGGCTGAGCCAATTACCGAGGCTGATTGTCGCTAAAAGGAGGGCCGCGGGAGGACGGCGAGGGACTCAGACGTGCTTATGGGCCTAGAGGAAGCCCCGGGTAAGTAAAAAAATCTTTGATAGCTGCCGTCTCTGGTACAGTTTAAAGGGGTTCTGTGGCCTTTTTAAAAAACAAAAAAGTGTCACTTACCTGGTGCTTCTACCGGCCCCCTGCAGCTATCACTTCCCACGCTGTCACTGAAGCCCCCTCCTTTCCTTGCCATGAGTCACCTGCCAATTATTCATCTAACTAGACAAATGGCACTGTGGCGCAGGTCCTCGCTCCCGCTTGCGTCTCTGGGAGCTTATTGCGCAGGCGCAGTATGAAGTTTTCTTGTACTGTACCTGCGCAGTAAACTCCCAATGACGTGTGTGGGAGCGAGGACGTGCGCGGCAGCTGCAGTGCTTTTCATCTAGTTAGACGAATAATTGGCAGGTGATCCGTGGCAAGGAACGGGGGCGGCTTCAGTGACGGCGCGGGACTCGATAGCTGCAGGGGGCCGGTAGAAGCTCCAGGTAAGTGACACTTTTTGTTTTTTTAAAAGGCCACAGAACCCCTTTAAAGGGAAGGGGTTAGTGAGAGTTGTTAGAAGGTGGGTAGGAGAAAAAAAACATACAAACAAAAAAAAAACCATATTTTTTAGAAAATGCTATAAGTTTTCTTTTAGTGCTTACTTCCTTGACATCTAAAATCACAGGAGTTTTCCTTTAACAAACCTGATTCAAAAATAAACTTATGAGATAATGAATTGAACGTGTAGTACAGTGAAGAAATAGAATATTAGTAGCAAAGAAATGAGTCTCATATTGTTTTTCAGTACTGAAAGAGTTAAAAGAGCTTCTCTAAGCTATTTGACCCAACTTGGGACGGCTACAGTCCTGTTAAACAGCAGCCAAGAAACAGTGAGAGACAGCTTGAGATAAGGTTTTACTGCAGGAAAACTCAAGGGGTCATTAGCTCTGCTGTTTTATAGTTTAAAGCGGTATAAAACCCTGACATAATAGTCAATAAAAACATGTTTTCCTTCTTTTTATATGTCATACGGTTATACTGTATATTTGCATTTGTGCATATGTATTATTATTCATTTAGAAATTACACGTTCCCAAAAGTACAGTTTTTTGCTTAGAGAGCTGCCTTTGCATTTTATTCATAACTGGTTTTAGTCATGTTGTATTGAAGGCAAAAATGCTTTCAGTGTCTCTCTGTATCCAGGAGCTTCTGCACAGTCAGAGAATGTGTCACATTCCTCACGTGATACAATTAAGTAAACACAAGATAACTTTATCTCCACTTCTAGTGCGTCCAGATTTCTTTGCACTGAACTTTCAAGCCCTGTGTTTAACTAATTGAATGCTGTTCTAGTAAAAAAAAATGGTGGTAGTATATAATATGCTGTAAATCATTTTTTTAGAGCAAAGAAGAAATGCTGGGTTTTATTCCGCTTTAAAATGCAGAGTGTGGTTTGTAAACTGCAAATATGACAGAATGATGCAATGTTATAAAAACAAACGCTAAATAACTGAAAATAAAAATATGAGACTCTTCTTTGTTACCAATGTTCTATTCATTATCCCTACTACACATACAATTCACTATATCATACTTTTTTTTCCGCTTTCGGATTGCTTTAAATTACTTGCAAAACCCATTATTTTTACACAGTTCCCAAGTCCTTCCTCACAAGCGCAGAGTGAAGTATTAAAGAGACACTGAAGTGAAAAAAATTATGATATAATGATTTGTACGTGTAGTGCAGATAAGCAGGGCCGGCCCGCTCATGAGGCGGGGTGAACCTTTTGCCTCAGGCGGCGCTTCTGGGGAGGCGGCACCCGCCCGTCCGTAGGTGCAGGAGGCCCGGCCGCTGAGCTGGAGGGGTAGCGGGCAGGACGGGGGTATTGGGCCTAGCGGTGGGGAGGGGGGTCGGATCCCCCCCTCCCTCGCCTGGGTCCCCCGATCTGCGCTCCCCTCCAGCTTTAAATCATTAGGAAGCAGCCGATAGTAAGAGGCACGGGTGGGGAGGACTCACCTTTTCCGCGTTCGAGCGTGCGATCCACTGACGTCACTTCCTGCAACGCCGCCCACTTACAATACAGTGGGTGGTGTTGCAGGAAGTGACATCAGTGGAGCGCACGCTGGAACGTGGAAGAGGTGAGTCCTCCCCGCCCGTGCCTCTTACTATCGGCTGCTTCCTAACGATTTAAAGCTGGAGGGGAGCGCAGATCGGGGGACCCAGGCGAGGGGGGGGGGGTCCGACCCCCCTCCCCACTGCTAGGCCCAATACCCCCGTCCTGCCCGCTACCCCTCCAGCTCAGCGGCAATTTTTTCCAAATTTGCCTCAGGCGGCAAAAAGTCTAGGGCCGGCCCTGCAGATAAGTAATAAAACATTAGGAGCAGAGACATAAGTCTACTATTGTTTCCAGTACAGGAAGAGTTAAAAAAAACCTCCAGTGTAAAAGAGCCATTGAGCTCCACAACTTTCAAAGTCGTAGAGAGCTCTGTCTTCTGAAGTTTGTTTTCTCAACTGTCAGTCATAGTATCTTCTATTTCTCTCCAGAGGACAGGTCAATAGTTCACTGGCCTGCTCTGTAAAATCATTTAGAATGCTGAGTAGTGTGTAAACTGCAAATATTAGAGAATGATGCAATGTTATAAAAAAAAAAAAAAAACCTATATAACTGAAAATAAAAATGAGAATATTTTCTTTGCTACCAATGTTCTAGTAATTATCCGTACTACACATACAATTAATTATATCATAATTTTTTTTTCGCTTCAGGGTCTCTTTAAAAGAAGTGTTCCATATATAGCTGTAGAAATATTTTCACGTAAGTGGGAACGTATATTAATGCCTGCCGTTTGTTATGAAGCACCTAATTGCACCAGTTTCCCCTCCAGCATGCACAGAGGTTCGCTCATCCAGCGTGAAGATCAATCTGCGACCTGATAACTAATTAAAATAATCTAATTGAATTCTCGGCTATTTCTCCGATGAGGAATACTGTGGCGTAATTACAATAGGATGTAACATATGACACAAGTCCCCGAGAAGCTTCCATACTTGATGATCTCAGGAATTCTTACTGTTGGTTCTGGAGCCGCAGGGGTGGGGGTGGGAGGAAAAGAAAAAAAACGAACGCTAATTTACGTTCCCTGACAGCCCGCGTGCGTCGGCGCTCCCGCGAGAGCGTTTAATTGCTCTGTAAACTTGAGACATGAGTATTTCTCAACATCAAGAGTCAAGTTGGCGTTTGCCTATGTGTAAAAAGTGCTGTTGACATGTTTATTTAATAGATATGGAAACCACCAAGGAGTTGAATGTCGATTTCTTACATATAAATTAACTCGCAACACCAAGTCTTACAACGCAATTCGCAAAGAAGAAAAAAAAAATTACATTTAAAAAAAAAATGCGGGCCGTCGTGACTTGATCAGCTCGTATCAACTTAATTAGACGATCTCGCATAAATTAATTTACATTTCAATTAATGTCCTCGGCAACCAAACTCCCTTTTTTAATAGGGTAATTGGATGCGTGGGAACATGTACACAAATACAGTGTTTGCCTTCTTGGGGAGAAGAAAAAAATCATATTTTCTCAAGGTTTTTTTCTTTTTCCCTTTCAGATTTTGCCATAAATTATCTAGGTAATCATTGTTCGTTTGGGCAGGTCTTTGCTCCCTTCTGGGTCTAATTATAAAGACTTAGTACCTCATTAAACAAAATGGTTTTGGAGTCACAGAAAAACATTACTCGAGTTGAGAGTCATTAGTTTTTACAAAGGAGGGAATTCTGGGGAATTGGGCGCATTAAGCGGCGTGGAGGGGAACCTTCGACAGCTTGTTTCTAGATGTTCCTTAATGGAAAATAAGTGCCAGTCGATACCTTCTGGAACGCAACATATTTGGCAATACAGGCCAATGTTTGCTGCAATTAAACAGCGACTCTTAAAGGACCACTAAGGTGAAAATAACAATGTTCTGATGCTGTGTAATTTGCGTTATAGCAGCATTATACCTTAATATCAGGATTGGCTTTATTCGCAAAGTATGACAGACAGGCACCTAGAATTATTTTTGGTACACGCATGGCAATGGCAGAAGTACAATTTGACAGACATAGATTAGCAGATATACACAAGATTCATAACAAGATTCTATACATTAAAACAAGACATACAGGTAGTACAGATATGGGGAATAGGGGTCTAGTTCGGTTTCAAGTTCAGGAGAAGGAAGGCTTGGAAAAAGAAGGCGTTCCTGTACATTTCGGTGGGGATAGATCTATATAGCAGTGGCTTGATGGGAGAAGGTAGAAGTAGCAACTGCCGGGGTGGGAGGGATCATACGTTATCCTGTTGGCCCTGGTCCTCAGTCTAGAGTTGGGGAGAAGGTCCAGTGGTGGCAGGGGTGATCCTCTTCATAGTGTTGATGACCCTTTGAAGTTTGTACCTGTTCCTTACGGATGCCCCTGTGTACCAGACGATGATGGAAGAGCAGAGGATTGATTTTGTGTAAAGGTAGCCGGATTCCTTCTCTCTCACCTCTCCAGGTTCCCAGCTGCATCTTCAGCTTCCTCCTCTCAGCGCCATGAAGTGTCCGGTCCTAATGGCTCCAGCAAGCATCTCTCATCATGTGACTTCCATCAACGTGCCAACGGGTCACATGATGGAGAGAGGCAGGCTGCAGCTATAGAGAACAGACACTAAGCGGCCCTGAGGAGAGGAACCTGGAAATAGGGCCGGGATTATGGAGAGGTGAGACGATTTCCTCTGCTCATTACAGTGGCTGAGGGAGGAGGCATTTAGTGGGGCACAGCAATTGCCAGGGTAGGCAGATTATGCTGCACCCTCATGGCTCTTGTGCAGAGGCTGGTGCCTCTTGAGCCTCTGCCTCGGCCCGGCTTGTCTATGGACATGAGTACGTACGGAAGAAACCTACTTTGCTGGAACGGTGAGCTGTAGGAAGATCTGAGGTAAATCATACCTCCCAACTGTCCCTCTTTTGGAGGGACAGTTCCTTTTTAAGAACCCAATCTCCCTGTCCCTCTTTTTTCCTCATTTGTCCCTCTTTCTGGAATGATGTCCAGATCTATTTAAATATATGTATTTTCTACTGAAAAATGTGTTTAATTGACTCTAAACTTTATTCCAATAATTTAAATTGATATATTTCTTATGGTCTGAATTATAAAACAACATATTTTTCTCATGAAATGCTTATGGTATGCAGGGCCGGCCTTTGACCTGAGTGACCGCAGCGATCACTCAGAGCGCCGGGCCGCCGGCTTCCAGGGGGCGCTCCTGTCCTGCTGCCCTGGCCGCATATGTTATTTTGTGCTGTGGGCAGCTACGAGCTCCGGCTGGGTCCATTGCGTTTCGCCCCGCCCCCTGGTGCCGTTGGGGGTGAAGACTAGCCACTGCTGCGGCGCTGCCTCATGGAGTCAGTGCGAGACTCCGCCCGGCCCCGCGATAGGATGGATGGAGCGCTGAAGCGCGCAGCACGTGTGCCAGCCACCCTTCCCTGCCCTGTGTGACTGAGAGAGTGACACGAGTCCTGGGCATCGTGCTCTCAGAATCCATCCCAGCTGGCACTGAGAAGAGAAGACTGAACAAGTGACCAGCAGCAAGTAAGGCCCCCCATCCCCCAACCTACCTACACTGAGGGGGATACAATCTGCTGCCTGCCTGAATACATTACAGGGGATCTGCACCTAGTAGCCTAAGCCTATACACTAAGGGGGGGATCTGTCTATGTATACACTAAAGGGGGGATCTGCCTATGTATACACTAAGGGGGGGATCTGCCTATGTATACACTAAGGGGGGGATCTGCCTATGTATACACTAAGGGGGGGGGGGATCTGCCTATATATACACTAAGGGGGGGATCTGCCTATGTATACACTAAGGGGGGGATCTGCCTATGTATACACTAAAGGGGGGATCTGCCTATGTATACACTAAGGGGGGATCTGCCTATGTATACACTAAGGGGGGGATCTGCCTATGTATACACTAAGGGGGGATCTGCCTATGTATACACTAAGGGGGGATCTGCCTATGTATACACTAAGGGGGGATCTGCCTATGTATACACTAAGGGGGGGATCTGCCTATGTATACACTAAGGGGGGGATCTGCCTATATATACACTAAGGGGGGGATCTGCCTATGTATACACTAAGGGGGGGATCTGCCTATGTATACACTAAGGGGGGATCTGCCTATATATACACTAAGGGGGGGATCTGCCTATGTATACACTAAGGGGGGGATCTGCCTATGTATACACTAAGGGGGGGATCTGCCTATGTATACACTAAGAGGGGATCTGCCTATATA
The DNA here is from genome assembly GCF_040937935.1 of Hyperolius riggenbachi. Lineage (NCBI taxonomy): Eukaryota > Metazoa > Chordata > Amphibia > Anura > Hyperoliidae > Hyperolius > Hyperolius riggenbachi. The sequence continues at coordinate 27,161,046 of NC_090651.1, read as the reverse complement.
TACACTAAAGGGGGGATCTGCCTATGTATACACTAAGGGGGGATCTGCCTATGTATACACTAAGGGGGGGATCTGCCTATGTATACACTAAGGGGGGGATCTGCCTATGTATACACTAAGGGGGGGATCTGCCTATGTATACACTAAGGGGGGATCTGCCTATATATACACTAAAGGGGGGATCTGCCTATATATACACTAAAGGGGGGATCTGCCTACACGACTAGTAGCCTATATACAATAAGGGGGGGATCTGCCTATGTATACACTAAGGGGGGGATCTGCCTATGTATACACTAAGGGGGGATCTGCCTATGTATACACTAAGGGGGGGATCTGCCTATGTATACACTAAGGGGGGGATCTGCCTATGTATACACTAAGGGGGGGATCTGCCTATGTATACACTAAGGGGGGATCTGCCTATATATACACTAAAGGGGGGATCTGCCTATATATACACTAAAGGGGGGATCTGCCTACACGACTAGTAGCCTATATACAATAAGGGGGGGATCTGCCTATAATAGGCAGATCCCCCTTAGTGTATATAGGCTACTAGTCTTGTATATGTAGGCAGATCCCCCCTTTAGTGTATATATAGGCAGACCCCCCCCCCCCCCCTTAGTGTATGTATAATATATACACAAAGGGGGGATCTGCCTATATAAACACTAAAGGGGGGATCTGCCTACAATACTAGCAGCCTATATACACTAAGGGGGGGAATCTGCCTATTATAGGCAGGTCCCCCACCTTAGTGTACTGTATATAGGCTGCTAGTCTTGTATATGTAGGCAGATCCCACTTTAGTATATATATAGGCAGACCCCCCCCCCCCCTCCTTAGTGTATATAGGCTACTAGTCTTGTATATGTAGGCAGATCCCCCCTTTAGTATATACATAGGCAGACCCCCCCCCCCCCTCCTTAGTGAATATAGGCTACTAGTCTTGTATATTGTATATGTAGGAAGACCCCCCCCCCCTTTAGTATATATAGGCAGCATATATATACTAAAGGGAGTAATCTGCCTACATATACAAGTCTAGTAGTCTATATACACCAAGGGGGATAACCGCATATATATGCTAAAGGGGGGATCTGCCTAAGTGGGGGGGGGGAATCTGTCTTGACTGTGTATATACACTACAGGGCGTATCTGCTGCCTATATACAGTTAGGCCTGTGTGTGTGTGCGTATGTGTGTGTGTGTGTGTGTGTGCGCGCGCACGCGAAGAGGATGAATCTGGTTACGCTCAGGGCGCTGTGAAACCTAAGGCCGGCCCTGATGGTATACATGACTAGGGGTGTGCGGGGGAGGGGGCTGATTAGGGGTGTGACAGAGGCGTGGATTAAAGAGAAACTCTGACCAAGAATTGAACTTTATCCCAATCAGTAGCTGATACCCGCTTTTACAGGAGAAATCTATTCCTTTTCAGAAACAGACCACCAGGGGACGCTGTATGACTGATATTGTGGTGAAACCCCTCTACAAGAAACTCTGAAGACCGTGGTACTCCTGGCAGTTTCCTGTCTGTCAACCTTGTTGCTTTGTGGGAAATAGCTGTTTACAGCTGTTTCCAACTGCCAAAAAAGCATGCATCAGCTACATCACCTGCCAGCAGTAAAAATGTCACCATGTAATAAACGTCAGAATGTAAATCAGGGATTTAAAAGATTTTACAATGGGCAAACACTGACTAAATCATTTATACATAATTATAGTAAAAATGAAGCACTTTTTTATTACATTATTTTCACTGGAGTTCCTCTTTAAGTGTTCCTTTTTCTTATCTCAAAAAGTTAGGAGGTATGGGTAAGTATCTAACTTCTTTCAATCACTTCAGATGTCTTTTAAATATTGTTTGTTAATAGCGTGACTTGCACTATGTTGAGATGCTCTCTTTAGTTGACTTTAGTTGTGCTTGAAGGATAACAGGAGTACACCGACATCGTAAATAAGTGCAGCAATATCCATAGAACAGAAATGTAAAGCGTGTGAATTCTCATTAACAGGCATGTGAAACGTTCACCTCTCCACCACGTAATTAATTGCTGTCTGGCTCCCCGGCGGACCCGTCCTTACCCTCCGCTACCTGAAATGTGATGCGGCATGTGGCGGTGGAGCGCAGTCACCGGGGCGCTCTTGTCAGACCCGTGCTCCGCACTCAGTATTCAGCGCTCAGCGAGGAGACGGGCGCGCAGAATGCGGTAAACAAAAAATCTATCAAACAGCAGCTTCCGCAGCTGTCAGCCTGATCGGCCATTGTGCCGAGATTCCTTAGGTGATGCAAACCGCATCCAACGCACATCTGAATATAGAAGCTGTATTAGCATGCATCTGATTGAACTTCATGAAATATGTATAGATGTCTAATATATTTTCCTCCCTAGCTATTCCTAAAGAGGCCTCCTTGTTATTTGCACCAACCGCTGGGGAACAAAGAGGATAAAAAATTCACCGCAGAGTAGATATGTAATGCAGTATCGCCCGTAGCGTGCAGACAAGTAAAAAAGGACACCTCGGGGAAAGAAAATACGAAGAACAGCGCCTTCATTTTTTTTTTTTTAAATAAATGAAAGTGGACCCAAACTTTTGTACAGCACACAGTGAAAAGTCTTTATTCCACATATTGTTGCTGAAGAACTTTACTTGTCTGTGTTTCTTTAGGCAGATCAAGGAGTCTAATTAGTTCTTATCAGCAATTGTGAATAGACTGGCTGCAGGAGAGCTCTGACTAGGCAGCTTTTGATATAGTAAACACAGAATCTGAAGGGAAAATAAACTTATGAGACAATGATTGTTAAAGAGGAACTTCAGCCTAAACAAACATACTGTCATTAAGTTACATTAGTTATGTTAATTAAAATAGATAGGTAATATAATACCTTACTCACCCTGTTTTAAAAGAACAGGCAAATGTTTGATTTCATGAGGGCAGCCATCTTTTTGGTTGAAAGGAGGTGACAGGGAGCATGAGACACGGTTCCAACTGTCCTGTGCTCTGATCACCCCTTACAGTTGCTAGGCAACGTGAATAACAACATAGGAAATCCCATCATGCTCTGCACAGCATCAGGGAAAAAAAGCCCGGGCAGCTTTCTTTGATGGGGCGGAGCTTATCTTTTGTAAAGCTAAAAATGAGGCTTATGTAAGAAAAACAAAGTTCTGATGCTGTGAAACTGTTAAAGAAACACCAAACCTTTTCAGTGCTGCTGAGTAGATTTTTAGTCTGGAGGTTTACTTTAAGTGTAGTACAGCTAAGAAGTAAAGCATTAGCAGCACCGATATTAGTCTAATGTTGTTTCCAGTATAGGAAGAGTTAAGAAACCTCAGTTGTTATCTATGCAAAAGAGCTTCTCTGAGCTCTCCGAGCCAACTTGGGTCACTACAGTGCTGTTTTCTGAAGCACTTATCTCAACCTGTCTCTCGCTGTTTCTTGTTTAAGGTTTTACTGCCGGAAAGTTCAAAGGGTCATCAGCTCTGCTCTGTTACATCATTTAAAATACAGAGTGTGGTTTATAAACTGCAAATATTACAGAATGATGCAGTCACAGTGTTATAAAAAAAAAAAAAGCTATATAACGAAAAATAAAAGTATGAAACTCTTCTCTTTGCTACTAATGGTCTACGAATTATCAGTAATATGCATACAATTCATTATATCATAAGTTTCTTTTTTCATTTCAGCGTCACTTTAACCCTTTCAGTGTCTTCTGCAAAAGTGAAACCTAGTAAAATAAAAAAAAAAACTTATTTTTTTTTAGAATTTCCAAATTGTAATGAAGAAAATAAAATTCCCATAAGGCTGGTTTCACAGTGGGACGTTAAAGTCCCATGTTACAGCAGCCAGTAACGCAGCCTAACTCACAGCACTGTAAAATCAATGTGCTGTTCACAGTGCACACGTTGCGTTAGGGTATAACGCTGCACGTTAAATGAAAGTGCAGCATGCTGTACGTTATACCCCTATGGAGCTGCGTTAGATTGTTTGCACATCCTCAGTGACTAGCCACATGGCTAATTAATATTCACTGCACTGTGGTGACTCCTGGTGGGACTCATAGTGTTGTCCAGATCATGAATGAATCGTTCATTTGATCCGGATCTTTTTTGTGAGTCGAATCATCCGGATCATCACAATGAAAGATTCGGTTCACAGTGGATGTCTGTCTGGAAGAAACAGGAACATACAGAATGTACAGTGCAGGGAAAGTCCTGTCCTGCTAGTCATTTCACCCAGTCTGCTTCCCTAGTAAAAGGATTCAAATGATTCGGTTCAAAGATCCGGATCTTTTCAATGGTCCGATTCAAATGATCCGAATCCTTACAAAGATCCGGACTTCCCATCACTATCCTGGAGCGGCTGGCGGCTGCTTTGAGAGCCGCATAACGCGGCTCAGTCTGACGTCCAACTTCAACACCACCACGCGTTAGGGGCACGTTATGCGACCTTAACGTCCCATAAAACGCAATGTCTTGGTGTGAAAGTAGCCTAAAGGTTGCAGTGGCTAAGCTTTGAGAGTGGAAATTAAGTTCTGAGTTTAGTTCTATTTTAAAGAGGAACCCCATTTAAAAAAAAAAAATCACTGCACTCCCATGAAGCCTGTGAGTCTTGGCCACTCCCCTTCATTGAGTCTTGCTAGAGGGAGAGTAGGCGTCAGTCCAAGCCAAATTCCTTCCATACTCAATCTGAATCTTAGGTCAATGATGTGGCACCCTGCATCCACGGAGGAAGCGGTAAAAAAGGAAAGTATGCATCACGTGAAATAAGGTACGGGTATTTACTGTAATATTTTTGTCTGCAGTATGCTAAGGAGTAGCAAACATGTTTTTTTCCCTTTAATAATCTACTTACCCATGGCATGAAGTAGTTAACTACTTCCAGTCCCTATGACGTGAAAATAAGTCTCTGCACTCTCCTCTCTATAAAATCTTACGGTACATAACACTGTTTATTTATCTCTGACCTAATAACATCACTACAGAGTTGAAAAGGATTTACAGCAAACCCATCTCCTCCTCCCTGGGAATTCAATGGCAGAGTTAATTAGTAAACAAGTGTAAAATACACATTCCAGGAGCAGACAGTAGCAGATTGTATACATTACTTAATTGTTACATCTAATTCATTATAAAAAAATGAACTGTTTAAATAAACAGGAGGGATATACAAATAAAATGTGTGAGTTTAATGTACAATAGAACTGTTTACATTTAAGCTATAATGTATAAAAGTGGATACATTGTGTATTTTTTCACTTTTTTGCCTTATTTTTCTTTTGAAATGCATGGAAAATAAAGTAATTACTAAAAACCAATATCAGCCACAAAAAGCCTAATTTGTCCTGAAAAAAAAACAATATATAGATCATTTTGTTGAGATAATTATTGATAAAGTTATTGCCAAAGTAATCAAAGCTGAGCTGAACAGGGAAAATGACCAGGGTAGGGAAGTGGTTAAAGGACACGTGACCTGAGGCAAAGCTACGTGAGGTGAGTACAGAGGTGTGTTCATGCTGGATCCACATACCTTTGTACATTATCCCTTTCCTCTTGTTCCCCCTGATTGGCTACAGTCTGCCATGATACTCCCCCCTATCACTCTCCCAATCCCTCCTCCGAAGCAGATAACCTGGGCTTCGGCACTGTTTTGGTAAATTGAGCGCTGCATAGACCACAATGTTAATTGTAGCTATGGCCGTTCCCAGGGGGTAACTTGGGCATCGATAAATATTGGTAGTAGACGGCGAAAAGATCAGAGAAGGGAATTTTTTAGCGGCAAAGATAACACTGATATTGGTGGAAATTTCAGCAGAAGTAGGCTGGATAGTGTAATAGTTAAGAGCTCTGCCTCTGACACAGGAGACCTGGGTTCATATCTTGGATCTTCCTGTTCAGTAAGCCAGCACCTATTCAGTAAGGAGACCTTGGGCAAGACTTCCTAACACAATCTTTATGTTTTGGCTGATCAGTGTTTATCCCTTTAGGTTCTGAAACTTGTGATACCTTGTCAGGTTGCAGCATTTGTGCTATTATTCTATACCCGGAATTATTAATTACTTTAATGTGTAGCTCTGGCAAGCATGAGTTCATTACTTTTAAACATTTATCGAATTACCAATAAAAAGAATCATCTGAGCCGGAGAAAGCCACAGTCAGCAAGCTGTCACTCTCTATTAGAGCTGCCATAGAAGACGGCGATATATCTTCTGTGGGAGCTTCCATCTGACATTAAAGGTTGTAGCTGGACAGTTCAGCAAGTTTAGGGTTCTTGTGTGACCGAGGACTGCGTCGCATTACAGCGCTAAGCTGGCTCCAAAGACTCATTTTCAGGCAAAGTAAGAGAGTAACAGGACTGTCTTCAGCGATTGGTGTGATAAATGTCTATAGAGGAATAAACTGCTGCCTCTATTGTACATAATGCTTGATAGAAAGGAACAATTACTGCATATAAGTACAATGCGCCTCTTTAAAAAAGAAGTTAATTACAGCCCCTGATAACTGCGAAACCGATTGGGCGGAGTGGATATTGATGTTTATAGCAGCATTTATCACCAGTATGTGTTTATCCTTGAGTCCATGTTCTAGGGACCCTTACTTGAGTTAAGCTCCTTTATTTGTATGTGAAATATTTTTATTAATAAGTAGTGCCCGATAGGATTCAGTTTAAAGGGGCACACCCACTTTGTTCCTTTAAGATCTTATAACTTTGGTTTTGATCAAGTCTGTATGTTGATTTAGTGCTTTGGTGTTGGGTTATTGAAGATTTCAGTAAGGCTGTACAAGACTGTAACAATCTGATCAGTATAGGAGTATGTTGTGGGACGGTGTCTTGGAAGCAGCAAAGTCATTTTTGATTGAATCCACAGAATTGTGTGGAAGGCAGAATAATGGAAAGCATACAAATATATCCTATTTGCCCTAATTAAAAAAACGCACACACACACAACACAGAGGGTAGCCATACATCTAGCGATTTTGTTGGTAGACCGGCCAAGAGAGATCTCATCGGAGAAATCTGTTGGCTGCAGGCCAGCATGAAATCTTGCAGAAATTGGCCTAGTAATTGTGCAAAAGGCGGGGGACCCAGAGGATGCTTAGGAACCTCGCGGGCTACGGGGGAAGCCCCAAGTAAGTTCAGATTTCTATCTCATTCCTCTGTTCAGGATCCTTTAACCTTCCTGGCGGTAACCCCAAACGTAGGAGGTTTTCTCAGGCCCTGCTGAGCCGATTTACTGAAATTTTTTTTGCTGGACGCAGCTAGCACTTTGCTAGCTGCGCCAGCACACCGATCGCCGCCGCCCGGTGCTCGATCGCCGCTATCTGTCGCGGCGCGCGCCCCCCCCCCCCCAGACCCCGTGCGCTGCCTGGCCAATCAGTGCCAGGCAGCGCCGAGGGGGTTGATCGGGACTCCCAATGACGTCACGACGTCGCTGACGGCATCCCGCCCTGTTCTTTGAATGGGATTTCCTGATCGAAGCGGGCGGGGGGATGCCGCCCTGGGCTCGCTACATGATTTAAAAAAAACAAAAACAAAAAAAAAACTGCTGCGCTGCCTCCTGGCGGAATGTTTTATACCGCCAGGAGGGTTAAGATCTGAGGATGAAAGTCCGTATCAAAAGTCCATGGGTTTGGAAGTCCCAGCGTATCAAGCTATCTCCATTGGACTCCTTTAGAAGTTGGAAATTGGGAGATTTAAATGGCAGCCAGGCCTGGTTTCCTTTGAAGAATCTGGTTTAGGAGGTGAAATTCCGAGTCCTGCTTCAGGCTGACTCTCCCACTGCATGCTGGAAGTTTGAGAGGGAACAGTAGGTCATGAATGTATTATGTGTCCATATTTTAGGCATCACTCCTCACCGAAAAATCTGCAACTTTTTGTTACCAAACATCATTTTCCTAGCATAAAATATTAACCTTATATTTTGTGGCTGGATAGTATACTGGTTAAGGGCTCTGCCTTTGACGTGGGCGACCAGGGTTGGGATCCTGGCGAGGGTCAGTACCTATTTAGTAAGACGTCTTTGGGCAACACTCCCTAACATTGCAGGGTGGATCTTGAGTGCACCCCTAGTGGCTGCAGCTCGAGCGCTTTGAGTCCAACAGGAGAAAAGCTCTAAACAAATGTTATGATTGTTGCAACGATTATTTTATAACCAGTGTTTGCCTGTATTTTACCCAGTCATGAAAGATGTCCACAGGACGGCCACAACGCCTGGAATTCGGTGGTATATTTTTTATAGGGATGAGAGTTACATCTCCTTTTAAAAGGGAACATATAAGAAATATTTAATATTGTCAGGACCAGCTGTTTGTGTCTCGTCTTTGTCTGCCCCCTTCTTTGTTTTAGGTCTCTCTCTGGCAGGCGGCTGACAAATGGTCCTTTTGAATCTTGAATCACACCTATTTGTAAGCCTCCTGACTGGGGGATGACTTTGACTTTCTCCCACACAGTCCTACACAATCCAAACTCAGATTGGAATGCCATCAACAATTGGTGTGCAATCACGATTGCTTTTGTAAAAACAAGGAACACCAAGAGCCCCAATAGTGTAATATGTACTGGTAAATGGTTACTAGATAGTGTAAACATTAATACTCACAAACCAGGGTTACCATTAGGCAACCACTGTAAAAGCAGGTGGGGAGATTTTCCTGACCCCACTCAGGAATAAGAAGTCGCTCTCTGTAGATGAGAAAAAGGGGGTTCAACCCTCCACCCAGGGTGGACTCAATATTATGCAGGAGAATAGAGGCGCCAAAAGGATAAAAGGAAGCTAAATGAGCTTAAAAAACTAAATTCTTGGTAAATAGAGGAGGTAGTGGTGGACTTACCTCCTCCAAGTAGACACACAACGACTGTAGTAAAGACAGTCAATATATTTTATTTATGAACTCCAAATATGCAACGCATTTCGCAGGTTTGATCCCGCTTCATCAGGCAATAACAACGGAGCAATAGCATATGTGGTCAGTAGAAGAGCCAGGCACCTCTGTCACGATTGATTTTGTGATTACTCGTGATTCTGCATTGACACCACCCATCTATCTTCTCAACATCGTCAATCTAATTATTAAGCACAGATAACAATGATGTTAAGAATGGAAGTTGCATTTATAACTTTGTATTTGCCCTAAACCAGATGATCAAAGTCGGCCAAAACAGACATGGCTTCCAGAGTCCCCGACAAACCACGATACCAGGGCTCAACCTTCTGGGATAATTCCTTGTATTTAAAGTGTACCTGTAGCGAAAAAAAAAAGTGAACCCAAATCGCTACTTACCAAGGAAGCGACTAGAGGCCTCCACCTTGCCTTTGCAGCTCTGTGACTCCCTAATGCACATTGACAAGGGCTTGTTGGCAGAGCTCACCTGCACTGTGCAGGCACAGAAAGCTTGCCCCTGTGCACTAGCATGGAGCAAAATGGGCTTGGCTTATCCCGCCGAGCCTGAGCAGTGGCTCTTTGCTACTGTGCATGCGCAAGATGTCTTACACCATGCAGCCCGGCAACTCTCTTTCTCAAATGGGATCGTGACTGTGAGCTTCGGGGTCCCAGCGCTGGGACAGTGAGGAGGAGAGTAAGCGAGCTAAGTAGAGTCCCTGGTAAGTAAAGTCCCGGTTATAAGTAGAGTAAGATAAGTAGAGAACTCATCTAACCAACAGTCTCAACCAACCTGCACAAATCGCCGGCAGTACTCGCAGTGGAGAAGGCCAACTTCTTAGGATGTTTGTGGGCTCTGCTGTGCTTAAAGTGGATCCGAGGTGAACTTTTACTCATTGCATAATTGTGTTCCGTTCCTATTGTTTATAGGGCATTCCTCAAGCCAAATACTGTTTTTGTTTGTGTTTTAATACTCGAATTCCCTATAAACTAAATAAGCCACGCCCACAGGTTCAGAGAGCCTTGGCAGTAGCAAGGGCTCATGGGAGCTCAGTCTGGGCAGGAGGAGGTGTTACTAGCCATTGATTTCAGAGGCAGAGGGGAGGAGGGAGGAGGAGAGGGGATTAGGCTGATGGCTCAAGATACAGATAAGCCTGCCTCTGTGTAATGTTTACAAACAACATGGCTGCCGTCATTGTATCACAGGAATAAATAATCATATTCTATTAAAACTGTTTGCAGCTAGATTTGCTGTGTAAACTATCTAAACTTTACATAAGATATGTAGACAAGTTACTTGTTATAGTTAGTTTTTCATTTCGGATCCGCTTTAACCCATTCAGGTTCCGTGGTTTTCACGAGAGAAATGTTCACCTCCCATTCATTAGCCTATAACTTTATCACTACTTATCACAATGAACTGATCTATATCTTGTTTTTTCCGCCACCAATTAGGCTTTCTTTGGGGGGTACATTTTGCTGAGAGCCATAATTCATAATTTCTCAGTTTTCAGCCATTATAGTTTTAGTTTTTAAATAGTTTTAAAATAATACATGCCTCCATAATTAAAACTCACGTATTGTATATGCCCATATGTCCCGGTTATTACACCGTTAAAATTATGTCCCTATCACAATGTATGGCGACAATATTTTATTTGGAAATAAAGGTGCATTTTTTCCATTTTGCATCTATCACTATTAACAAGTTTAAAATAAAAAAAATATAGAAATATTTCATCTTTACATTGATATTTAAAAAGTTTAGACCCTTAGGTAAATATTTACATGTTTTTTTTTTATTGTAATGTTTTTGTTTTTTTTATAGTAAACATTTTGTTTGGGTAGTTTTGGGAGGGTGGGGGTAAACAATAGATTTATAATGTAAATGTGTGTTCACTTTAATTTATTTTTATTTTCAGTTGTAGTATTACTTTTTGGCCACAAGATGGCGGCCATGAGTTTTTTTATATGACGTCACTCTAAGCGTAACACACGCTTAGAGTGGCGCATCGGGAAGGGAACGGCCAGAAAAGGCGCAGCTTCTGAGAGAAGCTGTCGCTTTTTCAGCGGGGGAGAGGAATCAGTGATCGGGCACCATAGCCCGATACATTGATTCCCTGGCTACCGAATCCGCGGCCGGGAGTGCGCGTGCACGCGCGCGATCGGCCACGGGGGCGCGCGGTAGCGCACATGGTTCCTGGACGTAGTTTCTACGTCCAGGAACCAAAATAGGTTAAAGACTGGGTTCCGAGGCTCCCCCAAGGTCTATATACTTACAATTACTGTATTTGAACATTTAATACAGAATCTATGGTATGTATGTGGAGTGGGGTATAGTGCTGTATTAGCTAGGCCTATTTTTAACATTGAGTCTCAAGCAACGAAAAACCACATTTAACCGGCATCAGCCCATCCCCATCGGTGCCAGATAACTGAGACTCTACGGTAGCTACATTTTTGTCCTTTTGAGCACACAGGTTTCATTACAACATGATCAGCACAGTGTTTTGGTCAGGTAATCCTTCTTCAGGTGCCCAAAGTCCCTTGCTGTCCCCTTCCCAGTGATTATTAGTGCCTGCTATGGCCTAAAGTGTTACAAGACATAACATTTTACCCAACTTTCACTGTTGTTTGGCTGAGTTGGACTACATGAACAATATACACAGGATTGTTTTACTTTCATCTATGTCTGAACAGCATTGCTATATGCTAGCATAGAAACTTTTTGTACCTAAAAGAATCATTTTGATATCACCTTGGCTCTTTATATATTTGTAAAATTGGGCTGTAGAGTACAGAAAACCTGCCTAGGCACAATGCACATTTCCAGGCTGGATTTCATACAGCCTTTCCTAAGGTTAAACAGCAGATAAGTGGAAATATTCTCGGCATGCTCTCCTCATTGCTCTCGCGTTGCATACATTCTCAGCAGTATGGAAATGATTGGAGTGAAAGAAGCAATGATAGCGCTTTTATCAGTGTCCAGGGACGTTTCTTCCTTTTTAAGTGTGTCTTTGATGGTTGCATTCCTTCAGTAAACGCTGTAGAAAAAGACCAATGGCTCTTTTCATCTCAGCTATTATCCGCATTCAGTAGGTTAAACTGTTTCATCGCTTGCAGCTTATGTACAGTGATAAAAATCCCACTGAAATACTAAGTATACAATCCATGTAGAAAGGAAATGGAAGCCACAAAAGACTGGCTGACATGAGCACATCTATCGATGGAATTGGACCTTAGGGGAGACCCTCTGGCAAAAAAGTTTTCGATAGAAAAGTCTGTAAGCCAAGAAATGTTTTTTGATCAGTGATGCAGCCAATCCAATACGGGTGAAAAAAAATAAGGGTAAAAAAAACAAAGTGCTCCACAAGGGGACATTTCTGGACATCCACTGGGACATGGTGAGGGCAAGTATTCATCTTGCAATCAGGGATGTAAGTATAATCAGAAAAAGTCTTGATCCTTGATGGTTCCCCGTAACCTTCAAGTCTCTGTGAATGAGATACCAGGAGCCCAATGGTGCAGTACCGTTGGACAAAGTCATGTAAGCACATGTGTATAAGTATTATACTCACAAGGGTGGATTGCAAAACTTGCAACCACCATCTGAGCCTGCGGGAATATAACCATCCCCGCTCGGTGTCCCAGGTCTGCTGGTGCAGATGCTGGTCGGTCGCTCTCTTGAATTAGTTGTGAGGACTGAAGGTCCTCGTGACTTAAAAAAAACCCTATGGGGTATGGACCATGCTAAAAAACACTGGTGGAGGTACCCTTGATGATGTGATACTACTAGATGTTGTATATTTGAGAAGCCTAATTTCTTACCTTTTCAGGACAAACTAATATTTAATGGAAAGAGTAACTTTTCAGGCACTTACATTCGTGACCAAAAGTTCTACAGGCACTTGTATTGACACGAGGAAGCGGGCCAAGACCCGTGAAACGCGTTGTCTACCGTGCATGAATAAACATTACTTTTTCCATTAAATAATGGTTTGTTCTTCTGAGAAGGTAAGAAATTACGCTTCCCTAATATACAACATCTCATCATCAAGGGCGCCTTCATATCATATAATCAAGTGCGCCTTCACCAGTGTTTTTTAACCAGCCGGGCAGTATGGACAAGCTCAGCTCGTCCATTACCACCGGAGGCTGCCGCTCAGGCCCTGCTGGGCCGATTTGCATGAAATAAAAAGCAGCACACGCAGCCGGCACTTTGCCAGCCGCGTGTGCTACCTGATCGCCGCCGCAGCGGCGAAAGAGGGTCCCCCCAGCCGCCTGAGCCCAGCGTAGCCGGAACAAACAGTTCCGGCCAGCGCTAAGGGCTGGATCGGAGGCAGCTGACGTCAGGATGTCGGCTGATGTCCATGACGTCACTCCGCTCGTCGCCATGGCGACGAGGTAAGCGAAACAAGGAAGGCTACTCATTGCAGCCTTTCTTGTTACTTCTGGTCGCCGGAGGCGATCAGAAGAATGCATCCGGAGCGTCCTCTAGTGGGCTTTCATGCAGCCAACTTTCAGTTGGCTGCATGAAATAGTTTTTTTGTTAATTAAAAAAAAACCCTCCCGCAGCCGCCCTGGCGATCTTAATACAACGCCTGGGTGGTTAAGCATAAGTATAATTAGGGCTGGATTTATAGTTTTTACTGCCCAAGGCCACTATGACCAGCCTCCCCCCAGTCTACCCTCCCCACACTTTCACTGGTTCCTTGTACTCCATATCCTTGTCTCTCTCCACTCCTGCTGCAGCTCCAAGACCCTGGTCAGTCTCTCATGAGGCAGTGGGTACACTGTTTTTATGCATTCTTGTTTAAAGAGACTCTGAAGTCTCCTAAAAATGAGGTTTTTACTTTAAAAATGACTTTAACCTAATTGCCCCTCCTAAAACGCAGCATCACCACGGCTGACAACGCCATAAATCACCCCAAATTACGTGAGGGACATTGTGGGGCTCCTTCCGCATAGAGGCAGAGCTTTCAGCTGCAGCTCTGCCTCTACATGCGTCTATCAGCACGGATTGCCGCCTCTCCCCCGCCCCTCTGTCTTCCTTCACTGAGAGGGGCAGGGGAGAGTCGGAGATACATGCTGATTGACGCACATGGAGGCAGAGCTGCAGCTGAAAGCTCTGCCTCCTCCAGCAGCAAAATCCACAACCAAGAAAGTCATGGATTTTGCCGGGGGGTAATTTATGGCGTTGTCAGCCGCAGGGATGCAGCGTTTTAGGAGAGGCAATTAAGTTAAAGAGGTTTTTAAAGTAAAAACCTCGTTTTTAGGAGACTTCAGAGTCTCTTTAAGGAGGTCACTCTCTGTGCCTATACCCTGGAGTTTCTCTGACCCACCTGTCAGCCTCAGCAGGGCTCAGTCACATATGATGGGACGCAATAAACTTTCCTGCCTCTCCACAGCTCTGATAGGTTGGAGCTAAGTGAAGGGTGGAGTTGCCTGGGGGTGACGTTGACAGGTCAGGTCACAGACTGTAAGCTGTCCCTGTTTGTTGCCTCTTCGTTCCAGACCTGGCTGTCTGAAGCCACCTGTCGTGAAGGTTTGCAGACTCTGAGGAGGAAGCAGGGCCAGAACTAGGAGACTGCTTGTAGCACAGTTTGTAGCAGGCGCCTGCTGCTGTGGTCCACAAATTTGGCAGTTGAACTACTGGAGTGTGCCTTCTGCACGCCCATTTGCTTCCTGTTGCCCTAGGCCATGGCCTTTGTAGCATTGCTGGCCATGAGTATAATTCATGGGTCGCCACCAAAGAACCCTGATGTTCCTTACCAAAAACATTCAACCCTCTTCTGCTGTGGTGATCTACATGACCAGTAGACACATCTTCCAGGAATCATCTATCGAAGGAGGCCACCAACCCCATCCCCCAACAACAAGTATTGCCACAACACCGGCCGGCTCTAGAGTGGTGTCCCTTGTATTGGAAGGAGAATGAGAAATCCCCGCCTACCACTTTCACCATAGCACCCCTATATCTACCATTATGATTACACCTGTGCTTGTGGTGGATGTTTCCTGTTATAAATCTATATTCATGGCGTGTTGCAATAACTTCAACTGACATAGTTACTGCAGTGGAATCCAGGAGCAATTGGGGGCCAAGTTTGTGGGGAACGAATTGTCTTACCTTTTACATAGTATGCTGTATGTGAATCCATGTTAGCGTATCCACTAATATTTCATGGATAAGAATGCTGTTATTCAAGGGTCTAGAATCACCTCCTCACATTTTTGTTTACAAGATTTCTCACCAGCCTCACTCCTCCTCTAGAATCCCTTTTCCAAAACATATCCGTTACTCCATATATTGATGGAGAAGCCCCAGATCACTAGGGAAGCCATATAGGGGAGAAAGCACTAGATACCAAGAAACTGTATAGGGTAGGGGCCACTAGACACCAGGTAACAGTACAGGGGAGGGGCGTTTAGACACCAGGGTACTTTATAAGAGAGGGAGGTGGCCACTAGACATTGAGAAAGCCTGTGGCTTGGTCCCAGTGTTCACTTTCGGCCAACTTTGTATTTTAGTTTGACACCACTGATCTAGAGACGCATTTTCATTCACTTATAATAGTGTATGGCTCATAGGCGACAAACCTCTTTCCCCCTCTCGTGTCTCTCCTGCCCACAGCCCCAATTCTTCCAGCATTCTGGCTGCTTAGATCTCATAGAGAAGCTTTTCCCAAACACTGTTCCGTGTGTGAACATGGGAAGCCATGCATTAGGTTCACCCCTGGAACACTTTAAGTTAATCTTTTTAAAGTGTACCGGTGGCAACATGTGACATGATGAGATAAAAGGCTGTTTTTCTTTTCCTGGTTAATTTTCAGGCATGCAAGTGACAGCTTCAGTCTTATTGGACCTTGTGGGGAATATAGTAAACCTCAATGATAAGCTAATTACAGCCATAAATGTCTTTCTGGCAGAATACAACTTCTGAGAACAGAAGAGAGACAGAAAATGGTCAATGGTCGTGTCCTGGGGACAGGAAGGAAAGAAGATGCCAGGGCCCAGCGGAGATCAGTCCCTGTGGCACAAAGGTGAGAGTACCTTCTCGTTAGATGCTGAATTGAACACCGCTAGTGACCCACACCCAATCCGCCGCTTATCAATCGATCCTGGACCGAATGACCCAATCGATCCATTTCGGATGGAAATCACTTGATTGAGCAGGCCAAATGCTGCACCGATTTGATCAGAGCAATCAAATTGGCCATATATAGATAGAGAAATCATTGAGCCTATTGCTTGCTTTAGTAGGGGAGCGTCTGTACTTTTGTTCGCTTGTGGTGCTGGAGCGACAATTTTTATTGATAAGGTGCTAAACCATCTGCTGTGGCAAAACTCAAGAAAACAAAAAGTTTATTGAATCGATCTGTATATATTTTCATGTGAATGCACACAGAGCACATATTAGTCATAAAGCACCCTTAAAGATTCAGTGTTTCTAGTAACCTTTTTAGAATTGCTTTTGTTCTTCTTAGTCCTGAGTTTCATTTAAAAAAAAAAAAATCCAACAAAACAAAATCCCTACAAGGCAAGCGTGTTGCGCGGAAACGATATTTATTCTTCAGCGACAGAATCCAGGATCTGCAAATACTTCTGCATCTCAAGTGGGCTTTGTCGATATTTAATTTGTAAATCTCGGCAGCCTGACCTTAGCAAAGCTGCCCACGTCGAAAAGTTCTTATAAAGGACATTTTAAATGACAGGACTTAAAGATCAACTACAGTGTTGTTTCTGAAATGTCATATGTTAACCAATTTCTGCAGCCTAGACCTTACGGAGCGTGCGCTCCATCGCCGCCGGCTGGCGTCCTGGTGATTTATCCCGCAGCGTCCCGTCCCCAGATCTCTTGCTTGTTTTTTCAATGATTCTTTCCCATTCTTCCTGGCAAATTAATCACCTTAGTGCGGCGGACAAGCCCGGCATTCAGATGGGAGATGTTTGTTCTTTGTTTTTACTGGCTCACTGGAAGGGATGAATTCTGCAGGTTTAAACCTGTTGCTACATGAGAGACGACTTTAAAAATCAAGATAAACACAGCTGTGTCCTGCTTCTTACCCACCGTTGCCTGCAATCTAAATTCAAAAAGCTGCGATGCAGTGTGGCGTCATGTACAAAAGCTGTGCAGGGAGCGTTTTCTAGCGGTGAAGACAGGTGGCCGAATTAAAGGAACACAATCGATTAACATGTTTTTTTTTCAATTGAGATAGGAAATGTTTGGGAAGTGCTGCCAAGTACTGGTGTATACATTTGAATCCTTATCCCTTTGTTTACTGTTATCTAATTGTTTTCACACTTTTCTGATGGCAGTCTGCTCTAAACTGACAGCAGAAGGAGCCATGAGGGAGGGGAGGGGGAATTCCCTCACAGTGCATCTGTTAACCCTGTATGTGCAGAGAGCAGAGGAAATGTATCTTATGTGCAACATAAACATTTGTAATTGTGTGTGTGAAACCTGACACCTGACAGGCTTTTGTTTTTATATAACTCTGATTCAATATCACACTGTTCTTAGTAGTCTCTGCAGTGTCAAACTGCAGAGATTCACCTATGCAAATGAGTCATTCCAAAAGTAGCTAAAATCTACACACAATGTTTACACAGCTACTTAGACATTATTGTCATTTTACAACACTTGGTTTGATAGTATTCCTTTAAGGCAGGGAATTGAGAAGGTGCAGCCCCAAAGACAGCTTAAAAGCAGCATGAGAAAACAGGCACGCCAGGACAACCTGTAGGGGAAAAAATGCCTCTGGGGTGTACTTATATCGGGAGGGGGAAGCCTCTGGATCCTAATGAGGCTTTCCCTGTCCTCATCCAGTGCTGGGACCCCCAGAGAAACATCCACAATACTGACATCTGTGTGCCTGGCGCAGGTGCAGTAGCTGCTTTGCACTCAGGCTCCTGATCGATCTACAAGCCGGCTGTGTCTGCGTAGTAGAACGGCCCCAAAATCTTGTCAGCAGTTTTTCCGGGGCCAGCACTGGATGCCCTTTGCTTAGGAGGGAGGATGGAAGCCTCAGTATCCAGACACTTCCACCTCCCGAGGTAAATACTACCCCAAGGGCTCAGACACACTATAAGCATTTTTCTGAGCGTTTTCAGACCATCAGTGCTTTCTGAGTGTTTAAGAAACTGTTCCATTTACCTTGCATTATAATTATATAAAAATCGCCACGATCGTGTACATTTTTATGCAATTTTACTGCGATTTTAATGCAAGTGAATAGGAGCAATTTTTTAAATGCACTCAGAAAGCATTGATGACCCGAAAATGCTCAGAAAAGCGCTTATAGTCTGTGCACTTTTTTTTTGCTACAGATACTCTTTAAGGGCCTGTTTCCACTACACGCAGATTGGATGCAGAAAAACTGACTCCAATGAATGCCTATGGAAAAATCTGCATCCGAAAAATCGCGTTAAAGTGCAAATAGGCCCATAGACATTCATTGCAGTCAGTTTTTCTCTATCCAATCTGCATGTAGTGGAAACAGGCCTTACTTAACCTATTTTGGTTTCTGGACGTAGAAACTACGTTCAGAAACCATGTGCGCTACCGCGCGCCCCCGCGGCCGATCACGCGCGTGCACGCGCACTCCCGGCCATGGATTCGGTAGCCAGGGAATCAATGTATCGGGCTATGGTGCCTGATGACTGATTCCTCTCCCCCGCTGAAAAAGCGACAGCTTCTCTCGGAAGCTGCGCCTTTTCTGGCCGTTCCCTTCCCGATGCGCCACTCTAAGCGTGTGTTACGCTTAGAGTGACGTCATGTAAACAAACTCATGGCCGCCATCTTGTGGCCAAAAAGTAATAGTACAACTGAAAATAAAAATAAATTAAAATCAACACACATTTACATTATAAATCTATTGTTTACCCCCCACCCTCCCAAAACTACCCAAATAAAATGTTTACTATAAAAAAACAAAAACCATTACAATAAAAAAAAAAAAAAACATGTAAATATTTACCTAAGGGTCTAAACTTTTTAAATATCAATGTAAAGATGAAATATTTCTATATTTTTTTTATTTTAAACTTGTTAATAGTGATAGATGCAAAATGGAAAAAATGCACCTTTATTTCCAAATAAAATATTGTCGCCATACATTGTGATAGGGACATAATTTTAACGGTGTAATAACCGGGACATATGGGCATATACAATACGTGAGTTTTAATTATGGAGGCATGTATTATTTTAAAACTATAATGGCTGAAAACTGAGAAATAATGAATTTTTCCATTTTTTTCTTATTCTTCCTGTTAAAATGCGTTTACAGTAAAGTGGCTCTTAGCAAAATGTACCCCCCAAAGAAAGCCTAATTGGTGGCGGAAAAAAACAAGATATAGATCAGTTCATTGTGATAAGTAGTGATAAAGTTATAGGCTAATGAATGGGAGGTGAACATTTCTCTCGTGAAAACCACGGAACCTGAATGGGTTAAAGAGAAACTCCGACCAAGAATTGAACTTTATCCCAATCAGTAACTGATACCCCCTTTTACATGAGAAATCTATTCCTTTTCACAAACAGACCATCATGGGGCGCTGTATGGCTGATATTGTGATGAAACCCCTCCCACAGGAAACTCTGAGTACGTACTCCTGGCAGTTTCCTGTGTGTGAACCTTGCAGCATTGTGGGAAATAGCTGTTACAGCTGTTTCCAACTGCCAAAAAAGCAAGCAGCAGCTACATCACCTGTCAACAGTAAAAATGTCACCATATAATAAATGTCAGAATGTAAATCAGGGATTTAAAAGATTTTACAATGGGCAAACACTGACTAAATCATTTATACATAATTATTGTAAAAATGAAGCACTTTTTTTATTACATTATTTTCACTGGAGTTCCTCTTTAGGCTGGTACACTCAATGGAATTTCCCATCAGATCGACGGGTCTTATCGATAGTTTTTGGCATGTCCGATCTGCCCCCATTGGATAACAGGATTGATTTTCAGATCACTAAGGCACAAAATGGATTCCATTCTCGATTGGGAGCAGATCGGACATGCCGGAAATTATCATTTCGACCTGTCATTCTGAAAGGAAATTACATTGAGTACCAGCCTTTAGATACTGTGTTGACCTGATGCTGCAGGTATGAATTTTGAAAACATTGTTTCTTAACCAATTTTTAAATTAAAGGACTACCACCATGAAAAATTTTAAAACATATGCATCAGTGTTCTCCCCAGAATTTTTTTCCAGCCGGGTGGCATGAAAAAGTAGCCGGGTGGGGCAAGATGATAGAATGCAGAGCTGGTGCTCCTCTGCACAACTCTGCTTATAGTATAGAAGGAGGTGAGTCGATGACAGCCGGGTGGTCACCTAAACTAGCCGGGTGGAGCACCCGGCTAAAAGAGCCTGGGGAGAACACTGTGCATAAAATGTACAGAGCATCCGGAAGTATTCACAGAACATCACCTTTTCCACATTTTGTTATTTTACAGCCTTATTCCAAAATGGATTACATTCACTTCTTTCCTCATAATTCTACACAGAACACCCCATAATGACAATGTGAAAAAACTCTGGGTAGAACTTACCGGTAGCGGTATTTCTACGAATCCTCCAGGATGGCTGCATAACATGAGAGATAGCCTAGCTCCTCCCCCAAAGGAAACACCCCTGATACAAACTTTTGCATAAGAAGCCCCTGCCTACCCACACACCTCAGTTATTGCAGAGTATCACCTTCCGAACAGCCGCTACCTTAATTCCCCTGAATCCGGCCACAATAGACCATCATCGGGTGGGAACTAAGGTAGCCATCCTGGAGGATTCGTAGAAATACCGCTACCGGTAAGTTCTACCCAGAGTTCTCTCCTCATCCTCCAGGATGGCTGCATAACATGAGAGACCAGCGAGAAATAAATTACCTTAGGGAGGGATGATGTTCTGAAGAACTTTTCTACCAAATGACAAATCCTGGCTGGATAGTAGGTCCACTCTGTAATGCTTGACAAATGTGTGTTGGTCCTTCCATATTGCCGCTTTACAAATTTGCTCTAGTGATGCACCAGACCTTTCAGCCCACGAGGTCGAAAGTGATCTAACCGAATGAGCCTTGATGCCCTTAGGCACACTCTGTCCTTCCTGCACATAGGCTGAAGCTATTACCTCTCTGAGCCATCTGGCAATCGTGTCCTTCGACACCGCTAAACCCTTCTTTGTGTTTGAAAAGGAAACAAATAAATGATTTGATCTCCTAAAAGATCTTGTCCTGTCAAGATATTGTATTACCGCTCTCCTGACGTCTAAACTGTGCCATTCTGCTTCTCTATCATTCTTTGGTGGATCACAAAAGGAAGGTATAATAATCTCTTGAGACCTATGATAGCGTGAACTAACTTTAGGTAAGTATGCTGGATCTGTCCTGAATATGATCCTATCTGGAAATATCTGCATATACGGATCCTTTATTGATAAATTTTGAATGTCACCAACCCTCCTAGCTGATGTGACAGAGACTAAAAAAGTAGTTTTTAACGTCAGAGCCTTTAGAGAAGCCTTATTCAGGGGTTCATAAGGATCTCTTGCTAAAGCCCTTAAGACCAAATTTAGGTCCCATGGGGGAACAAATTTTGTCGGTATCGGTCTAGCCCTAGATACCGCCTTTAAGAAATCAATGATAGCCGAATCTCTGGCAATCTTAATATTCAAAAATAAGGAAAGGGCCGAAACCTGAACCCTTAATGTACTAGGTGATAGACCTAAATCCACTCCATCCTGTAAGAA
Source organism: Hyperolius riggenbachi (assembly GCF_040937935.1). Lineage (NCBI taxonomy): Eukaryota > Metazoa > Chordata > Amphibia > Anura > Hyperoliidae > Hyperolius > Hyperolius riggenbachi. The sequence continues at coordinate 27,139,405 of NC_090651.1, read as the reverse complement.
TTCCAAAATCGTAGCAATATCGTTCCCTACTAAATTTTTTCTCATTTTCCAGGAACAATAAACTTTCCAAAATTTACAGTAAATCTTTCTCGTAGTAATCTTTCTACATGAAACCATCGTGGATATCACTCTGTTCGAAAAACCCCTTTTCTTTAACGCCCTCCATTCAAGAGCCAGGCTGCCAGGGAAAACTTCTCTGGACTCTGATGGAATCTCCCCTGTTGTATTAACAAATCCTTCCTGTGAGGTAGAAACCAAGGACCCTGTGCTGCCAGGATACACAAATCTGGGAACCATATCCTTCGTGGCCAAAAGGGCGCTACGAATATAACTCTGGCCTTCTCTTTCTTTATCTTCCAGATTGAACGAGAAATCAGTGAAAACGGGGGGAAGGCATAAAGGAGAGTCCTGGGCCATGGCAATGCTAGAGCATCCAGCCTTTCCATGGGACACGCTGGATCTAGGGAAAAGAAAAACTCTGTCTTTGCATTGTTGGGGGACGCAAAGAGGTCCACACTCGGGCTCCCCCACATTTGTACTATCTGGTGGAACACCTCCGAGTTTAATGCCCATTCTGTTTCCAGCAACTTGGGTCGGCTTAATTGGTCTGCCAAAAAATTTAGAGAGCCCTTTATATGAACTGAAGTTAGAGATTTTAGATTGTGCTCTTCCCAAGCTGCAATCTCCAAGGCCAAGTCTCTGAGCCTCTTTACCCTGGTTCCCCCTTGTTTCCGAATGTAAGAGACTGTCACAATGTTGTCCGAGAGAATTACAACGTGTGTCTCTGTTATGTGGGGGGCTAATTGGGCCAAGGCCAGCTTTACCGCCATGAGCTCCCTGAAATTCGATGATTCCCTGCACATGCCCTGACTCCAGACTCCCTGAGCGTGCCATAGATCTGAGTGCGCTCCCCATCCCCACAGACTGGCATCTGTGAATATTCGGATGGTAGAAGGAGGATGCCACATCCTGCCCTGATTGAGATTGCTCTGGTCCTCCCACCACAATAGGGAGTCCTTGACTACTTGCGATAAGGTGAACCTCTTGTCGAGATGCACTCTTCCCTGCTTCCAATGTTGCAGGAACCATTCCTGTAATGTTCTCGTATGTGCTTGTGCCCATACCACTCCCGGTATGGTCGAGGTCATAAGGCCCAACAAGGAAGTTGCGTCTCTTAACGATACCCTGCTTTTTATTCTGAAAGAATATGCCCTCTGTCTTATTTTTTCCTGTTTCTCTGCTGGCAGAAAAGTCATTTCCTGAACCGAATCTACCCTGAACCCCAGATACCGCACTGTCTGACTGGGATTCAGCATTGATTTTTCTATGTTTAATAGCCAACCCAGGTCTGACAATACCTGACATGTCAGGTGCAAATCGGCCAATAACTTTTCTTTTGAATCTGCCAGAATCAACAGGTCGTCCAAGTATGGAATGATTCGGATCTGCAGACGGTGTAACTGTGCCATCACCTCTGCTATGATCTTTGTAAAAATTCTCGGTGCAGTTGCTATACCAAACGGGAGTGCCCGATATTGTAAATGGTATATTTTGTCTCCCAGAGCTACTGCAAATCTTAAATAACTTTGGTAAGCTGGATTGATGGGCACGTGAAGGTAAGCATCTCTTAAGTCGAGAGTTACCATAAACGCGTCCTTGGGGATCAAGGCCTGAATGGTAAATATACTCTCCATTCTGAACTTCTCCACCTGAATGAACGGGTTTAGATTCTTTAAATTTAAAATCATGCGATATTTCCCCGAGGGTTTTTTGATTAGAAATACCCTGGAGTAGTAACCCTGGTAAAACTGCTCTTCTGGCACGCTGCAAATCACATCCTGCTTCAATAAGGTGAGAACTGATTCTTTCAGAGCTCTGGCTCTTTCCGGCTCTCTTGGGGTCCCTGTAAGAACAAAGTTTTTTGGAGGGGGGGAGGCGAATAATATTTTGTAACCTGTCTTTAGAAGATCTAATATGAACAGGTTCTGGGTAATGAGACCCCACTGATTGACGAAGTGGAGTAACCTTCCCCCCACCTGTATCTCGTCATTTTTCCTGTCTTGCCCCAGAGGGAGGGGGCTTATTGAACATGAAAGAGGATTTACCTTTTTCACCTGTATAAACCCATCTTTTCTTCTGGGGTTGTGGTCTCTGATTTTTGTTAAAGAAAGGCTTTTTCCCACGAAAGGACCTTCGTGGAAGTGGCTTGCCCCTCTTATTAGGGAATTTTTTACCTTTCCCTGATGACCTCTCCAAAATACTGTCCAGATCCTTGCCGAATAAAAGGTCACCCTCAAATCTCATGGCACACAGCTTTTGTTTTGAGCTTACATCTCCTTCCCAAGTGTTTAGCCATACTGCTCTTCTGGCTGTATTTATGAGGGCAGCAACTCTGGCAGTAGATCTTAAGAATTCCGTTGCCGCATCCGCTAGGAACGCGACGGATCGGGCTAAGACTGGGAAGGACTCCAGGATCTCCGCCTGTGGCGTACCTGCTACTAAATGGTCTCTTAGACCCGACAACCATTTAATTAAATTTCTTGCAATGCAAATGGAAGCCATTGCTGGTTTAAATGCAAATGCCATGGCCTCCCAGGCCCTTTTGAGCATAGTCTCCGCCTTACGGTCCATGGGGTCTCTCAGTGCACCCGAATCCTCAAAGGATAGATCCGTATCCTTAGAATACTGTGAGAGTGCCGCGTCCAACTTTGGACACTTTGCCCATAAGGCTATATCTTCCTCCTTAAAAGGAAATCTGCGTTTAAACGACTTTGGTATGTATAACCTCTTTTCTGGATCAATCCACTGGTCTGTAACTATCTTCTTAATTGCTGGGTGAATGGGGAAAGTCTTACCTTCACTACCCTGTAATCCCATATAAATATCGTCCTGTGCAGAGGAGATCGTGACCTGGTCAGGAATTTGCTCCGCATCATAGACTGCTCTCAAAAGCTCTGACGTTTCCTCTGCACTAAATAGGTACTTTGCTGATTTCATATCCTTTGCAATGGAATCTGATCCTGAATCTGCTCTAGATTCAATCTCCTCAACCGAGTCTTCCGCTGAAGTAGAAACAACATAACCCTGAACCTCCTGGGCCGCAGCCCCTGCCCCTCTCTGCGATCGAGACTCCTGACTCGAAGCGGGTACAGGAAACTCTACATGGGCCGACACAGGGGGCAGTTGCGGTGGCACTGGGTTTGTCATCATTACTGAGCGCAAGGCCTGAAAAGTTGAAGTAAATTCTTTCTGCATTGACTCCATGAAACTTAGCATCACAATCGATGGATCAGGCTTATCCTTTGCAATACAATTTTGGCATACTGATTTCGACCAGGAGGCTGAAAGTTTTGCATCACACTTAGAGCATCTCCTGGATTTTTCTCTATGCTTTGTAGCTGGCTGTACCGGCAATGCCTAGAGAAACAAAACATTTCTTTTAGTCTCCAGCCTGCCCCTTTGCTACAGCATCCCATTATTTTTTCCCCTTGTGTTTCCAGCCACTAGAAACAACTAGGAAGCCATGGCTGGACACATAGACGCATGTCAGTAGGTAACACCTGGAGTAATAATCCCACACAGCCCCTTCAGGCTAACATTACACCAGTGTCACTGTCTACCGACAGCGATACCACCGCCGACAAACAGCCTACCTTCTCTGCTGTGTCACTGGAGGTTTTGCGGCCTTCCACGGAGGAGCCTTCTGCCTGCTCCATGCTCCCCCGGACAGTCCTGTGGCTGGACTCAAATGGCGCTGAGACGCCGCCGCCTTCCCACTTAAAAAGCGGAAGTCACATGGCCCGATGACCTGACCCGGAAGTAGCTTGTTTTGTACTTCCGGGTGTCGTCCTGACACGCAGGACACTCCTCTGCCACCACCTCCCTAAACGAGCGGCAGACCACCGCTCCCACGGATCCCGACCCGCCCCTCCAATCCCAAAAGGAGGAGCAGGCGCAAGCGACCGACAGTACGCCTCCGCTTGTCGCCAGCGCAAGCAACGCTAGCTCACATGCAGGCATCCAGGGAGAGAGGAGTCCACGAACGTTCGTATCCGGATGTTTCCAAGGAGGGAAACACAGCAAAACTGAGGTGTGTGGGTAGGCAGGGGCTTCTTATGCAAAAGTTTGTATCAGGGGTGTTTCCTTTGGGGGAGGAGCTAGGCTATCTCTCATGTTATGCAGCCATCCTGGAGGATGAGGAGAGAAAGTTTACTTGAGGTTTGGGCAAATTTATTAAGAATAAAAAAAAAACTGAGAAATCACATGTACATAAGTATTCACAACCTTTGCTAGGTACTTTGTGGATGCACTTTTGGTAGGAACTACAGCCTCAAGTTGTTTTGAATATGCCACAAGCTTGGCACCCCTATCCTTGGCCAGTTTTGCTCATTCCTCTTTGCAGCACCTCTTAGGCTGGTTTCACTATGCCAGTACTGGGTTAACAGACTGCACATGAGGAGAGATTAAGGATCACAGGGGTGGATCTTCCGTGACAGCTAGCATCAGTATAAAACCAAAAACAGCAGGTCACCATACAGGGATGGCACAGAACCCCAAGGACATGCTGCCGCAGCACCCGGTTTAAAGTGAACCAGAGACGAAGCACCCTCATGTATTTTCCCATATATATCAGTGAGAACATTAGAGAAAAGAAACCCCCTAACCTGCTGTTTCATTCTGCACTGCACAGCTTGCTCCTTATCAACCCTGATAAAATCCCTGACTGAGCATTCAGTCTGGCTTTGCTATAATGACTCAGCTATAAAAATTCCTGAACGGAGCCAGCAGAGGGCAGGCTTGGGCTTGAAAAGCCACCAGAGAACACACTGATATATATGGTAAAATACATGAGGGTGCTTCATCTCTGGTTCTCTTTAGGCCCGGTTCACACTTGCGGTTGTCTGCCAAACGGACCGGATGACCTGACCGGATCCGGACCGGATCCGGATCGGAACCGTACGGTTCTGATCCGGATCCGGTCAGGTTGCATCAGGTGTTCATCAGGATGCGATCCGGATCCGTTTGGCAAAAGTTAAGTACAAACCAAATAAAATGTTGGGGTCTGGGAGGTCAGCAGAAGGGGGACCTGTGGAATCAGGCCCTCTGCTGTTTAGCACTCACCTCCACCTCCGACATGCTGCCAACATCTCCAGCTCGTGTAAAGTCACTGCTGCTCCACTCCAAAATGCTTGCCCATGTGTCCCCATCCAAAATCGCCGCAACAATCCGCATAGGAAGTGGGGTAGAACATCCGGATTTTTAGCCAGTGTGTTGTGCGCTCTCCGGTTCTCATTGCTTTGTATTGGCCGGATGGTGCAGTCCGGCTCCGCCCCGGATACGGCTGCCGGAGGAGCCGGACCCAAAAATAGCGCATGTTGGAACGGACGCCGGAGTCCGGATCCGGCCCCGGTCCGGCAGAACGGACGCATGTGAACGGACGCATAGGCTTTCATTGCCATGCCGTGCGTCCGTTCCGTCCGTTCTGCAAGCGGTCCGGCTCCGGCACGGCGATTCCGGACGGCCACCGCTAATGTGAACCGGGCCTTAAAGACCGCTGGATTACGCCCTTTTACACTACTAAAAAATCATTGTTAAAAAACAAAAACATGACTGGTCTAGCTCAGTGATCTGCAAACTTGGCTCTCCAGCTTTTAAAGACGAACTCCAGGGAAAATATTGTAATAAAAAAAGTGCTTCATTTTTACGATAATTATGTATAAATATTTAGTCAGTGTTTGCTCATTGTAAAATCTTTCCTCTCCCCGATTTACATTCTGACATGTATTACATGGTGACATTGTTACTGTGGGCAGGTTATGTAGCTGCTCCTAGCTGTTTTGGCTGTTAGAGACAGCTGTAAGCAGCTATTTCCTATCTGTGAACATTGTTACATTGTGGCAGTTTGCCCAGAGTACCGTGGTCCTCAGAGCTTCTTGTGGGAGGGGTTTCACCACAATATCAGTCATACAGCGCCCCCTGATGGTCTGTTTGTGAAAAGCAATATATTTCTTGTGTAAAAGGGGGTATCAGCTACTGATTGGGATAAAGTTAAATTCTTGGTTGGAGTTCCTACTTAAGGAACTACAAGTCCCACAATGCATTGCAGGAGTCTGACAGCCACAGTCAAGATTCAAAAAGGCAATGCATTGTGGGACCTGTAGTTCCTTAACAGCTGGAGAGCCAAGTTTGCAGATCACTGGTCTAGCTAATGTGAGTGGCAATGTGGCAGCCTATTATACAATGATGTGCAGTTGGACCTGAACTCTTGAACAGCACACAATAGTCTTTTTTCCACATAAAGTTGCTAAAAAAAAAAAAAAAAAGTCACTGCACTCTGCGTTTGTTTAGCTAGCTAGATCAAAGGGTCTAATCAGCAGCTGTGAATCAGAGTTCAGTGACTCTGCCTGTACAGGCAACACTGAGGGCCCATTCACACCTGAGCGGGAATCGCATGATTCCCGCTCACGGCAAACCGCTAGCGGTTCTGCAAGAACCGTACACAATGTAGCGTGTGGCAGTGTTCTCACTGCCGTGGTTGCGGTTAGCGATAACCGCAATCGCGCTGCATGCAGCGGTTTGCCGGCAACAGGCGTTCCACGATTAGCGATCGTGATTAGCGTGCACAGCACGCTAATCGCGATCGCTTCAAACCCGCGTGATTTTTACGCGCTGATCGCGGGAAAATCACTCCCGCAGAACGCCGGCGGTTTTAAGTGTTACATAGCTTTCCCTGGTGGTCTGTGGCCCCACCTGTACAGCTTTCCCTGTGGACTAGCTATCCCCATCCACCTTACGTAGCTTTCCCTGGTGGTCTGTGGCCCCACCTGTACAGCTTTCCCCGTGGACTAGCGCTCCTCATCCCCAGTTTCCATAGCTTTCCCTGGCAGTCTGTGGCCTCACCTGTACAGCTATCTCTGATGTGCTAGTGGTTCCCCTCCTCCCTTCCATAACTTTCCCTGGTGATCTGTGACCCAAACTGTACAGCCTTCCCCATGGACTAGCGCTCCTCATCCCCCGTTTCCATAGCTTTCCCTGGTGGTCTGTGGCCCCACCAATACAGCTTTCCCCGTGGACTAGCGCTCTTCATCCCCCGTTTCCATAGCTTTACCTGGTGGTCTGTGGCCCCACCAATACAGCCTTCCCATTGGACTAGCGCTCCTCATGCCCCGTTTCCATAGCTTTCCCTGGTGGTCTGTGGCCCCACCTATACAGCCTTCCCCATGGACTAGCGCTCCCCATCCCCCATTTCCATAGCTTTCCCTGGTGGTCTGTGGCCCCACCTATACAGCCTTCCCCATGGACTAGCGCTCCTCATCCCCCGTTTCCATAGCTTTCCCTGGTGGTCTGTGGCCCCACCTATACAGCCTTCCCCATGGACTAGCGCTCCTCATCCCCCGTTTCCATAGCTTTCCCTGGTGCTCGGAGACCCCACCTGTACAGCTATCTCTGATGTGCTAGTGGTCCCCTCCTCCCTTCCATAGCTTCCCCTGGTGGTCTGCAAACCCCACTTTTCACACCAAACTCCCCTGCCCGTGACTCCGTGAGAGCACAGAAGTAAAGTTTTTGTAGCAGCAGAGATTCCGGCTCCGCCTCCTCTCCTGGTGACATCACGTGACAGCAGCGTGTGGTGACTGGTGAAACCAGTTCAGCGCGCGCCAGTCACGTGGTGACGTAACGTCAACAGGGTCCTTTATCCCTCCGGTATAGCTTCTGCCTGGTATATACCTACCGGGCTTTACCATCACAGCGGGGGAGGTGGGGCTGCTGCAGAGGAACCACAAGGCTCAGCATAGGGGCTTTCAGAGCAGGCTGGGAATTATAGTTCCTCGCCAGATGAGGGAGGATGCTGGGAGGTGTAGTGCATCTATAGTTAGAGGCCAGCAGGCTGTGATTTGTATTTCCAAGGCAGATGCGATCAGAAAAAGAATTGCAAAGTTCTACTTCCTCAGCAGATGGAGCTGGGAGTTGTAGTTCCTCAGCAGATGGAGCTGGGAGTTGTAGTTCCTCAGCAGATGGAGCTGGGAGTTGTAGTTCCTCAGCAGATGGAGCTGGGAGTTGTAGTTGCTTAGCAGATGGAGCTGGGAGTTGTAGTTCCTCAGCAGATGGAGCTGGGAGTTGTAGTTCCTCAGCAGATGGAGCTGGGAGTTGTAGTTCCTTGGCAGATGGAGCTGGGAGTTGTAGTTCCTCAGCAGATGGAGCTGGGAGTTGTAGTTCCTCAGCAGATGGAGCTGGGAGTTGTAGTTCCTCAGCAGATGGAGCTGGGAGTTGTAGTTCCTCAGCAGATGGAGCTGGGAGTTGTAGTTCCTCAGCAGATGGAGCTGGGAGTTGTAGTTCCTCAGCAGATGGAGCTGGGAGTTGTAGTTCCTCAGCAGATGGAGCTGGGAGTTGTAGTTCCTTAGCAGATGGAGCTGGGAGTTGTAGTTCCTCAGCAGATGGAGCTGGGAGTTGTAGTTGCTTAGCAGATGGAGCTGGGAGTTGTAGTTCCTCAGCAGATGGAGCTGGGAGTTGTAGTTCCTCAGCAGATGGAGCTGGGAGTTGTAGTTCCTCAGCAGATGGAGCTGGGAGTTGTAGTTCCTCAGCAGATGGAGCTGGGAGTTGTAGTTCCTCAGCAGATGGAGCTGGGAGTTGTAGTTCCTCAGCAGATGGAGCTGGGAGTTGTAGTTCCTCAGCAGATGGAGCTGGGAGTTGTAGTTCCTCGGCAGATGGAGCTGGGAGTTGTAGTTCCTCAGCAGATGGAGCTGGGAGTTGTAGTTCCTCGGCAGATGGAGCTGGGAGTTGTAGTTCCTCGGCAGATGGAGCTGGGAGTTGTAGTTGCTCAGCAAATGGAGCTGGGAGTTGTAGTTCCTTGGCAGATGGAGCTGGGAGTTGTAGTTCCTCAGCAGATGGAGCTGGGAGTTGTAGTTCCTCAGCAGATGGAGCTGGGAATTGTAGTTCCTCAGCAGATGGAGCTGGGAGTTGTAGTTCCTCAGCAGATGGAGCTGGGAGTTGTAGTTCCTCAGCAGATGGAGCTGGGAGTTGTAGTTCCTCAGCAGATGGAGCTGGGAGTTGTAGTTCCTCAGCAGATGGAGCTGGGAGTTGTAGTTCCTCAGCAGATGGAGCTGGGAGTTGTAGTTCCTCAGCAGATGGAGCTGGGAGTTGTAGCTGTAGTTCCTCGGGATATAGGTGGCTGGGAGTTATAGTTCCTTAGGGGGCTGGGAGTTGTAGTTCTTCAGGAGATAGGGGGCAGGGAATTGTAGTTCCTCTGGAAAAACGGGGGGCTGGGATTTGTAGTTTCTCAGCAGATAGGGAACTGAGAGTTGTAGCTCCTCAGCAGATAGGGATCTGGGATTTGTAGTTCCTCAGCAGATAGGGATCTGGGATTTGTAGCTCCTCAGCAGATAGGGAACTGAGAGTTGTAGTTCCTCAGCAGATTGGGCTTGGAGTTGTAGTTCCTCAGGAGATAGGGAGCTGGAAGTTGTAGTTCCTCTGCAGATAGGGTGCTGGTTGTTGGGCGCTATTTTAGTTGAGGGACCCAGTACTGAACCTTATTGACCAATGGCTGCTTTCATCGCATCCACTAATTTGTAAGAAATAGCGGACCCAGCAGGAAACGCAAACTCTAAAATTGCACACCAGGACCTGTCGCTGGGCTTTAGGCATGGGCAACTTTGGTAATCCTGTTCTGCTGGTGGTGTGGATAGTATTTCCTGCTGGATCACCTGTTTCTTACAAATCATTGGTCTTAACCTAATTGCCCCAAGCAGGAAGTGGCTGTGGGTCTAGACTAGCGCAATTGTATTGTTAAAATAAAACATTTGAGTGTATGGAAGCACTCCATCTGCTGTAAATAGTGTGTTAAAAGGGTCACGGGCACTCCTCATCAGGGCCTGTGTGTTCCTTATGCCAGAACTGCCAACTGACCATTTTTGCGGATCCCTCTGTCTGCTTTTCAGTGCTAGTGTAGTTATGGGGACCCACTCATGCTTCCTGCTTTTCTACAATCTGGTCGCAACCTCTAATTTGAAATATGTGGGGAACACTATGCCACCAACAGAATTTGGTTCAGTAAAGTTGCGTGAGTGGAGGTGGTACCCGAAGGTCATGGTCTGGGGTTCTGGTGTGCAATTTTAACTAGGGTTCCTGGGTCCCCTATTACAAATCAGTGGATGCAACCAAATTGCTGTGGGTAGGGAGTGCTGTTGGTCTTTGAGGTTTCTTGCTGGGTCCCCTCAACTAGACTTGTGCTAGTAGTCCTAGTCCTTCAGCAGATAGAGGGCTGGAAGTTGTCCTTCAGCAGATAGGGGGCTGGGATTTGTAGTCCTTCAGCGGATGGGGGCTAAGAGTTGTAGTTCCTAAGCAGATAGGAGGCTGGGAGTTGTAGTTCCTCAGCAGATAGGGGGCTGGGAGTTTTAGTCCCTCAGCTGATAGAAATGTAACACTGGGGCCCATATGCAGTTCACTTTTTCTTCCCTGAGTTTTCTCCAAGGCGATATTTTCATAAAATGCTAACCTGCCTAGCGTTCTGATTTTTTTTTTAACATAATTTTTTTTTATCATGTAGCTAGCCTAGCGCTAGCTACATGGTTTCCCCCTCCCTGCGGCGTGCCTCCCACCCCTCCGATCGCCTTGGCGACGAACGGAATAACGTCATCAACGTTGTGACGTCAGAGGGAGTCCCGATCCACCCCTCAGCGCTGCCTGGCACTGATTGGTCAGGCTGCGCACGGGGTCTCAGGGGGGGGGGGGGGGCTATTACGCGGCAGGTAGCGGCGCATCAGCGGCAATCATACCCAACACACAGTTAGCAAAGTGCTGGTTGCGTGTTTAAAAAACAATGTGCAAATCGGCCCAGCAGGGCCTGAGAAATCCAGTGCGGCGTGACTAGACGAGCTGAGCTCGTCTGTAAAGCCCAGCTGGTTGAGCCATCAGCAAGCATAAGAATACTCAAAATAAAATTGATAGTAGTTTCTCACCAACTTTTGGGTAGTTTCTCAATTGTAAAATGCTGAAATGTTAGTTTAAAGAGAAGATTAAATTTACCTCCTAGGTAAAAGACAACTTGGGTAAAAATGTAATTGCATATGGGCCCGCGAGGTATATTTCCTCGGCATGTAGAAGTTGGAAGAAGTTCCTTGGCATTTAGAGTTTGGGAGTCGCACCGACATGCCCCAGGCAGCCTTCTCTTCCCAAACTTTACCTGAGGGATTTAGTCCCTACTACTTTGGGCGACAATAGTTGTGCATGTGTACGCTACTTTTATAAGCAACAACCCCTTGTAGATTTAGGGCCTGTTTCCACTAGAGCGAATCCGCATGCGTTGTCCGCATGCGGATTCGCATAACCAATACAAGTGGATGGCCCTGTTTCCACTTGTCAGTTTTCTTCTGAGTTTTTCTGTGCAGGATTTTTCTGCACGGTAGAGCCTGCAGAATTCGCCTGCGTGTGGAATGCAGGCGAATCGCAGGCAATGTATTTAATAGGGAAATCGCATGCGTTTTTTCCCGCGATTTCGCATGCGATTTCGCATTGAAAGTAATGTTAAATGACACAGGCAGTGACATGGTTAAAATCGCATGTACCCTGCCTATGCGAAATCGCATGCGAAATCGCGGCAAAAACGCATGCGAAATCGCATCCGCATGCGATTTCGTCAGCGGTGCTATGCAGCGATTCCGCACCGCACTAGTGGAAACGGGCCCTAAATGAAAGATTAAGGGCTCGTTCCCACTACCGCGAATCCGCATGCGTCCAATGCATGCGGATTCGCACATGTAATGCAAGTGGATGGGCCTGTTTCCACTGTAGCGTTGTTGAGGTGCGTTTTTTTCAGCGGTAAAAAAACGCACAAAAGAGCCAACGAATTCGCCTGCGAGTGGAATGCATGCGAATCGCCGCTAATGTATTTAATAGTAAAAACGCATGCGTTTGTTACATGCGTTTTTACCCGCGATTTCGCGTGCGATTTCGCACCTTTTTCAATTTTATTTTGCCCTGGCAGTGTCATGGTTAATTTCGCATGGCACCCTGCCATGCGAAATCGCACGCGAAATCGCGGGTAAAAACGCATGTGGAAACGCATCCGCGAATGCGTTTTTACAAGCGTCGGAATGCCGGCGAAATTGCGTCGCAACAGTGGAAACAAGCCCTAAATGAACTGGAAAAGTCGACGTGTGTGGTAGCCTTTGTTGAACAGCACATATAGTTTACACTTTAGTTTGCACAGCAGTAGCAGACGTGTTTATTTGCACAGTTCAGCAACTTGTTCAGATTAGCAGAGCCGCTAACAGAGTCTCTTTACTCTCTGCACAGTGACAGTGACACCTCCATAGTAACGGCATCAACAACAAGACTCCGTGCATGCAGCAATCATGATGATCACACTGGTTCTGAGCTTGCAGAGTGAACAGTGAGAGGCTGTGAGATGTCTGAGCTCCTGGAGCAGTGAGTGTTGTGTACCCCTGGAGAATATACTCTGCTCCCTGTAAGTATCTATGTGCAGTATGTGCCCTCCTCTGTATTCTTTTCATGTGTTTAGGTGTAATTCCTCCCAGCAAATGTTAGCAGAAATACATGCATAAAACCACATAACGCTGATTGGTGCTTTAACTCCCTAGATATCAAACAAAGAAAGGAATATAATCTGGCACTGTTGCTTTAAAGGACAAGCGTGGTGACATGATGAGATAGACGTGTATGTACAGTGCCAAGCACACAAATATCTAGGCTGTGTTCCTTTTTTTATTCCTTTCTCTGCCTGAAAGAGTTAAACATCACCTATGCAAGTGACAGTTTCTGTCCGGGTTGGATTGGGTCAGACTATAGAATCAGAATCTTTATTTTCGCCAAGCACGACTGGGTCATGCCCGGAATTGGTCTTGGCACGTACAGGATACAGATAGGATATATATTACATACACATACGTCAGAAGAATCCACAACAATTATATCACACATTACATACAGAGAGGCAAACAAAGAACACTCAATTTTTGCATCATTTACCAAAACTCAAAAAGTTTTTGCTGGGGTTAGTGCTGCTATGTGTGTGTGAAGCGGCAAAGCAGCATGATCACATTGTGGTGGGGAGTGCGTGGAGAGAGTTTAGTGAGTTTACAGCTGAGGGGAAGAAGCTGTTCCTGTGTCTAGTGGTCCTGGTGTAGATGGACCGATACCTCCGGCCTAAAGGAAGCAGCCTGAAAAACCGGTTGCCTCGGTGTAAGGGGTCATTTGCAATCCTTAAAGCTCTGGAGCATAGCCTTGAGTGGTAGAGGAGGTCCAGAGCGGGTAGCGGTTTTCCGATAGTTCTTTCCGCTGATCTGATGACTCTCTGCAGTTTGTGTCTGTCGCTGGCGTAGAGCCGGCATACCAGACTAGGATGGAAGAGCAGAGGACGGATTCAATTGTAGCGGAGTAGAAGCTGGTCAGGAGTTTTAGGGACATGCCGAACTTCTTCAGTTGGCGGAGAAAGAATAATCTCTACAATCAAATAAACCGCGCTGATATCAATGCTCGGGTGAAACAAATTTGGCGGTGCGCTGCTTGAAAGTTACAAAGTCCACTCTAAATCATCAAAAGCAGCTGCGCACTGATGTTCCTGTGACCAAGACACTACTTCAATATATAAAGTTCAGTTCCAGATTTTCATCAGGTGTACAGATTTGCTCACGCAGTCAGCTACCACTATTACCACTTCGGCGATACACCACCACCACACCCCAAGCAGTGGGCACTCACCGCATCAATTTGACCCTCTGTTAGATGGGTCTCCAGCGCTTATGGGGTCATATGGCCACCCCCTGCCTTATCGAGCAAACTTGTTCACTGCTTCCACCTTTCTCACCAGGGACATCACACCTCAAAAGATAATATTTGGGATACCATAGCGTAAAACCATAAAACTTATTTATTAATAAAATCAGTTTGCACTCACAAGCTTAGACGTTTTCTCAGGCACAGAGTTTTTATGGGCTCTACCCCAATCGTTGGCCGCTGGGTGGGCTTGCTGCGCTGGTGTAGTCAGCTCCTCCCGGCTTCCCCCTCTGGCTCCACGTCCCTCCTTGGCCACTAGCTTTACTAGTTTCGTCGCTATCTGCGACTCATCAGAAGTCGCAGATAGCCTCTGATGAGTCGCAGATAGCGACGAAACTAGTAAAGCTAGTGGCCAAGGAGGGACGTGGAGCCAGAGGGGGAAGCCGGGAGGAGCTGACTACACCAGCGCAGCAAGCCCACCCAGCGGCCAACGATTGGGGTAGAGCCCATAAAAACTCTGTGCCTGAGAAAACGTCTAAGCTTGTGAGTGCAAACTGATTTTATTAATAAATAAGTTTTATGGTTTTACGCTATGGTATCCCAAATATTATCTTTTGAGGTGTGATGTCCCTGGTGAGAAAGGTGGAAGCAGTGAACAAGTTTGCTCGATAAGGCAGGGGGTGGCCATATGACCCCATAAGCGCTGGAGACCCATCTAACAGAGGGTCAAATTGATGCGGTGAGTGCCCACTGCTTGGGGTGTGGTGGTGGTGTATCGCCGAAGTGGTAATAGTGGTAGCTGACTGCGTGAGCAAATCTGTACACCTGATGAAAATCTGGAACTGAACTTTATATATTGAAGTAGTGTCTTGGTCACAGGAACATCAGTGCGCAGCTGCTTTTGATGATTTAAAGAATAATCTCTGCTGTGCTTTCCTCTGGACGGAGGAGGTGTTGGCCTTCCACTTCAGGTCATTTGAGATGGTTGTGCCCAGAAGTCGGACACAGGGAACTCTTTCAACTTCTTTGTCATCAATACGGATTGGAGGAGGGATGTTGGCGTGCTTCCTAAAATCAACAATCACCTCAACGGTTTTTGCCGTGTTTAGGACCAGCCCGTTCTCCCTGCACCAGTGGCAGATGCTCTCCACCTGGTGGCGGTACGCTTCCTCATCATTTTTAGTGATGAGGCCGACAATGGTGGTGTCGTCGGCGAATTTGATCACTTTGACTGAGTCCGCTGTGGATCTGCAGGCATTCGTGTACAGGGGGAACAGGAACGGCGACAGGACGCACCCTTGTGGCGCTCCTGTATTTGTAATCCGAGGTTGAGAGGAGATGGTGCCTAACTTTACGACCTGGGATCTGTTGGTGAGGAAGTCTGTGATCCACAGGCGTAGAGTGGGGTGGACCCCGAGTGTGGCAAGGTTCTCCTGAAGTATTTTGGGGCTGATGGTGTTGAACGCCGAGCTGAAGTCCAGGAGGAGGATTCTGGCGTATGTACCGGGTTTGTCCAGATGATCATGGACGAGCTCCAGGCAGATATTGATGGCGTCATCGGTGGACCTGTTTGCTCTTTATGCGAACTGATGCTGATCCAGCAGGGCCTCAGTGGTGAGTTTGAGGAGGGGGAGCACCAAACTTTCAAGAACTTTCCTGATGACTGATGTAAGTGCCACGGGCCTGAAGTTGTTGAGGTCGGTGGCTCCCTGCTTTTTGGGGACAGGGATGATGGTGGACCTCTTGAAGCAAGCAGGGACCTTACCGCTCTGAAGGGACTTGTTGAAGATGGATGAAAGAATAGGGGCGAGCTGTCGAGCGCCGGTTTTCAGGCAGGTTGGTGACACACCGTCTGGGCCCGAGGCTTTCCTGACATTTATCCTTAACAAGTGTTGCAGAACATCCGCCTCGTTCACCGGTGGAGGGGGCGAGTCTGGTCCCGGGGCCTCAGAGGCAGGGGAAGGGGGAGATGCCCGTAGCTGAGGGGGAGACTGGTTCTCAAATCTACAGTAGAATTCACTGAGATTCTCGGCAAGCTCAGCGCTCGGTGTTGCATGCTGCGGGGGAGGCTTATAGTTGGTGGCGGCCTTGAGCCCTTTCCACACAGCTCGTGAGTCATTTGAGGAGAGGTTCTGTTCCAGTTTATCCGCATAGCCCTTCTTGGCAGCCCTCAGTTCTCTATTTAGGTCATTCCTTGCCCTTCTGTATTCCTCTCGGTTTCCTGACTTGTGCGCGTCCTCCTTGCTTCTGCGCAGTTTTCGTAGTTTTCTTGAGAACCATGGTTTGTCATTAGGATAGAGTTTAAAGGTTTTCGTTGGTATACAATGATTCTCGCCGAAGTTAATGTATGAGGTAACATTGTCTGCCCATTCGTCCAAGTTTGGCGATTCCAGGGTCTGCCAGTCTGTGCAGTCGAAGCAGGCCTGAAGTTGTAGCTTAGCTTCGGTTGACCACACTTTGGAGGATTTAAGGACCGGTTTTGATGTCTCCAGTCGTCTCCTGTAAGTTGGGATCAGGTGGATGAGACAATGATCGGATGACCCCAGTGCTGCCCAAGGGGTAGCTTTGTATGCATCCTTCAAGACCGTGTAGCAGTGGTCCAGTGTGTTTGCATTTCTGGTGGGGCAGGTGACATGCTGGTGGAAGCGGGGAAGCTCATGGCGGAGGTTGGCCCTATTGAAATCGCCCATGACGATGAACAGTGAGTCAGGGAGGGCCGTCTCCCACTGCGTGACAGTGTCGCTGAGTTCGCTCAGGGCAATTCTTACCTCGGCATCAGGTGGGATGTACACACCAACGAGAACGAAGGAGGAGAACTCCCTGGGTGAGTATGTCGGCCTGCAGTTTACCAGAAGGAGCTCCAGCTCTGGAGTGCATTTCTTGGCCAGAACGGAGGAGTTGGAGCACCAAGCAGAGCTAATGTAAAAACAGATGCCTCCCCCTTTCTTTTTCCCCGAGAGGGTGCTGTCCCGGTCCGCACGGATGAGGCTGAAGCCTGGGAGATGTAGTGCGCTATCCGGGATGTTGTCATGAAGCCATGTTTCCGTAAAGCAAAGAATTGGGGTATTGTTGCCAAGTTCACGCTTGTCCTCGAGGAGTCTCAGTTCATCCAATTTGTTGGGGAGGGAGCGGACATTTGCGAGGAGGGCTGCGGGGATAGCTGACCGCAGGCCCTTCCTCTTCAATCTCACCCGGGCGCCTGCTCGACAGCCCCTGTGTCGCTGGCTTGCGCGGGGTTCTAGCTCGGGGGCAGTGATTTTCTGGACGTTTGGGACAGTGATTTTCGGGACGTAGCATAACCCTCACTGATAAGTAATTACAGCCATAAAACACTTTCCTGTCAGTAAATCGCTTTCGATAGCAGGAAATGAAGGTGTCATTGAGCAGAGACAATGAAACAGTAAAAACTTAAAAACTAGATTAAAAGGGGAACTGAAGTAAGAGGTATACGGAGGCTGCCATATTTATTTCTTTTTAATCAATACCAGTTGCCTGACAGCCCTGCTGGTATATTTCTCTGCAGTAGTATCTGAATAACACCAGAAACATCAAACAATGTAAAGAAGGAGCACCACAAATGGTAGCAATCTTCGAGTGTGCCCTGGTCAAGGTCTTAGTGTCCAAACAGACCTGCAGCAATCCCAAAAGCAAGTAGGACCGGCACCTCTCTTAGCAGTGGTATCAAAGCTCTTTTATTGTATCAAAACGGCATAGCAATGACAGACGCTGTTTCGGGACTCAGCCCTTTCTCAAACTGCAATAGCCTAAATATACACCCGTGCACACAATCTTAAATACACCCGCCCCCAATAAAAACACCAATCGGTGTCCTGCTGGGTGGAGCCTATGTGGCGGACCTGATGGGGAACAGTTATCTTAATATGTAAATCAACAGAAGCATCATACAAGCATTTACCTGTCAGTCAAAGAAAGATTCCACGAACGCTCGCTCATGGGAAGCCGCACGGAGGAGGAATACTATAGTGTGACGTCAGGCCACTTCCGCCCCATGCGCCGATTGAACCAATCAGCGGCCGCTGGGATACCGGAAGTCCGTAGGCGTCCGTGGAGCGCATCCTCTTGCGTCCCACTTATACCAAAACATCCGGCGCTCACCGGAAGTTACATACATGCGTCTATCTGGGTCACTGGTAGCCAGGCAACAAGCCGGGACCCAGAATTCAATAAACAAACCGTCTCTCCATATCACGGCCACAGTGGGGGGCACTCCGACATACATAGGTGCACATAAACAAACATAGACATCCCACCGCACACAACATGAGCGCCGATTGACAGGGTCTAGAATAGAAGTAACGGTCGCAGATGTCACCCACTGGAGCCATAAAATGAAGAGACAAAAAAGAGCAAAAATGAAAAATGAAAACTAAAAAATTAAAAATACAAAAATATAAAGTGACAGGCAAATACTTGCATACTACACCTCACATCAGGCCAACCACACCGACAACCCAGGGGTACCTAAAAACAAGAAATGCACAATAATTAGTATTAAGAAACATGTAAGTAAATCAATCATCTATATGGACAGGTTAATACATTCAGGAACCAATGTTATCAGAACGAGCAACAAATATCGCAATACATGGAGACAATCAGGCCCGTATACAAAACCCCAAATCATATTCCCGATTCAATCCTTTTGGTTCTAGGGTTCCCAACCTCCTAATCCAAGCCGCCTCCTTTTTAAGTAGTGCAGTCTCCCTACTACCTCCCCGCCAATTTAAAGGAACAGAGTCAATCACCATCACTCTAAGTTGTGATACTGAATGCCTCAAAGTGGTAAAGTGTTCTGAAACAGATTGGCCCTTAAGTCTGTTGCGGATTGCCGATTTGTGCGATGAGATACGTTCTTTTAATCTTTGGGTAGTCATGCCTACATACGCAAGGCCACAAGGGCACTTGAGCATGTAGACCACGTAGCTAGAGTCACATGTATAGCGCTGATGAAGAACAAACTGAGTACCCAGAGATGGATGGGTAAACGTATTACCCTTGTGGCAGTATTCCTCCTCCGTGCGGCTTCCCATGAGCGAGCGTTCGTGGAATCTTTCTTTGACTGACAGGTAAATGCTTGTATGATGCTTCTGTTGATTTACATATTAAGATAACTGTTCCCCATCAGGTCCGCCACATAGGCTCCACCCAGCAGGACACCGAATGGTGTTTTTATTGGGGGCGGGTGTATTTAAGATTGTGTGCACGGGTGTATATTTAGGCTATTGCAGTTTGAGAAAGGGCTGAGTCCCGAAACAGCGTCTGTCATTGCTATGCCGTTTTGATACAATAAAAGAGCTTTGATACCACTGCTAAGAGAGGTGCCGGTCCTACTTGCTTTTGGGATTGCTGCAGGTCTGTTTGGACACTAAGACCTTGACCAGGGCACACTCGAAGATTGCTACCATTTGTGGTGCTCCTTCTTTACATTGTTTGATGTTCCAGTGTGTGTCCATAGGAGTGAAGCATCATGACGACTACACAGGTGGACAAGGTGGCTGGAACCTTTTGCTATAATGAACAACAGACAACAGAGATCCTGGCATTGGTTGAGAGAGGCACAGCTTTTCTCAATACCCCAGATCCGAAGCCATTACAATGGGAACTAGAGGTGACTATGAAGCGGAAAATTAATCTGGATATACACTCTAAGACTTTGGCGGAGTACTGCCATACAAAGAGGATCCCTAGGGCCATGAGGTCCCAAATAGCACCGGTGATGTTCCCACATGATTCTGCTTATTGTGAAGTCTGGGCGAATATTTGGAATAAGGCGTCGTTGGACGCAATGTTGCACACGATTGTGCGGATACAACAAGAGCTTCCTTTACTGACAGCCAAGATTGATGTTTTAACCAAGCAAATTAAGAACACTGTTCCGAGTGACAAGTTTTTGGAATTCATGGAGACTTTAAACAACAAAATGGAGGCTTTAACCAAGTCCATAGAAGAAGACAAGAGAGGGAAATTTACACGTGACACTTGTGATTACGTGTCGGGCTATGTGTATTCATGGCAACGACTTCCAGGAGCACGTAATCCAGCTCCCAGAGGGAGAAAACCTCCCAGAGGGAAGAAACCCCCGCAATCAGGTGCGGGTTCAGGCCGTGATGAATCAGGCGTATCCTCTCGTGATGTCTCCCCAAACTGCGGAGGAGGAGGAATCACCGAGGGGGGAGGCGCCACAGGAGGAGAATCCTCCAAGAAGAAAATGAGTCCACGAGTTTTGAGACAGAGGAAGAACCTATAGAACATCTGGTAGTGAACATTTCTTCCCACAATTTAACCAGTGATGAGATTCGTGTGTTAAACTATGGACTTTCTTTCTGCCCGACACATCTGACAGATTTTTTTCAATTGGATCAGGAACTGTTCCGTTTTTTTCGGAGCATACGTTTAAAACATTTTTTTGCATGTTTACCCCCTTTTCCTTCAAATGCTCATAATGAGGACGATGGTTGCTTCAGATTGAAGTCATTAGGCTTTAGAAATCCCAGTACTTTCCTTCCCCCTAGCCATCCAGTGATAGATAATTTTACATCTAAAGTACAGGAAGAAATTAGAGCACTTGAAGAAGGGTACAAAAAAGGTGATTTTGTGGTTCATCGGAATCTCTCTAGATGTGAGAGGGAGGCGGTGGTGTCTTTACAACAGAATGTGTCCATCACCATTCGCCCCGCCGATAAAGGTGGGGCAGTGGTTGTGATGGGCACAGACATGTACGAGGCTGAGATCTTAGGTCAGCTGGCTGACCGGGAGGTTTACCAACCGGTACCGGGTGACCCTTTGTCCTGGATTTGTAAAAAAGTAGAAGATCTTCTATCTGATGCTCTTAGGAAGGGGCTGATAGACCAGGGCCTATATAAATTTTTAAGGGAAGACTATCCTGTGACACCAAAATTGTATACTCTCCCCAAAATACATAAACGCCTCAATAATCCCCCAGGTCGGCCTATTGTGGCCGGCGTGGGCTCGATTTTTGTGCCACTAGCCAAATTTCTGGATTCTGTATTGCAACCACTAGTCCAGGCCATTCCCTCATACCTAAGGGATACATCTATGTTCCTAGAGAAATTGGGAGAGATTGTACTTCCTGAAGAAGAGGTGCTTCTTGTGACTCTTGATGTCGAGAGCCTCTACACCTCCATCCCCCATGATGGGGGTGTAGAGGCGGTAGACTGGTTCTTGATGACACGAACTGACTTGAACATTGATCAGAGACGCTTTTGTGTCAATCTGTTACAGGTGGTCCTCCAGTACAATTACTTTGAATTTAAGGGACAATTCTACCTACAGCGACGGGGAACCGCTATGGGGTCGAATGTGGCCCCCTCCTATGCAAATTTATACATGGGCCTATACGAAGAGGCGTTCGTGTATGCTAATTCACTATTCCACCAGTATTCTTTATGCTGGTGGCGTTTCATTGACGACATTTTTTGCATTTGGAGGGGGCCACGTTCGACCTTGATTGAGTTTATGTCCCAGTTACATGATTCCTGTCCTTACATCAGGTTAACATCCCACAGTGATGTGAGGACGATTTCCTTTTTGGACACATTGATTGTGCGGGATGGGACACGACTTAATACTGACTTATACATTAAAGACACTGACCGCAATTCCTTACTCCATTATAGGAGCTTTCACCCAACCAGCACTAAGAACAGTATCCCCTCTAGTCAATTGAATAGAGTTGAGAGGATAGTCAGTGATGAACCAAAACGTGAGTTACGTAGGAAGGAAATGGCCCGAAAATTCAGGAAGAGAGGTTACCCTGTGTCCACCCTGGAACCCAGGATCGGAAATAGACGTAAATTGATTGGCCCTCGGATGCCCTTCGTGTCGACCTTCAGTGCCTGCAGTGACGTTGTGTCACGGATCATCCGCAGGCACTGGAGGATCCTCACGGATGGTTTTCCTTTTGTCCCCGAATTTAGATACCCCCCCACTTATGTCATTCAAACGCGCGCCCACTATTCGCGACAAATTAAAATTGAAGGAACGGATTGTGCCCAATACCAGAAATGTGGGCATGTTTCCATGCCTAGGATGCCACATGTGTGGAATGGTTATCAAGGGTAATACGTTTACCCATCCATCTCTGGGTACTCAGTTTGTTCTTCATCAGCGCTATACATGTGACTCTAGCTACGTGGTCTACATGCTCAAGTGCCCTTGTGGCCTTGCGTATGTAGGCATGACTACCCAAAGATTAAAA
This sequence comes from Hyperolius riggenbachi, assembly GCF_040937935.1. Taxonomy (NCBI): domain Eukaryota; kingdom Metazoa; phylum Chordata; class Amphibia; order Anura; family Hyperoliidae; genus Hyperolius; species Hyperolius riggenbachi. The sequence goes on along the minus strand of NC_090651.1, from coordinate 27,117,438 downwards.
GAACATATCTCATCGCACAAATCGGCAATCCGCAACAGACTTAAGGGCCAATCTGTTTCAGAACACTTTACCACTTTGAGGCATTCAGTATCACAACTTAGAGTGATGGTGATTGACTCTGTTCCTTTAAATTGGCGGGGAGGTAGTAGGGAGACTGCACTACTTAAAAAGGAGGCGGCTTGGATTAGGAGGTTGGGAACCCTAGAACCAAAAGGATTGAATCGGGAATATGATTTGGGGTTTTGTATACGGGCCTGATTGTCTCCATGTATTGCGATATTTGTTGCTCGTTCTGATAACATTGGTTCCTGAATGTATTAACCTGTCCATATAGATGATTGATTTACTTACATGTTTCTTAATACTAATTATTGTGCATTTCTTGTTTGTAGGTACCCCTGGGTTGTCGGTGTGGTTGGCCTGATGTGAGGTATAGTATGCAAGTATTTGCCTGTCACTTTATATTTTTGTATTTTTAATTTTTTAGTTTTCATTTTTGCTCTTTTTTGTCTCTTCATTTTATGGCTCCAGTGGGTGACATCTGCGACCGTTACTTCTATTCTAGACCCTGTCAATCGGCGCTCATGTTGTGTGCGGTGGGATGTCTATGTTTGCTTATGTGCACCTATGTATGTCGGAGTGCCCCCCACTGTGGCCGTGATATGGAGAGACGGTTTGTTTATTGAATTCTGGGTCCCGGCTTGTTGCCTGGCTACCAGTGACCCAGATAGACGCGTGTATGTAACTTCCGGTGAGCGCCGGATGTTTTGGTATAAGTGGGACGCAAGAGGATGCGCTCCACGGACGCCTACGGACTTCCGGTATCCCAGCGGCCGCTGATTGGTTCAATCGGCGCATGGGGCGGAAGTGGCCTGACGTCACACTATAGTATTCCTCCTCCGTGCGGCTTCCCATGAGCGAGCGTTCGTGGAATCTTTCTTTGACTGACAGGTAAATGCTTGTATGATGCTTCTGTTGATTTACATATTAAGATAACTGTTCCCCATCAGGTCCGCCACATAGGCTCCACCCAGCAGGACACCGATTGGTGTTTTTATTGGGGGCGGGTGTATTTAAGATTGTGTGCACGGGTGTATATTTAGGCTATTGCAGTTTGAGAAAGGGCTGAGTCCCGAAACAGCGTCTGTCATTGCTATGCCGTTTTGATACAATAAAAGAGCTTTGATACCACTGCTAAGAGAGGTGCCGGTCCTACTTGCTTTTGGGATAACACCAGAAACAAGCATGCAGCTAGTCTTGTCAGATCTGACTTTAAAGTCTGAAACACCTGATCTGCTGCATGCTTGTTCAGGGGCTATGGCTAATAGTATTAGAGGCAGAGGATCAGCAAGGCTGCCAGGCAACTGGTACTGCTGAAAAGGAAATAAACCTGGCAGCCTCCATATACCTCTATCTTCACTTTCCCTTTAAATATAAAACTGTGGGGTATTTTTTTAAAAAAGGTCATTTTTAAGAGGAGGAGGATAGATACAATTGTTTTTCTCATCCGTTTATTTTCACCTCGGATGTCCTTTAACATCCAGTGGAATGCAGTTGCATGAATGACATCAAAACACAATGAACACAATTGTGCACAACATAGCAAATGAAGATGTACAGTGGCACCAGATGCGGTTCACACTGACACTTTCTGGGAAACTGATCCGTGAAAACGCATCCGATTTCCGTTCGGGCTGCTCCGTTTCTGTTCTGTTTCCATACTGTTGGTTCAGCTTCGTTTCCCCATATAGCCCCTCCCCCCTCATTACCATAGTATGTCTGGCCAGAACGATCCGTTGTTGTGAAGAAAGGATCAGCTTACTCATTGCCTCCCATGCAGCGTTTCAGTGTTCGTTTCCGTTTCTGGGCTCAGCGGTCCGGACGAATCGCAGCAGCACCAAACTTGTGGCCCCTTCAGCAGAGCTTGCAATATGGATCAGTTCGAATGGACTAATGAGAACGGATCCATAGGTTAACACTGGAACCGTTCACATCCGTTACGATCTGCAAATGGACCGTTTCTTACTGCCAATGAGAACTGGGCCTAACTCAATTTGGACCAGAGGCTTTTTTTTTTCTCTTTTCACTTCCTGATCACAGTGATTGGCTCTCAGTGATCAGGAAGTCAGGAGCCAATGGAAACGGCTCCTGATTGATGCACAGAATCTGTGCCAGCAGGGACATGCTATTGCGTCCCTTGCTCCGGAGCCACTGGTGATAAAACTACGCCACATCAGGCTTAGGCAGCCACTAGTGCAGCGTAGCTTAAACTATCAGCAGCCCCGAACTGGTTAATGATGCACATATCAATTATTCTGAAAGGACCACTATCGCGAAAAAAGTAGGCAGTTAAAATCTGACAGAACCGACAGGTTTTGGACCAGTCCCTCTCCTCATGGGGGATTCTCAGGGTTTTCTTTGTTTTTAACAGGATTTCCTGAACAGCAGTTGCAAAGTCTAACTGACAAAATAGTGTGCAAGTGGTTAGCCACTTGAAGGAGTTATCAGGGCAAAATGTACAAAATAAGCTTTACTCACCTGGGGCTTTCTCCAGCCCCTTGCAGCCGACTGTCCCACGCCAACCGGTCCGCTACCCGCTGCTGTCCCGGTCTCTGCGCTTTGTATGCAGGCCGAACATGGCCACGTGGGCCGCAGCGAACTGCGCACAATATCAACCCCAAAAAGCCTAATTGGTGGTAAAAAAAACAAGCTATAGATCATTTAATTGTGATTAGTAGTGATTAAGCTATTGGCAAATGAAAGGGATGAGCACTAAAAGGTGAAAATCACTCTTGTCCGTTTGGGTAAAAACCGCTTTGGGGTGATGTGGTTAAGGAGGCTGGCTGGTATCTTACTATTTTGGCAGTTAGGGCCTGTTTCCTCTAAATACAATTTTTCTGGTGCAGATGTTCCCATAGGCATTCATTGGAGTCAGTTTTTCTGCATCCAATCTGCGTGTAGTGGAAACAGGCCCATAAACTGCTGTTCAGGAAATGCTGTTGAAAACAAAGAAAACCCTGACAATCCCCCATGAGGAGATGGGCTGGCCCAAAACCTGTTGGTTCTGTCAGATTTTAACTGCCTACTTTTGTTTTGTGATAGTGGTGCTTGAGAGGATACCAGAGCTGACGTGAGTAGGAGAAACGGGGGGAGCATTAGTGCGCAGGTGCTGGCCCGGCTGCATGCGCCCTACATTGCCTGCCTGCAGCCAGAAGTGCTCTTCGCATGCACATGACTTAGTTAAGAAGAGGTTCCTGCGGCAGTCTGTATCTTTTCAGACAAGGCATCATGGAAGCATATTGCTCGCCGTTGTAAGATTAGATCCAGACATGCTTTGTCCTAAGCAGAAAGTCCTTGAAGATGGTTTTGGAATGCGTCCCGCAGCTCTGAGCGCTCATAAATACAACTTCTACAGCATAAAATGGCACTTCGCTTCAAGTGCTGTTATATATATATGTGTCATTATCCGTCAATGCGAGATTTATGGCCAGCCTGCCTCGTACTTGCCTCTGCAGAAAGTTTCCGCGCTCTGTGAATGCCGTGACACGACAGGCAGCGCCGCGATGGAACGCTCCCCCGCCGCACATTAATATTAATAGCCCTTTATTTGTCTTTAATATTTGAATGATAAAGCAGATCACCGAGGAAGCTGCAATTTGTCATCACAAATGAAATTGTTGTCTGACAACAACTCAGCACATTTGTGTTTGTTGGGAGACGAGAGGACGAGCGCGGCCGGTGCGCATTGGAATTGGGCACGATTTCCCAGTGCGCTCTTGTTTTGGGTTGGTGATGGCGGTTTTTGTGCACAATTTTAGGGAGTTTTCCCCATCGATCTCCCAAATTCTTCCCATGGTTAAAGATGGTTGTAATAATAGGTATGTCTTGCTTCTTCGGATAGGATCTGCAGTGAAAATAAACGTAATGAACAACAGTGCTTCATATTTACAATAATTATATATAAATGATTTAGTCAGTGTTTGCCCATTGTAAAATCTTTCCTCTCCCTGATTTACATTCTGACATTTATCACATGGTGACATTTTTACTGCTGGCAGGTGATGTCAGTGGAATGAGACGCTGCTTGCTTTATTGGCAGTTGGAAACAGCTGTAAACAACTGTTATTTCCCACAATGCAGCAAAGTCCCCACAGTGTGATGCCAGAACCATGGTTCTGACATCACACTATGGAAGGGGTTTCACCACAAAATCAGCCATACAGAGCCCCCTGATGATCCGTTTGTGAAAAGGAATAGATTTCAGCTACTGAATGGGATGAAGTTAAATTCTTGGATAGGGTTTCTTTTTAACCCTTTCGGGACTAGACATTTGGCAGTAGTAGTGTCTGAATAAGACCACAAACAAACATGCAGCTAATCTACTGAGATCTGATAATAATGTCAGAAACACATGATGTGCTTGTTCAGGGTCTATGACTTATGCTAGGTTTACACCATACACTTTTCTGGCAGATTTACCAGCCAGATTGATTATTTCCAACATGTTTAATCTGAATTTTGATTGATTCTTGATTTTCCAATTTTTTTTTTTTAATTTGCCGTCCTCCTCTGCCCGCAGCTTCGGTACTGTGTCCCTGCACTTCTGCCAGTCAGGGCCAGTCTACGCAGGAGAAGTGCGCCCTCTACGTATCTCTCCAGGGGCTGCAGGCAGAGGAGGACGGTGTTGTGGCAGCGATCTGAGCGTATGGGGCTGGAGGAAGCCCCAGGTATGTATAAATCTTTTTACTTTTATCAGCTCTGATTCCCTTTAAAAAGTAGATTTAAATATAAAATAAAACTGTGGAATATCTTAAGTAATTTTTAGGAGAAGGAGAATAGATACAATTTCATCAGTTTATTTTCACCTTGGGTGCCCTTTAAAGGGAACCTTAACTGAACAGCTGAACTTAACTGAACTTAACTCTGGGCCGCTCTAGAATCCTCCGGTACAAAAATACGTTGCCGCATATCTACGCGTGCGGAATGCGACAATGCGTATTTTTGTACGCGTTGTGGTCCGCAACAGCGCTAATTGCAGTAGGGAATGCGTCCAATAATACGCATGGCGGCCGGCCGACTGGTGAGTCGTCAAAAAAAAAACTAAGTGACAGCGGGGGACCGGAGGATTCTAGAGCGGCTCCGAGGGCACAGGACTGCTGCAGGGGGCTGGTAATAGCCCCACGTAAGTGAAACTCTTTACCCCCCCGTTCAGTTAAGGTTTCCTTTAAAGGAAATAAATATGGCAGCCTCCATATTCTCACTTCAGTTGTCCTTTAAGTTGATATGTGGACCCCCCCCCCCAGTGTTTTTAAATGGTTATCCGGTGCTCTACCTGGACTCGTCCATCCAGAGCTAACGCGCCTCGGGATAAAAGTCAGATCTTAATTGTTGTACAAAGCAATGTAATCGTTTGTAATTCAATCGTCACAAATGCAAATGTTATCTGCCTGACATTTCTTGCAAGTGCCGTGTCTATTTTAATTATCTTTATTAAAGTCGGGAGCTTACAAAGGGAACACCGCACAATTAAACCCCAGTTTGTTACAGCGCCTGACATTTACCTGCGATAGCCTTTACTTGCAGACCTTGATGTTTAATTATTGTTGTGTATTTTTTCTCGACCCCTCCAGGGATCCGTCGGGAAGAAATGTACGTTTGAACGGTGACCCGGTGACAATCGAAGAATGCGCAAACAGGTTAGAGTTCCCGCTCTTGTTTGTCTAACGACAAAAGACGTTATGTAAGAGGCAGGCAAATCCGCAGAGCTTTGCTCTATTAAATAGGAAACCATCTTGAAGACTTTTTCTTTTTTATGTATTCTTGTCAACAAGTTCTGCCGCTCCGAATCCCTCCATGCTAAGGAAAGCAGACAGCTCAATTAGACATCAATTAACATGAAGTGTTTTATTGCAAAGGCGGCGAAACTGGTCTGACGGCTGATGGAATTGAAGTGGTCACTTCAATGTTCCCTTTTTCCTGTTTTATTCCACGCGGCTTATAAATATATAGAATTTGTATCGATGGATGTGCTTCTTATAAAGCCAAATAAAGGCATTTAGTTCTAGCTGTCTCTTAAAGAGGAACTCCAGTGAAAATAATGTAATTTTACAATAATTATGTATCAATGATTTAGTCAGTGTTTGCCCATTGTAAAATATTTCCTCTCCCTGATTTACATTCTGGCATTTATCACATGGTGACATTTTTACTGTTGGCAGGTGATGTCAGTGCAAGGAGCTGCTGCTTGCTTTTTTTAGCAGTTGTAAATGGCTGTTATTTCCCACAATGCAACAAGGCTTCCACAGTGTGATGTCAGGACCTCAGTGCTGTGAGGCGCGACATCATTTGTGGGAGGGGTTTAACCACAAAATCAGCCATACAGAGCCCCCTGATGATCCATTTGAGAAAAGGTAAAGATTTCTCATTGGAAAAGGCAAGGCTGTGGAGTTGGAGTCGAGGAGTCGGAGTCGGGGCAATATTGGGCACTCTGAGTTGGAGTCGTGGTTTCATAAACTGAGGAGTTGGAGTCGGAAGATTTTTGTACTGACTCCACAGCCCTGGGAAAAGGGATACCAGCTACGGATTGAGATGAAGTTCAACCTGAACTGAGTAAAATAATTTAAAATAAACACATGATGTAGCTGCAAATGAATATTTACATACTAACCTCATTGTCAGTTCCTCTCAGAAGCTCACCATTTTCTTCTTAACAGTGATCCCTTCCAGTTCTGACAATATTTTGTCAGAACTGAAATATACCAGTTGCTGTCAGGTAATGCCCATGTTTCCCTATGGCTCAAGTGGGCGATATTACAGTTTAACAGTGTTATGGGGTAATGACCATTTTTAAAATGGAGGACAGAGAATTCCATTGATCACAGTGGACAGGACAGGAGAAAGAGATTGAGGAGTAGACTACACGGGAGGTAAGTATGACCTGTGTATGGTTATTTTAACTTTTTAGTTTCAGTTCAGGTTCTCTTTAAAGGACCACTATCGTGGAAAACGTAACATTTAAAATACATGCAATAAGTATGTTTCTTCTAGAGTAAAATAAGCCATAAATAACCTTTCTCCTATGTTGTTGTCACTTACAGTAGATAGTAGAAATCTTAAAACATTTTCTTGACACACTCATTTGTGGGCCACGCCCATGGAGGTTACGCCCTTAGAGGTGTGTCTTTGAGTATGTATATCTTGCTGGATGTTTTATATTTTGGACTATGCCTAAGGACGCAGCTCTGAAACATGTTAGCCATTTTATGCTGTACCTGATTGCCTAAATAAAGCTTTTAGTATTCTCTACTAACTAGAAAGTGCGGACTTCCCATTACTATATTTCCTGGCAACTTGATTTCCAGCCTTTCCAGCAGAGTTGGGCAAGGTTGAGTGGTGTCCTTCTACCTGTACAGATAGTAGAAATCTGCCAAGTTTTGGACTAGTCCATCTGCCTATGACTTTTAGTATTTTTTTTATTTTTTTTATAAAAGCACTCCCTGGAAAGGACACACACACACACACACACACACACACACACACACACACACACACACACACACACACACACACACACACACACACACACACACACACACACACACACACACACACACACACACACACACACACACACACACACACACACACACACACACACGCAACTGTGACTCACTAAGTGCTTATGAAATTAGGAAGACCCTGAGAATCCCCCATGAGCAGAAGGGATGGTCAGATTTTTAGTACCTACTGCAAGTGACAGCAACATGGGAGAAAAGTAATGAATAGTTTATATAACTCTAGGAGAAATGTTCTTAGTTGTATGTGTTTATATGTACTTTTTACATTTTACAATTTTCGTAATCATGGTCCTTTAGGCCTCGTTTCCATCTATGCGCTTCTGTCCGCTTCTGTCCGCTTCTGTCCGCTTTTTGGCAACATGTATCAGGCCTCGTTCACATTATTAGCGCAGATGGCTGTGCGATTGGAACGCAACGCGTCCGATCGCACGCCATCTGCGCTCCTATGCGCTGTGCTGCAGATCCCATTCATTACAATGAATGGGATCTGCGCTGCGATTCCCAAAAATGCGTGCAGCACGCGATAGCGCAATCGCGCTGCCACGCAGCGCATATGATGGGAACGGTAGAAGGGCTGTCTATGCCCTTCTACCGTTCTTGCGTGTCGCACACTATACGCGCTGCCAAAATGCGGACGGCAGCGCGTATAGTCTGAACGAGGCCTCAATCTGTAACATTGATGTGCTGAAAAAAAGCGGATAGAAGCGGACAGATGGAAACAAGGCCTAAGGGCCTTTTTCCACTAGCCTGCGATTTGCGATTTGCTTCTGATCGCAAATCGCAAGGTACATTAAACTAATGGAAACTGCAGCAGCAATTTCCATTAGTGCGATCCGATTGCGATGCGATTTTGGTCAAAGCGCAATCGTTGTCCTGCCGCGTTTTGTATGCGATTGAGCTGGACTATAATGAATATAGTAGCTCAATCGCAATCGCATAATGGAAATTGAAACGCGATTGCGATCGGAATCGCGATCGCATTTCATAGTGGAAAAGAGCCCTTAAGGGCTCTTTCACATCAGAGCTTGCGTTGGAGAACGCTCAAAGCATACGTTTTGTTGTATGCGTTTTAATGCGTTTTGATATGCGTTGCACTGCAGTGAGTGTGCGTTTTTAATCCGTTTTCAATGCGTTACAGCACATAGAAAAACGCAGGTAATTTTTTTTTCTTTTAGTTTTCAACTTTCTACATTGTTCCTCTGTTGCATTCTGGGACTGATTGCCTGCGTTAACGGATTAAAAACGCGCATAGCGTGCGTTTTACATTGACTAACCTTGTAACGCATAAAGCTAGCGTCGGCCGAAAAACTGCGCCTGGGTGCAGTGTAACGCAACGCACAAAAAGGCTGCGTTACATGTGAAAGCTAAAATGAAAGTCTATGGACTTTCATTTCACCTTGGGTAACGCAAACTTTACCCTTTGCGTTGAAACGCAGAAAATCTGCCCTAATGTGAAAGAGCCCTAAGGGGATCTGAGCACCTTTTTTCCCAAAATACAGGGTGGCGCATGAAAAACCACGTCCCCAGTTTGATTAAACAGACAGGTGCCGGCCTGTCTGCCTGTCTCTGTGTGCCTCTTACTAGATCCGTGCTGGGTGTGTCCTCCCCAGGTTTGTGTCGCTCGCATTTGCTGCTTTTTGAGAGTGTTACCCATATGGCAGCAAACACAGGCTTCAGTATACCCGGGGAGCGCACACCCAGCCCCCATCGAGTAAGAGGCACATAGGGACGGGATGCCTGACATCTGAGTAAATACTCACTCTCGTGGCGAGCAGATGGGCCTGTTTCTAATGTGTCACCTGCCTGCATATGAAACAAAGGCCTCAATTCACTAAACTTATCTCCTGTCTTTAATAACTCTTGTAGAGTTGTTACCATGGTGATAAGGCATGTAGTATTCAGGAAACATTTTACCTCAGGCAAGCCTAAAGTTAACTCTTCTGTCTTTAAATTAACTCTCCAATCGTTAAAATAACTCCAGAGTTAAAGACAGGCTGTTAATTAACTGCATGTGAAAATAACTACAGAGGAGGTAAATTAACTACAGAGGAGGTAAATTAACTACAGGAGAGGTAACTTAAGGAATGAAGAGCTAAGATAACTCTCTCACGTGTGGAGGTAAGTTTTCTCTTGCCTTATGATCTCTAGCATGATCTTAGTGAATTGAGGCCAAAGTATCCCATAAGGAGGGTTCATAAATAGAGTGGACCGTAGGGATGAGTGACGGCATTACTTGCCTTCGATGAGCTGCTCCCTAGCCCCCCCCGTCTGCATGGGCTCCTCCTCCTTCTCCAGGCAGACCCCCCAGCTGCAGCAGTATAAAGTGCCTGCGGCAGTGTCACAGGTTCCTGGCCGCTGCAGTGCATGCCGGGAGATGTAGTCCTGCAATGTGAGTACATCTGACCAGGAAGTGTGCTCGCAGCAAAGGACTACATCTCCCAACATGCATTTTAGATATCAGGGATGGACGACACCACTGTTGGTGTTGTGTCTGATCGTGCTACCTGTAAATTTACGCTGCCCGGCATGCGCAGGAGAAGCCTGTGCTGAGACATTTCCTGTGCAATTCTGCTGCCGCGCTAAACACCCCAAATATCCCTGTCCCTGAGCTCTCTGCCCTCCTCAATGCCGTGCTATAGCCCCCCGAGATTAGCGACAATAATTGTCGCTATTTTGGAGGGTAATGGGAAGAGAGGGATTCTCTGCTCAAAACGCCCACTGATGGCGTTCCTGCAGGCTTTCCTCAGCTGCCATTGGGCAGCTGTCTCTCCCTGGCAGTGCCCACTGCCACTCCCCCGCCTCCGAGCATGCTGGGAGAGAATCTCTCTCTCTTTTCAGCGTCGTGACCCCAGAGGTCACAAAAGAGAAACTAAAGGAAAGCAGGCCAACGGAGCAGCGGAGAGCTGCAGGGATTGTGGCTACCTGATCCGCCCTGCCCCCTGGCTCAGGTAGCCTAGTTTTTATTTTTTTTTTTTTAATTGTATAATGCCACCTCGGGCTCTCTTTTAAGAGGAACTCCAGTAAAAATACTGTAATAAAAATAAGGTGCTTCATTTTTACAATAATTATGTATAAATGATTTAGTCAGTGTTTGCCTATTGTAAAAGCTTTCCTCGCCCTGATTTACATTCTGACATTTATCGCATGGTGACATTTTCAGTAGCTGCTGCTTGCTTTTTTGGCAGTTGGAAACAGCTGTAAACAGCTATTTCTCGCAATGCAACGAGAGTCACAGACAGGAAACTGCCAGGAGTACCACGGTTCTCAGAGTTTCCTGTGGGAGGGGTTTCACCACAATATCAGCCATACAGCGCCCCCTGATGGGAAAGGGGGTGTCAGCTACTGATTGGGATGAAGTTCAATTCTTGGTCACGGTTTCTCTTTAAAGTACCCACTGAGCATGCATGCTACTCAGTGGGGAAGGCAGCTTCCGGGCAGCACGATCAGACATAACGGTGCCGGAGCTTGAAGCTGCTGCAGCTGTGAGTCCTGGAGAGGATAAGCAGGGCATGCAGATGGGGGGGGGCACTATGCACACTAGATTCCCACCTGATGCAGCCTCAGCCGGCCGCCGGAGGGAGATGCCTCTCTGTGACGAGTACACCAGATATATTGAAATAACACAACCTATATACAGTATTTTTTTTTCTTTACAGTTTTCCTCACCCGTTCCTGAAAATGCTTCCTTCAGAATGTCCAGAAGTTATGAGCAGCCCACTATAGCGTCTAAATCCCGCTCGCCGTCACCGTACACCAACCGGCGCATGTGCCAATTATCCGAGGATTCCAAGCAGCGGCTCTCCCACCTCCACCTGGGACCCTTCCAATTCAAGAAGGAGACGGAGGTTAAACCCCCCTTCATAGTCAGACATGTAGGTGGAACACTCTCTATTTATGCACTTTGTGTGTGTTCTTCTACAGTAATGGTTAAAGAGTAACTGTCAGGCATAAAATAAAAAATCAATCAATAAATCAATCTGGTAAACAAGTAATAAGGATGTTAACCAGGCAATCCAAAAGTAAAAAATCACTCTTACTTTTCTTATCCATAAAACCTCATTCCCCAGTTTCCCTGGCTATTACTTGGTACATCTGCCGCACAAAGGAAGTTGCAGGGCATGCTGGGTTTTCTTTTTACTTTCCTCCCCTTTTCCCCTCAGACATAACTAATGCAGCCCGATTGGCTGAAGCCCCTCCCCCCTGTCCACATGCAGTCAATGGTCAGAGAGCTGAGTTTTTCCCACAGACCCTGCAGGAGGCAAAGCTCTGTATACAGTGGAGGAAATAATTATTTGACCCCTCACTGATTTTGTAAGTTTGTCCAATGACAAAGAAATGAAAAGTCTCAGAACAGTATCATTTCAATGGTAGGTTTATTTTAACAGTGGCAGATAGCACATCAAAAGGAAAATCGAAAAAATAACCTTAAATAAAAGATAGCAACTGATTTGCATTTCATTGAGTGAAATAAGTTTTTGAACCCTCTAACAATAAAAGACTTAATACTTAGTGGAAAAACCCTTGTTTGCAGCACAGAGGTCAAACGTTTCTTGTAATTGATGACCAAGTTTGCACACATTTTAGGAGGAATGTTGGTCCACTCCTCTTTGCAGATCATCTCTAAATCCCTAAGGTTTCGAGGCTGTCTCTGTGCAACTCTGAGCTTGAGCTCCCTCCATAGGTTTTCTATTGGATTAAGGTCCGGAGACTGACTAGGCCACTCCATGACCTTAATGTGCTTCTTCTTGAGCCACTCCTTTGTTGCCTTTGCTGTATGTTTTGGGTCATTGTCGTGCTGGAACACCCATCCACGACCCATTTTCAGTTTCCTGGCAGAGGGAAGGAGGTTGTCGTTCAGGATTTCACGATACATGGCTCCGTCCATTTTCCCGTTAATGCGATTAAGTTGTCCTGTGCCCTTAGCAGAAAAACACCCCCAAAGCAAAATGTTTCCACCCCCATGCTTGACGGTGGGGGCGGTGTTTTGGGGGTCATAGGCAGCATTTTTCTTCCTTCAAACACAGCGAGTTGAGTTAATGCCAAAGAGCTCTATTTTGGTCTCATCAGACCACAGCACCTTCTCCCAGTCACTCACAGAATCATTCAGGTGTTCATTGGCAAACTTCAGACGGGCCTGCACATGTGCCTTCTTGAGCAGGGGGACCTTGCGAGCCCTGCAGGATTTTAATCCATTGCGGTGTAATGTGTTTCCAATGGTTTTCTTGGTGACTGTGGTCCCTGTTAATTTGAGGTCATTCACTAACTCCTCCCGTGTAGTTCTAGGATGCTTTTTCACCTTTCTCAGAACTATTGACACCCCACAAGGTGAGATCTTGCGTGGAGCCCCAGAGCGAGGTCGATTGATGGTCATTTTGTGCTCCTTCCATTTTCGAACAATAGCACCAACAGTTGTCACCTTCTCTCCCAGCTTCTTGCTAATGGTTTTGTAGCCCATTCCAGCCTTGTGCTGGTCTACAATTTTGTCTCTGACATCCTTGGACAGCTCTTTGGTCTTTCCCATGTTGGAGAGTTTGGAGTCTGCTTGATTGATTGATTCTGTGGACAGGTGTCTTTTATACAGGTGACTAGTTAAGACAGGTGTCCTTAATGAGGGTGACTAATTGAGTAGAAGTGTCTAACCACTCTGTGGGAGCCAGAACTCTTAATGGTTGGTAGGGGTTCAAAAACTTATTTCACTCAATGAAATGCAAATCACTTGCTATCTTTTATTTAAGGTTATTTTTTTGATTTTTTCCTTTTGATGTGCTATCTGCCACTGTTAAAATAAACCTACCATTGAAATGATACTGTTCTGAGACTTTTCATTTCTTTGTCATTGGACAAACTTACAAAATCAGTGAGGGGTCAAATTATTTCCTCCACTGTATTTACCAGCTTGCCTGCTTCAGCGAATTCAGTTTTTTTTTTAAAGGTACAGGAGTCTCAAGGGGGTATTTCAGACATCGGTAACCCCCGGCTGAATGCGCAAGTGCCTATAGGGTACTCACCTTGAAAGGCGGAAGTCTCTGGGTCCTAAAGTGGCTTCCCCTTTCCTCCTCTGTCCCTTCATTCCAGCATTGGCTCCCCGGAATTAGGCTTGTTGCAACTTATGCAGGCTCAGTAGCTCCGTCCCACTTGGCTTTCTTTGGGAAAAGCCTGGCAGGATTGGATTTGCACCACTGCGCAGGGGGGATAAACAGATTTGACTCATTCCTTTAACTCAGGCATATAATAAGGAATTATGTTCTTAAGTTAAGGAGTGATTTCTAAAGTTAAGGTTTCAGTCCTTAAAATAATGACAGAATTATGAAGGGCCCATATGCATTTTTCTCCCAAGTTTTCTTCTAGGAAATACTTTTTCATCTTCTCTAAACTAACTTTTCAGTATTTTGCAAATAAAAATGTACCAAAAAGTTGGTGGAAATTGACTCTTAAAATATGTTTTTTTGGTTTGCTGGTGGCTTAAAGGGCATTTTATTATAAAGTGTGAAAATGTTGTGAATTGAATAAGGGCCCAGGTGAGCTATAGGGTCACTGAAGCCACGGGCTGGAGTTCTTGAACAGAAGTAATGACATGCTCCTTACTGAACAGCTTTTGTTAGGTAAAGAGACACTGAAGAAAAAAATAACAAAAAACATTATGATATAATGAATTGGTTGTGTAGTACGGATAATTACTAGAACATCAGTAGCAAAGAAAATATTCTCATTTTTATTTTCAGTTATATAGGTTTTTTTTTTTTTTTTTTTTTTTTTTTATAACATTGTATCATTCTCTAATATTTGCAGTTTACACACTACACTCAGCGTTCTAAATGATTTTACAGAGCAGGCCAGTGAACTTTTGAACTGTCCTCAGCAGGAAAAAAAAACAATACAGTGCCAGACACTTGAGATGATAAGCTTCAGAAGACAGAGCTCTCTGCGACTTTGAAAGTCGTGGAGCTCAATGGCTCTTTTGCATAGATAACAACTGGAGTTTCTTAAAGGAGTTTCCAGGGGAAAAATGAATAAAATAAGTGCTACTTACCGGGGGCTTCCTCCAGCCCCAAGCTCCCAGCATGTCCCTTGCCGCAGCTCTCCCCGCAGCCGTTCACCATGGCTTCCTCCCGGTCCCCAGCGATGACTTCAGGCCGACCTCCAGGTCGGCCCATACTGCGCCTGCGCGAGCGGCGCTGTCAATCACCGCCACGTGGGCCGGAGCGGATTGCGCAGGCGTAGCGCTTATTTTATTCATTTTCCCTGTTAACTCCTTTAACGCTTCCTGTACTGGAAACTATATTAGACTCCTGTCTCTGCTCCTAATGTTTTATATCTTAGCTGTACTCCACATACATATCATTATATCATAATTTTTTTTTTCGCATAAGGGGCTCTTTAAAGCAGCATTACTGTTTGGCACAACATGAAAACCCTCCATAATCTGAAGGAGGTGCTGATCTCTGTCCGCACAACTAAAGGGTCCATTGGACACCCGAGTCATCCTGTTTGTCGTTTTTGGTTTCTTCCTTCATCCAGTGAGTCCTCTAGTACTTGGTCTAGGTTGAAGTTCATCTTTAAACCCATCTTTTGTTCCAGGTGGAGTTGAGTCAATCAGCTGACGCATCGATGCTGTCGTGCTCTGGCAGAAGTCTGAGACCACAGGATTGCTCCGGTGCACACGGCAGTAAGTAATAAAACAGTGGGAGGTGGCAGGAAAAGATACACACTGCCTCAGTAAGGGCTGTTTCATACCGAAAAGTGGCAAAAAATCGCAAACTCTAAGCAATTTTTTTTTTGGGGGGGGGGGGGGGGGATGTCTTTAACCCCTTAGAGGCTTGCAAGTGCTCCAGACCAATTTATTTTAGCACATTTTTTTTAATATCTTAAATTTTTACATTTTCTTGCTTCTAATTAGTAGTGCTGCAATGTGTATTTCTGGCCACTTGTCAGTAGGGGGCAGGGCAGTGTAAGACAATAACAGAGGACTTCTGCTTTCAGTTTCTATAGCTTCTGCTAGCAGAAAGAGATCAAAGCAGTCCAAGAATTTACAGCAGAATGGGCTCAATTCACTAAGCTTTATCGAACACTTTATCGAACGTTTAATAATTGACCTCATGGGTAAAATCTGATTTTGAATTCACAAAAAGTGTTAATAGATAGATGTATTGAACGTTTTATGGATAAAACATTTGATAAACATATAACACCTTAGTGAATTCTAAATTAGATTTTAGCCATAAGGTAAATTATCAAACGTTCGATAAAGTGTTTTATAAAGCTTAGTGAATTGAGGCCAATTGAGTTCTACCAACTGAGGTCAAAAGCAGTCCACTTATCTCAAACGTTATAACTCTATTGAAACTTAATGGGGTAAATGAGAATTGCAGCATGATAACTACCAAAATGTTGCATGCAGCCCTGGCAATCGGGAACCACAGCGCAATTCCCACCCCCCCACCCCATCTAGAGTGTGAGACAGCCAAAAATGTATGCACAGGATAGGGGGAGATGCACACTCAGAACACTACTTAACCTGTAATTGAGATGTGGTTTTGGTGAGCATTTTTCGGGGGCAAAAAAAATCTTAAATTATTTCGAATATATAGATCAGTTGGACCCCACTCTTTACTTGGGGGAAATCTTCATCCATATCATTTGGTAGAACTCAAACCATACTGTTTCCCTGGTCATTACGTTTATGTAAAGGGCATCTGTGCACATATTACTCGTAGCCAGAGGCCAGCGCTTCCAGGAAGGGCTTGGAGAAGAAGTCCGTCTGTCACCCCGTGTTATCTTGTGACGGCTTGTTAGAGTTGCCGTGGCAACAAGCAGAGAGCTTCTTGGCATGCTGCACATTGGGGCCAGGTTATCAGCAGGCCGAATTGGATACTACCTCTGATTTATGACATGGAAAGCTTCCTTCAGAACTGTGTGAAGGAGAAAGAAAAATAGGCAGGGAACATAGATTCTTTTTTTTTCCCATTCCTTCACTTCAGGAGGTGTAGCCTGTGCTCTTTTAGTCGGTGCTCCACCCGGCTAATTTTGGTGAGCACCCGGCTGTCATTGGCTCGCCTCATCATCCTCCACCTATCCTGTAAGCAGAGTTGCACCAGCCCTACCTTTTCATGCCACCAGGCATAAACAAAACATTTCTGAGGAGAATACTGCAAGCCATTAGTAATAAACTCAAAATTTCCCCAATGCCCTCTACTTCTACTTGTATACAAAGATGCCAGCTGGCCTCCCTGCTTACTTGCACATCATTTGGCAGTTAGACTGCACAGCTGCTGTTCAGTAGAGATGGCCCAAACGGTTTGCCGGCAAACGGTTCCCGGCAAACTTCCGTCAGTTCGCGTTCGTGGAGAACCGCAAAATGTTCCGGAAGTTCGATTCACCCCCCAGTGCATCATTAGCGTCAACTTTGACCCTCTACATCACAGTCATCAGGCACATTGTAGCCAATTAGGCTACACTTCCTCCTGGAGCCACTCCCCCTTATAAAAGGCAGGCAGAACGGGCATTGAACTCACTCGTGTTGTTCCTGCAGTAATTAGAGAAGAGAGAGCTGCTGCAGACTCTCATTGGGAAAGCTTAGTTAGGCTCTTGTAGACTTGTTAGCTTGCTCCTTGCTGATTCTTATTGCTAAAAAAAAAAGCACCCCACAACAGCTCTTTTGAGAGCTAATCTTGTTCTTGTGATCTATATATTTTTTTTTATTATTTGTGGCCCACTTGCATTATATACAGCCCTGTCAGTCAGTCGCAGCTGGCTTTTGGCACCTTAAAGAGAATCTGAAGCGAGATTAAAAACAGCTTTTTACCTTATATTCAACAGGGGTATGGTTGCCCCTGCTAAAACGCCGCTATCCCGTGTCATAAAGAGGGGTCCTTACCCCCCAAATCCCCTCTGTGGTGCCCGGGGGAGGGGGCTTCCTGTTGAGGCAGAGCTAATGGCTGTAGCCCTGCCTCCATGCGCGTCTATCAGCGCGTATCTCCACCTCTCCCCGTCCCTCTGTCTTCCTTTACCGAGAGGGCCGGGGGAGAGGCGGAGATCCAAGTTGGTCGTGGATTTTGCAGGGGGGGATTTGGGGGGTAAAGACCCCTCGTTCAGCCGCGGGATAGCGGCGTTTTAGCAGGGGCAAACATGCCCATGTAGAATATAAGGTAAAAAGCTGTTTTTAAAGTCGCTTCAGAGTCTCTTTAATTCCTACTGTGCCACTGGCAGGCCCAGCACATTCAGTGACTACCTGTGTGTGTGACAGGCAGCTGCACATTTGTAATCCCATCCCAATCACTGCACCTGTTCACTGTTCAGTGCACCTACCTACCTATCTACGTGAGCGCACGCCATTGTTAATAACACCAGTCATTGCACCTGTTCACGGGCGGTACCTGTGTGTGTGACAGGTGCACATTTGTAATACCCATCACTGCATATAACTACCTGTTGTGTTCAGTGCACCCACCCACCTACGTTACCGCACGCAGTGTGATATTTAATACCACCAGTCACTGTACCTGTTCACGGTATGTGTGTGTGAGACAGGTGCACATTTGTAATACCCATCACTGCATATACCTACCTGTTGTGTTAAATGCACCCACCTACCTACGTGAGTGCACGCAGTGTGATATACCACTCCGTGCATACTTGTTAACTGCACCTGTGTGACTGCACATTGTATTAGTCAAGTCAGTGCATACCTTTCACTTCATCCCCCCCCCCCCCCCCCCCCCCCCGATATGGACAAAACAGGTAGAGGCAGAGGTAGAGGCAGACCCAGAGGAAGGCCACCCGGCAGGTCTGTGCAAGGCTGTGCTGATGTGATTTTGTGCGGCCCTGGACCAAAGTACAGTGCTCAGAAGAAGGCACGTCCCATTAACTCCCAAGATGGTCAGGATGTGGTTGACTATTTAACACAGAACACCTCATCTTCCGCCCTACTACAAGCACCACATCCTCTGCATTTGACACTTCGCAGGAGTTATTTGGTGGGGAAATCACTGATGCACAGCCATTATTGTTACAACAAGATGAAGGCGCTAAGCAAGTTACACCACCTCATATGTCTGAGTTAGGCGACACTATGGACGTAACGTGTGAGGAGGATGATGAAGTACCTGCTGTTGGTGCAGTTTTGGAGCTGTCTGAGGCAAGCGGAGCTGGGCAGGATGATTATGATGATGACGATGATACGGATGCCACGTGGGATCCTAAGAGACAAGATGACCAATGGGACAGTTCAGAAGGGGAGTCAGAGAGGAGTAGGAGGAGACGAGTTCCTGAAAGAAGCAGAGGGAGCTCGTCCTCAGAAACAGCGGTTGGCAGTGTCTGGCGCCATGTATCGCCACCTATGGACAGCCAGCTAACATGCCCCTCAATGTCAGCTGCTGATGCCACCATAGTGCCCACACCCCAGGGGGCTCAGCGGTTTGGAAATGTTTTAATTTATCTGCCTCAGATCAGAGCAATGCCATCTGTTCTCTCTGCCTCCAAAAATTGAGCCGTGGAAAGGCCAACACCCATGTAGGGACAACTGCCTTACGAAGGCACATGCAGAAAAGGCACAAACTGCAATAGGAAGAGCACCTGAGCAAAAGCCGCACACACAAAAAAGCCACCCTCCTTCTCCTCTTCCTCCTTCAGGTGCAGCATCTTCAGCAGCTTTCTCCCTTGCACCTTCACAGCCACCCTCCTCCACTCCTCCTCTGCCTTTGAGCGGTTCCTGCTCCTCTGCCCACAGCAGCCAGGTGTCTGTGAAGGAAATCTTTGAGCGGAAGAAGCCAATTTCTGCCAGTCACTCCCTTGCCTGACAGCTGTCATGGTGGAACTGTTAGCTCGCCAGCTGTTACCATACCAGCTGGTGGACTCTGAGGCCTTCCGTAAATGTGTGGCCACTGGGACACCGCAGTAGAAGATACCAGGCCGCAATTATTTCTCTAAAAAGGCGATACCCAAACTGTACCATGAAGTTGAGAGGCAAGTGGTGTCATCTCTGGCACACAGCGTTGGGTCAAGGGTCCACCTGACCACGGATGCCTGGTCTGCCAAGCACGGTCAGGGCAGGCACATTACTCACACAGCCCATTGGGTCAACCTGGTGACCGATGGCAAGCAGGGAGTACGTGGCTGTGCAGCGGAACTTGTGACACCTCCATGGCTTGCAGGCAGGCCTCCTGCGACCTCCTCTCCTCCTGCTACATCCTCTTCGCTGTCCTCCTCCTCCTTGGCTGAGTGGCAGTTCAACTCTACTGGTGCTGCGATCTCCTCTCCAGCTACACAGCCCCAGCTCCCCAGGGCCTATGCTGCATTCCAGGTACGACGGTGTCACGCCATATTAGACATGTCTTGCCTCAAAGCGGAGAGTCACGCTGAAGCAGCTCTCCTGGCTGCTTTTAACAAACAGATGGAGCAATGGCTGACCCTGCACCAGCTGGAGATCGGCAATGTGGTGTGTGACAATGGCAGCAATCTCATTTCCGCTTTGAATTTGGGAAAGCTGACACATGTACCCTGCATGGCACATGTACGGAATCTAGTCATTCAAAGATTTGTGTCAAAGTACCCAGGCTTAGAGGGCGTCCTGAAGCAGGCCAGGAAGGTGTGTTGGCATTTCAGGCGGTCTTACACGGCCATGGCTCACGTTGCCAATATTCAGCGAAGAAACAAGTTACCGGTGAGACGCCTGATTTGCGATAGCCCGACTCGCTGGAATTTGACCCTCCTTATGTTCTCTCGCCTGCTAGAACAGGAGAAAGCCGTCACTCAGTACCTCTACAACTACAGTAGAAGGACACACTCTGGGGAGATGGGGATGTTCTGGCACAACAACTAGCCACTCATGCGAAATGCCTGCAGGCTCATGCGGCCATTTGAGGAGGTGACCAACCTGGTGAGTGGCAGTGAAGGCACCATCAGCGACTTGATCCCGTACGCTTACTTCCTGGATCGTGCCGTGTGTAGAGCGGTGGATCAAGCTGTGGAGGACCGTGAACAGGAACAGTTTCGGGAAGAAGCGTTGTGGGATCAATTCTCATCAGAACCAGATGTTTCCTCAACACATGCGGCAGCACAGAGGGGGAGGAGGAAGAGTAGTGTGGGGAAGAGGAGTCAGACTCGGATGATGAGGAAGGTGTTTCTTTGGAGGAGGAGGAGGCGGCAGAAGAACAACCGCAGCAGGCATCGCAGGGGGCTTGTGCTGCTCAACTTTCCCGTGGTATTGTTCGTGGCTTGGGGGGAGGAGGAGGACTTACCTGACGTCACTGAGGAACAGCAAGAGGAGATGGGTGGTACGTCTGGATCCAACTTTGTGCAGATAGCGTCTTTCATGCTGTCCAGCCTGTTGAGGGACCCCCGTATTAAAAAACTCAAGGGGAATGAGCTGTACTGGGTTGCCATGCTACTAGACCCTCAATATAGGCACAAAGTGGCTGAGATGTTTCCAAATCACCAGAATGCAGAAAGGATGCAGCACTTGCAGAACAAGCTGGCAACTATTCTTTACAATGCGTTTAAGGGTGATGTCACAGCACAACGCAATAAAGGTACCACTGCCAGTAATCCTTCTCCCATGTCCACGCAGGCAAGGACAGGACGCTCCAGCGATCTCATGGTGATGTCGGACATGCGGACATTTTTTAGTCCAACGCCTCACCTTAGCCCTTCCGGATCCACCATCCACCAACACCTGGACCGGCAGGTAGCCGACTACCTGGCCTTAAGTGTGGATGTAGACACTGTGAGCAGCGATACACCCTTGGACTACTGGGTGCGCAGGCTTGACCTGTGGCCAGAGCTGTCCCAATTTGGCATCCAACTTCTGTCTTGCCCTGCCTCAAGCTTCCTGTCAGAAAGGACCTTCAGCGCAGCTGGAGGCATTGTCACTGAGAAGAGAAGTCGCTTAAGTCACAAAAGTGTTTAGTACCTGACCTTTATCTAATGAATGAGGCATGGATCCCGGAGGGCTACTGCCCGCCCGAAGACTAAGTCAGTCCCCACACACAGCATCTCTGCCTGCACGCCGTGTGACTGCCTGCCCCAAGACTAAGTCGCTTCCCACACAACACCTCTGCCCACAGGCCGCTTGACTGCCCTCTTCGCCACCAACAACAGGGTCCAGGACTCCAGGTGAATTCCTGAATTTTTTTACATGTGTCAATTCCCCTCCGTGATCATTACCTTGCCGCAGTGAAGGGGCTTGCGTATCACAATGAAGCAATGACTGCCAGCTATATGAGTGTCTTGGGGGGGCACACCCAAGATAATAAGGTCGTTGCTTCATTGTGGACAGACCGTATTTGATCAGCTGGACAGTCACTGTTGTTCTGTCATTGAGCTACCACAGCCCGGCGACTATGGGCTTGAAAACCGCCACGGCCTGCACTCTGGCCACGGTGCGCACCAGTCCAGCATGGCCGTCACTACACAAACAGCTGATTGCGGTGCATTACATAGTGAGTTTGGTGTGTCAGGGTGAAGCAGAACTCTAATTACACTCCCTGATTGATGTATACACATGCAAGATGTTTTAAAGCACTTTAGGTCTGCAATTTAGCATTTGATGTGATTTCTGCCCTTAAAACGCTGCTTTGCGTCAAATCCAGATTTTTCCCGGGGACTTTTGGCGTGTATCCCACTCCTCCATGCCCCCCTCCAGGTGTTAGATCCCTTGAAACATCTTTTCCATCACTTTTCTGGCCAGCATAAGTGGCACTAGTTTTCAAAGTTCACCTCCCCATTGAAGTCTATTGCGGTTCACAGCGTTTGCGCAAACCGAACTTTTGCGGAAGTTTGCGTTCGCGAACTGAAAATCGGAGGTTCGGGCCATCTCTACTGTTCAGTAAATGTACTTGAAAATAAAGAAAACCGTAAGGATCCCATATGAGGAGATGGACTAGTACACGAACATGTCAGATTTTTACAACCTACTGTAAGTGATGGCAGCATAGGAAAGGAATTTAAAGTACATTTTACTCTCAAAGGAGAAGCAGGGCTTTTCGGCACCTGCCTTGAGCTGCACAGCGCCGAAGGTTGGTGCAGCTTTAGCAGTAATGCTGTAGTCTGCACTCCACGCACGAGGTCATTAGTGGATCCGGCGGTTGCCAGACCTCCGATTACATCTCCCTCCGAGTTGCGATGATTTGGAGAGGGAATAGTATTTAAGCCCCCCAAATTTTGCAATCATTCGGCTCACCCTGCTCCGAAAAGCCCTGGCACTAGGACACCATGTACACAGACAAACGTACATTTTATAGCTATGCATACACATTCAATTTATATTTTAAAGAGGAACTGTAACCAAGGATTCAACTTCATCCCAATCAGTAGCTGATCCCCCTTTTACATGAGAAATGTTTACCATTTCTCGAATAGATCAGCAGGGGGCTCTGTATGGCTCATATTGTGGTGAAACCCCTCCCACAGTGTGATGTCAGGACCTTCGATAGGCTAAAAGTGTTAACCTCACTCTGTACATATGTATATCTATTTAAAAAACAAAACAACAACCACCCTTTAGCCTATGGAATTGTTAGGGGGTGTGGTTGTAGATTATGGCAGTTGGTGCTGACTTTTCATGTCTGCCAGTAATAAAGATGATGACGTGCAGGCCGAATGTGGATCAAACATCATGAACAAATTACATGGCGAATATCAATCATTTATTGATCTCTCATCTATGTTTTAACATCTCACTTTGCAATGTATTGATTTTTACCCCCCCCCCCCCCCTCCCTTTTCAACAAAGGTCCTCTTTAAAGAGAGCCTGAGATGGGCTCATTAAAAAAACAAAACAGCAGGATACTTGATCCGCGGGACGAAGTAGATCAAGTAGCCTCAAAAACCGCCGCTCCTGTGGGCCGCAATGGCCCACTTTCATGACCTCTGGGTCACGCCGCTGCACGAAGAGACTGTGTGTCTCTCACCAGCGTGAGGGGAGGCCAGGGAGCGGCAGGAGGCATGGCTAGGAGAGAGAGCTGCCCAATGCCAGCTCTGGAGACCCTGTAGGAATTCGTCGAGCGGCCGTTCAGAACAGGGAATCCCTCTCCCTTATGTTTACCTCCGAGTTAGCGAAATCTCGGGGGGCTATAGCGTGTGGGGGGGGGGGCAGAGAGCGGCGGTGGGGGGGAGGGGGGCAGAGAGCGGCAGGTGGGGGACACAGAGGCATGTGATTACAGAGAGAACATGACTCTGTCCCATCTGCCCCCGAAAATCCACCTCAGGTTCTCTTTAAAGTTTTACTTATAGCGATCCTTTACAGTAAAGTCTTATTTGGGAAGTGAGAATGCTGTTATGGATAAGCAGGGCAGGTCAGGGATGGCAACAGCGTTTCTGCCATTTCTCAGCTCCTGTGAGCTCTCAGGACACCAGCCTATCACGTTAGACAGTCAGTTAGTGCGACTGCGGCGTGTCCCAGAGGCCATCAGTGCGGCTCTGCTGGCATCAGAGTCATTTCACTCTCGCAGAGCAGGAGCGGAGGCCGGTAATCGAGTCCGGCGGCCGGTGGGAATACTGCGTCAGGCTGCTGCTCATATACAGAGCAGGGGATGAAGTATAGAAGGAGCTGAATGCTGCACTGCACCACTCTTCTAAACAACCCTATGCCAGTCCTTGCATCACATGGCAGAGCCATCACTGTGCACAGGTGAGTATACTGGTGACGGAACCTCATACAGTAGCAAGGAAAATTATGTGAACCCTTTGGAATCATATGGATTTCTGCACCAATTGGCCATAAAATGTGATCTGATCTTCATCTAAGTCACAATAGACAATAGACAATCACAGTCTGCTTCAACTAATACCACACAAATAATTAAGAAATGTTTCTATGTTTTCATTAAAAACACCATGTAAACATTCACAGTGCAGGTGGAAAAGGTATGTGAACTCTTGGATTTAATAACTGGTTGAACCTACTTTGGCAGCAACAACTTAAACCAAACGTTTCCGGTAGTTGCAGATCAGATGTGCACAACAGTCAGTAATTCTTGACCATTGCTCTTTACAGAACTGTTTCAGTTCAGCAGTGCATGTTAGCATATGCCAGAGACTTTTGTAAGTCTTTAGCTGGCACTCTAGGATTGTTCTTCACCTCAGTGAGCATTCTGCGCTGTGCTCTTGCAGTCATCTTTACAGGACGGCCACTCCTAGTGAGAGTAGCAGCAGTGCTGAGCTTTCTCCATTTATAGACAATTTGTCTTACCAAGGACTGCTGAACTGCAAGGCTTTTGGAGATACTTTTATAAATTTTTCCAGCTTTATGCAAGTCAACAATTCTTAATCGTATGTCTTCTGAGAGCTCTTTTGTGCAAGGTGAGTATACATCACTGGTGATGGAACCTCATACATATCGCAGCCGTAGGTGATGAGGCTGACACATTGCACAGGTGAGTATACTTCACTGGTGACGGAACCTCATACATATCGCAGCTGTGGAGGATAAGGCTGACACATTGCACAGGTGAGTATACTTCACTGGTGATGGAACCTCATACATATCGCAGCCATAGGTGATGAGGCTGACACATTGCACAGGTGAGTATACTTCACTGGTGATGGAACCTCATACATATCGCAGCCGTAGGTGATGAGACTGACACATTGTACAGGTGAGTATACTTCACTGGTGATGGAACCTCATACATATCACAGCCGTAGGTGATGAGGCTGACACATTGTACAGGTGAATATACTTCACTGGTGACGGAACCTCATACATATCGCAGCTGTGGAGGATAAGGCTGACACATTGCACAGGTGAGTATACTTCACTGGTGACAGAACCTCATACATATCGGAGCCCTGAGTGATGAGGCTGACACATTGCACAGGTGAGTATACATCACTGGAGATGGAACCTCATACATATCACAGCCGTAGGTGATGAGGCTGTCACATTGCACAGGTGAGTATACTTCACTGGTGATGGAACCTCATACATATCACAGCCGTAGGTGATGAGGCTGACACATTGTACAGGTGAGTATACTTCACTGGTGATGGAACCTCATACATATCGCAGCCATAGGTGATGAGGCTGTCACATTGTACAGGTGAGTATACTTCACTGGTGATGGAACCTCATACATATCGCAGCCGTAGGTGATGAGGCTGACACATTGTACAGGTGAGTATACATCACTGGTGATGGAACCTCATACATATCACAGCCGTAGGTGATGAGGCTGTCACATTGCACAGGTGAGTATACTTCACTGGTGATGGAACCTCATACATATCACAGCCGTAGGTGATGAGGCTGACACATTGTACAGGTGAGTATACTTCACTGGTGATGGAACCTCATACATATCACAGCCGTAGGTGATGAGGCTGACACATTGTACAGGTGAGTATACATCACTGGTGATGGAACCTCATACATATCACAGCCGTAGGTGATGAGGCTGACACATTGTACAGGTGAGTATACTTCACTGGTGATGGAACCTCATACATATCACAGCCGTAGGTGATGAGGCTGACACATTGCACAGGTGAGTATACATCACTGCAGATGGAACCTCATACATATCACAGCCGTAGGTGATGAGGCTGTCGCATTGTACAGGTGAGTATACTTCACTGGTGATGGAACCTCATACATATCACAGCCGTAGGTGATGAGGCTGTCACATTGTACAGGTGAGTATACTTCACTGGTGATGGAACCTCATACATATCACAGCCGTAGGTGATGAGGCTGTCACATTGTACAGGTGAGTATACTTCACTGCAGGTGGAACCTCATACATATCACAGCCGTAGGTGATGAGGCTGTCACATTGTACAGGTGAGTATACATCACTGGTGATGGAACCTCATACATATCGCAGCTGTGGGTGATGAGGCTGTCGCATTGTACAGGTGAGTATACTTCACTGCAGATGGAACCTCATACATATCACAGCCGTAGGTGATGAGGCTGTCACATTGTACAGGTGAGTATACATCACTGGTGATGGAACCTCATACATATCACAGCCGTAGGTGATGAGGCTGTCGCATTGTACAGGTGAGTATACATCACTGGCGATGGAACCTCATACATATCACAGCCGTAGGTGATGAGGCTGACACATTGTACAGGTGAGTATACTTCACTGGTGATGGAACCTCATACATATCACAGCCGTAGGTGATGAGGCTGTCGCATTGTACAGGTGAGTATACATCACTGGTGATGGAACCTCATACATATCACAGCCGTAGGTGATGAGGCTGACACATTGTACAGGTGAGTATACTTCACTGGTGATGGAACCTCATACATATCACAGCCGTAGGTGATGAGGCTGTCACATTGCACAGGTGAGTATACTTCACTGGTGATGGAACCTCATACATATCACAGCCGTAGGTGATGAGGCTGTCGCATTGTACAGGTGAGTATACATCACTGGTGATGGAACCTCATACATATCACAGCCGTAGGTGATGAGGCTGTCGCATTGTACAGGTGAGTATACTTCACTGGTGATGGAACCTCATACATATCACAGCCGTAGGTGATGAGGCTGACACATTGTACAGGTGAGTATACATCACTGGTGATGGAACCTCATACATATCACAGCCGTAGGTGATGAGGCTGTCGCATTGTACAGGTGAGTATACATCACTGGTGATGGAACCTCATACATATCGCAGCCGTAGGTGATGAGGCTGTCACATTGTACAGGTGAGTATACTTCACTGGTGATGGAACCTCATACATATCGCAGCCGTAGGTGATGAGGCTGTCGCATTGTACAGGTGAGTATACTTCACTGGTGATGGAACCTCATACATATCACAGCCGTAGGTGATGAGGCTGACACATTGTACAGGTGAGTATACATCACTGGTGATGGAACCTCATACATATCGCAGCCGTAGGTGATGAGGCTGTCACATTGTACAGGTGAGTATACTTCACTGGTGATGGAACCTCATACATATCGCAGCCGTAGGTGATGAGGCTGTCACATTGCGGCCGCGCTGCTTATGAAGTGGTGGGCGGCAGAGCATCTCCCGCACAGAAGACGCAGTACTGGAATTTCCCCTGAGATCATCCAGCACAACGGTGTATGAGTCAGATAAGACTTTCCCGGCATCTGTATCTGACACACTTGAATGGGTTAGCAGAGGTTTGATAGAGAAACGAAGACATAACACAAACTTCACCAGCAGTGACGTAGCAAAGGAGCAGTGGGCCCCAGTGCAAGTTTTACTGTAGTGAGAAGAATATGGAGGCCGCCATATTTTTTACCAATGATAATAACCATAATAATATAAACAATACCAGTTGCCTGGCTGCCCTGCTACAGTAGTATCTGAATAACACCAGAAACAAGCATGCAGCTAATCTTGTCAGATCTGACAATATGGTCAGAAACACCTGATCTGCTGCATGCTTGTTCAGGGGCTATGGCTAAAAGTATTAGAGGCAAAGGATCATCCGTACAGCCAGGCAACTGATATTGCTTAAAAGGAAATAAATATGGCAGCCTCTGTATCCCTCTCCCTTCAGTTGTCCTTTAACCTCCCTGGCGGTTTATTTATTTTGCCAGGGAGGCTGCAATGTGGTTTTTTTTAATTTAAAAAAAAAATATTTCATGCAGCCAACTGAAAGTTGGCTGCATGAAAGCCCACTAGAGGGCGCTCCGGAAGCGTACTTTCGATCGCCTCCGGCAATCGAAAGTAACAAGATAGGCCGCAATGAGCGGCCTATCTTGTTTCGCTTTCCTCGTCGCCATGGCGACGAGCGGAGTGACGTCATGAACGTCAGTCGACGTCCTGACGTCAGAGCCGCCCGATCCAGCACCTAGCGCCGGCCGGAACTGTTTGTTCCGGCTGCGCTGGGCTCGGGCGGCTGGGGGGACCCTCGGGCAGCACACGCGGCTGGCAAAGTGCCGGCTGCGTGTGCTGCTTTTTTCAGAATTGAAATCGGCCCAGCAGGGCCTGAGCGGCGACCTCCGGCGGCATACCCCGAGCTCAGCTCGGGATTACCGCCAAGGAGGTTAAAGGGAACCCGAGGTGAGAGAGATATGGAGGCTGACATGTTTGTTTCCTTTTCAATAATAATGCACATTGCCTGGCTGTCTTGTTGATCCTCTGCCTTTAATATTTTAAGCCATAGACCCTTAACAAGCATGCAGATCAGATGTCTATGACCAATCTGACAAGATTAGCTGCATGCTTGTTTCAAGTGTGTGATTTTGACCCTACCGACCAGAGATCAGCAGGACTGCCAGGCAACTGGTATTGTTTAAAAGGTAATAAAAATGGCAGCTTCCAGAGGTCTCACACCTTGGGTTCCTTTTAAAGGGCAACTGAAGTGAGTGAGATATAGAGGCTGCCATATTTATTTCCTTTTAAACAATACCAGTTGCCTGCCAGCCCTTCAGTAGTGTCTGAATCGCACCAGAAACAAGCATGCAGCTAATCTTGTCAGATCTGACAATGTCAGAAACACCTGATCTGCTGCATGCTTGTTCCAGGGCTATGGCTAATAGTATTAGAGGCAGAGGATCAGCAGGACAGCCAAGCAACTGGTATTGCTTAAAATGAAATACATATGGCAGCCTCAATATCCCTCTCCCTTCAGTTGTCCTTTAAAAGGAACCTGGGGTGTGAGGCTTGTGAAAGCTGCCATATTTATTTTATTTTAACCTCTTGAGGACCACAGGTTTACACCCCCTAGTGACCAGGCCATCAGCACTCTGCACCTTTAACAGTTTATTGCTTGGCCATACAATTTAGCAGCCAAATTAATCTTGCCTCCTTTTCTTCCCACCAACAGAGCTTTCTGTTGGTGGTATCTGATTGCTGCTGCAATGTCACTTTTTTTTTAAATCAATTTTATTGTTATTTTTTTAATTAAAAAAAGCTTTTTTTTTTTTTAATTTCCCCCCTCCCCCATTTCCCTCCCTCCCCCCCAGATCCCACCACTTCAATTATTTCTCACATACATCAGCCTATGAGAGGGATTCAATTGTGGGCCACTCCTGGGGACAGCTGAGTGACAGGCGAGTCCCCTGTACAGCGCTGCGCTAGACCACAGCGCTTTACAACTGTAAACAAGCTTTTTAATATTTTATTATTTTTACAGCCTGCCAGCTCCAATTGCGGCTGGCAGGCTGATGACGGATCCCCGCTGTGCGCTGCTAATCTACGCCTCCAGGACCTGACGCCAAGCGGCGTTAAGCGGTCCTGGCGGCCACCACCCTCCCACCGCCGATCTTCGGGAGGTGGTCGGGAGGGGGTTAAAGGGGAACATCAGCCTAAACAAACATATTGTCATTAAGTTACATTAATTATGTTAATTAAAAAAAATAGGTATAGATAGGTAACATAATACCTTACTTGCCCTGTTTTAAAAGAACAGGCAAATGCTTGTGATTTCATGGAGGCAGCCATCTTTGTCATGGGGGCAGCTATCTTTTTGGTTGAAAGGAGTTGATAGGGAGCATGAGACATAGTTGCAACTGTCCTGTGTCCTTATCACCCCTCCCAGCTGTGCGCGCTAGGCTTCAAATCTCAAATTCAAAAAAAAATTGCACCAAAACAGCAGAATGAGAACAACAACATTAGGAATCCCATCATGCTTTGCACAGCATCAGTGCAAAAATGCCTGGGCAGTTTTCTTCTGTGCAGCTAAAAATAAGACTTGGGTAAGAAAAACAAAGTTCTGATGCTGTGAAACTGTTAAAGAAACACCAAGCCTTTTCAGTGCTGCTGAGTAGATTTTTAGTCTGGAGGTTCACTTTAAACAAATCAGTTGCCTGGCAGTCGTGTTGATCTTTCCGGTCAATGGGGTCTAAATTGCACACATGGAACAAGCATGCAGCTAATTTTGTCAGATTTGTCATCTGATCTCCACGCTTGTCCAGGGTCTATGGCTAAAAGTATTGGAGGCAGAGGATCAGCAGGACAGCCAGGCAATGTGTATTGTTTAAAAGGAAATAAACATGTCAGCACCGTAAAAACTGATTCGTGAAACGCGTCCGTTTTTATTGGGCATCAGCTTTTGATCCGGGACCCTCCGTTCCGTTAGTGTGCTGTGAACGCAATGGCTCTGTTGATCGGGAAAAATTGGTCCCACCCCAAACTTGCGATCTGCTCAGCGGAATGGGCCGACGTATTGGTTCCAATGGATCAATGTGAATGTATCCTGCTGATTACCATAGGAACCGTTCCGCTGAAGCCGTTGCACACTGTGTATTGGCGGTAGCGGTGCTGTGCCACCTGGGGACCGCACTGCCAAAACCAGGCCTTTGGGAATTACTGTCTGGCATCAGGCCAAGCAGGAAGTGGTGCTCACTTGTGGCTGAATCGATGATGTGTCGGAAGCGTATTGCTAAAATACGCTTCTGCGCATGTGCGCCGCGTAAAACCTGCTCTGTTCAGTTTTAAAAAGTTATGCATCGCCGTCGACTTACAAGACTTCCGGTCCTCCGCTGGGGCTGTGTGATAACGTAGGTATGCGCTCGCGTTAGTGCGCAGTGGGATATACTCCATAGACTTTAATGGCACTATCGCTCGGCTGCGATAAAATGCCGCTCCAGTGTGGGCCATGAACGGACCGCTTTTTTATGCTAGTGTGAACTAGGCCTTATACATATCAATTCATGTTGCGCAACAAAACCTGCCAAGGACATCCGCAGTATGAGAGGTGCAAGCAGAGGTGGGAACAGAGCAGAGGGAGGAAGTTCCATGTAAATTTATTCTAGGACCACACCGCGCATTCTAGCCTTTTTTTGGCTGTGATGTGATTGTTCCCAACTGCACTGCACAAAGTGTAAAAGGAAGCATAAAGAAAACCTGAGATGGACATTATACATATCTGGGGCTTCCTCCAGCTCCCATGACACTGATCAGTCCCTCGCCGCCCTCCTCCGCCTCCTGGACTTTCCGCAATTCAGCCAGTCGGCGCGCACTGTACATGCACGGGGCCAGACGCAAAGACGGGGAACGTGTGCAGTTGGACTATGCCTGCGCTAACTGGCCAAATTACTGAGCTAAATTACAACAGATCCAGATGCCCAGTTTCCACACTTCCATGTAGTTATAGAGCTCACAATCTGTTCAAGGTATTCAAATTCTGTTGGCAAATGTGGTCAAATTGGCCAAACAAAAACGGATGTGTGTATGCACCATAAGCCTTTTCAAAATATTAACTTTTCTTTGCTTTATTCATTTGTGTCTCAATCTTCATTTAATTGTAATACGGTTTCACCCATTTTGCCATGAGCTTCAGTTCTTGGACACCTATCTTGACCATTTCTGCAGAAATTGCATCCACAGTTCGAGAGTTCCTAGCTCCATTTATAACACAATCTAACAGATGAGTCTGAGGCATTATACATGTGCAGTTATTCATTGAGGGGAATTATTTTTGCTACACGCAAATAAGGTTATTCATTTTGAAGTTGAAATTACTCAGCAGTTCTGCTGCCCTAAGTTGATGGGGCCCTCACCAGTTACTGGATGGGGTTGTGCCAATTCAAATAAAAAGTTTGGTTGCAGGTAGCATTTAGCCATATTTATTAATGAGTATGTATGTTTAGATCCAGCTGACTAATAACCTAAGATGGGGCAGAACACCACCAAAATCAGTGGCGGAGCTAAGGAGCTATGGGCGAGTTTTACATGCCCCCCCCCCAACAATTGATACGGCACACCAAAACCTTCCAAGGACAACACAGTGTCAGAGGTGCAAGAAGGGGATGGGGACAGCTTTTTAATGATTATTATCATTCAAAGCATTTATAGAAGTGATCATTGCAAGTACAGGACCAATAAAAAGCTAATACAGCAGTTGAGGGAGGGCCCTATGTGGCCCCTCTGGCCCAAATGCCCCGGTGCGGTCTAGACCTCTGCAACCCCTATTGCTGAGTCACTTGTCAAAATCCAGAAAAAGGCAATGCAGAGGTTATTTTTCTTGCGCCAACTGAAAAAAATTGGCATCCCGTGCGAGCTGCTCAGGAGCTTCTACACTGCTACCGTGGAAGCCATCCTTTGCTCCTCCCTCATCGTCTGGTACGCAGGGGCATCTGCTAGGGACAAGTACAAACAGCATAGAGTAATCAGCACTGCAGAAAAGATCATTGGATCGCCCCTGCCACCCCTAGATCTCCTCCACACTGCCAGAATGAGGTTGAGGGCCACCAAGATCTCGAACGATCCCTCCCACCCCAGCAGCCGCTTCTTCAAGCTCCTCCCATTGGGCCGCCGCTTCAGAGCCATCTCTGCCAGAGCCACCAGGCATTGGAGCACCTTCTTCCCTCAGGCTGTACTCCTACTGAACTCCAGCCCCCCACGATGGGTCTAACTAGCCCCCTGGACAGTTATTTTACCCGAGTCGCCCTCCCCGATCTTTCTTACTGTGTGGAAGTGGCCTCTTACCCCAGCTACTGTAGTTCACTTCTGTATCCCTTGTCTGAGTGTATGCTTGAGAAACTCCGACCAAAAATTGAACTTTATCCCAATCAGTAGCTGATACCCCCTTTTACATGAGAAATCTATTCCTTTTCACAAACAGCATCAGGGGGCGCTGTATGACTGATATTGTGGTGAAACCCCTCCCACAAGAAGCTCTGAGTACCGAGGTACTTCTGGCAGTTTCCTGTCTGTGAACCTTGTTGCATTGTGGGAAATAGCTGTTTACAGCTGTTTCCAACTGTCAAAACAGCAAGCAGCAGCTACATCACCTGCCAGCAGTAAAAATGTCACCATGTGATAAATGTCAGAATGTAAATCAGGGATTTAAAATATTTAAAAGGGGCAAACACTGACTAAATCATTTATACATAATTATTGTAAAAATGAAGCACTTTTTTATTACCGTACATTATTTTCACTGGAGTTCCTCTTACCGTACATTATTTTCACTGGAGTTCCTCGAGCTCAGCTCGTCCATTACCGCCAGAGGGTGCCGCTCAGGCCCTGCTGGGCCGATTTTGACCAAATAAAGACAAGACAAGACAAATAACATTTATATTGCGCTTTTCTCCTTGCAGACTCAAAGCGCCAGAGCAGAGCAGCAGCCACTAGGGCGCGCTCTATTGGCAGTAGCAGTGTAAGGGAGACTTGCCAAAGGTCTCCTACTGAATTAGTGCTGGCTTACTGAACAGGCAGAGCCGAGATTTGAACCCTGGTCTCCTGTGTCAGAGGCAGAGCCCTTAACCATTACACCACCAGCCGACTGCTGTATATAATAAAAAGCAGCACACGCAGCCGGCACTTTGCCAGCCGCGTGTGCTGCCTGATCGCCGCCGCTCTACGGCGATCCGCCGCGAGCAGCGGCGAAAGACGGTCCCCCCAGCCGCCTGAGCCCTGCGCAGCCGGAACAAATAGTTCCGGCCAGCGCTAAGGGCTGGATCGGAGGCGGCTGACAGGACGTCGGCTGACGTCCATGACGTCACTCCGCTCGTCGCCATGGCAGACGAAGTAAGCAAAACACGGAAGGCTGCTCATTGCGGCCTTCCGTGTTACTTTTGGCCGCCGGAGGCGAACAGAAGATTGCCTCCGGAGCGCCCTCTAGTGGGCTTTCATGCAGCCAACTTTCAGTTGGCTGCATGAAATAGTTTTTTTTTAATTTAAAAAAAACCCTCCCGCAGCCGCCCTGGCGATCTTAATAGAACGCCAGGGTGGTTAAGCCTGTATCATGATAATTCTCATGAAGTCTATTCTATGTCTGTAATATGTACAACTCCCATGCCATGTGTACCAAAAAACAATTCTGGGTATGTCATTCGGAGTGCTTGACAAATAAAACTGAATCTGATTCTTCTCATTCTGAGTCTTTTTTTCCCCCTCCAGGTCTGTCATTGGACAGCGTCAGACCCAGCAGGGTAAGTGTACACGATGTGACATGGCTTCAGTGATACTGTCTGTGTTCATGGAAATTACATTCCTTGATGCATTTATTATTATTATTTATTGCATTTATAAAGCGGCAACATATTACACAGCGCTGGACAATAAATACATATAGTAATACAAAGGATGACGGATGTAACAAGGGTATAAAACATAGGACAGCTATACAAGGCAAACAGGATACAAAATACATGATCATGTGATATTGGGCTGTTTAGATAAGTCCAGTAACACAAGTACGAGGGTGTCATAGGAAAGGAGCACATGATCATGTAGAATACACTAGGGAAGACCTGCCAAAGGCTTACAATCTAGGGGGAGGGGAGATGGACACACTAGGCATCAGAATCGTTTTTATGTCTGCCAAGCACTCCTGGGTGGTGTCTGGGATTAGGCTTGGCACATACAGGATTTCGGTATAGGATAGGACACACCTGAACCCTGTAGGGCTGTAGAATAAGTATTCAGTAGAGAGAGTAACTGTGTAGTATTGGGTGGGTAGGCCATCTTAAAGAGGTGGGTTTTAAGGTGTTGCTTGAATGTGTTGAAGGAGGGGAGCAAGGGTGGTGGAAGGGAGCTCCAGAGGGTGGGGGCGGCTCTTGAGAAATCCTGCAGGTGCCCATGGGAGTGGGAAATGCGCGGGGCAGTTAGGCGAAGGTTGTTGGAGAGGACAGCCTGATATATACCTGTGTACAAGCACCTGCATTACTGAGTTCACCGAGAACGCTGTGATATACTATTGGCTGTTTCCAGAAATTTCTATACACTCATTCTCCTTTGTCACCCCACACCCCAACAGGCAAATTATAGCAATCTAAATGTAGCTATAATGTTCAGGAGGCGCCCTCTGCACCTGCTTAGAACACCACCCTTGTTCTACAAGCCACACCCCTTCCGGTACAGAAGTGGGGATGATTTGCGGACTGACTATGTTCCTTCCACAACCCCCATGCCACATCTTGTGAGACACTGTGGGACAGAAGACAAATGACAGTAATAGCTATGCCCTTCCGCCCATAAATTGAGGTGGGGCATGAGTTTCAGTGTGTGTTACAACCAAAGGCAAATGCAGAGGGGGATTACAGCTGCCCAGAATCCCCCCTCAGACCAGGGCCAGTGCAGTGTCTGGGGACAGGCACAAGTTGAGACATCAGAGTATCTGCAGGCATCCTGCAGCTCACAGCACCGCTCCCTTTCTTTCACGGCTACAGTTGACTTTGAATGTAGCACGGAGCAGCAGCGTGTGTACAGAGCGTGGAGCAGCAGCGTGTGTACAGAGTGTGAAGCAGCAGCGTGTGTACAGAGCGTGGAGCAGCAGCGCATGTACAGAGCGTGGAGCAGCAGCGCATGTACAGAGCGCGGAGCAGCAGCGTGTGTACAGAGCGCGGAGCAGCAGCGTGTGTACAGAGCGTGGAGCAGCAGCGCGTGTACAGAGCGCGGAGCAGCAGCGTGTGTACAGAGCGCGGAGCAGCAGCGTGTGTACAGAGCGCGGAGCAGCAGCGTGTGTACAGAGCGCGGAGCAGCAGCGTGTGTACAGAGCGCTGTACAGAGCAGCAGCGTGTGTACAGAGCAGCAGCGCGTGTACAGAGCGTGGAGAAGCAGCGTGTGTACAGAGCGCGGAGCAGCAGCGCGTGTACAGAGCGCCGAGCAGCAGCGCGTGTACAGAGTGCGGAGCAGCAGTGCGTGTACAGAGCGCGGAGCAGCAGCGCGTGTACAGAGCGCGGAGCAGCAGCGCGTGTACAGAGCGCGGAGCAGCAGCGCGTGTACAGAGCGCGGAGCAGCAGCGCGTGTACAAAGCACGGAGCAGCAGCGTGTGTACAGAGGATGGAGCAGCTCTGGGGAATTTAGTCTGGTATGAGCACAGCCCTGTGCCCTGCTGGGTTAATGCTTCACTTTCCCCTTCAGTAGCAAAGCCGGTTGTCCTCATTGTTATCTGTATCCAAATTGCTCCTGATCGATCCCATTGATTGATTGGACATTTAGGAAATTATTGTCAGATACTGTCATTTTGGATGGGAAATTGCATTGTGTGTAGCCAGCATGATGTCCTACCATATCATTAGACTGTGTTGTGCCAGGCTGAGGGAGACCTTTCAGGAATACCCCTTGAAAATCCAGGGTTTGCCCCCGACAACCCCTCCCAGAAAGTTCTGCAATAGGTGGAGTCAACTCAGCAGATGGCCTCTAGTTCAAAAGACCTAGGAGGCCAACCAGGAAAAGGCCTGATGACATCTGTAACAGTTGCTGCTACCCTTATTTTTTTGCTCTGTTGACTACAAATATGGTGTTGTAATTACTACTTTCGTTATATAAAATGTTTAGGACAAAACATATTAGTGGCATTGTGATGTTTCTGTCACCTCATCAGACTTTGTCTCTCTGCTCCTTTTAATTAAAATTTTTACTTTGAAAACTTGTTAAAATCCGCGACCACGTAAGTGCTTCCGGGTCATTGCGGTGTGCACAGAGCTTGTGAACTTCCTAGATCAGGTGTGCACGAGAGGACTTCAGCCATGAGCTGTTTTCCCTTGTGTGCGCTCCAGGGGTAATGATGTCACTCATGACACGGCAGCAGTGGGCGGAGCGGAGGAGGAACAGATGAAGCAGATCGGCCTCTTCCTTTAGAACAGCTATTCAACTTTTTTTTAACAAAAAAATGAATGTAGTTTACCGGACACACCGGCGGCAGAAAGAGGAAAATCTATACAAATAGCGGTATGTCTCAATTAAAACTACATACATATGTAAGCTTTTTATATTAAAACATTTTGACTTCAGGTTTCCTTTAAGCACTTACCTAATACAGTTATATGCATTTTTTTTAAATGTTAGGTTTGATAAGAACATCAAATCTAATGGAATGCTAATAAAATTACGTCACAACCAATTGTATTTTCAATCGTAATGTCAATTGACTATTGATCGGGCATGTCTGTTCTTTTCTCGCTTGATCCCGGCAGGAGAGTAGGAGGCCTCAGGCAAGGTCCGCTATGCAATCGACATTTGCATAGTTCATTATTAAATATTAAGGAATACAAAGTTGTCCGCTGTGGTGTTGTGATCAATAATATTGGACAAGATTTCTGCTAAAATGTTACAGGCTTTATTACTCTCCTCATGAGCCAAGTAATATTATTTAAAATACATGATGTACCTGCAAATTAATAATGCTTACTTATCTCGCTGTCAGTTCCTCTCAGAAGCTCACCATTTTCTTCTTACAATTCCTTCCAGTTCTGACAACATTTTTTGTCAGAACTGAAATATATTAGTTGGTGTCAGTTTATATAGTTATATATCAGTTGCTTTCAGTTATAACTGAAAGGACAACTGACGTGCAAGGTAATGTCCATGTTTCCATATGGCTCAAGTGGGCAACATTACAGTTTACAGTGTGCTGACCCAGAAGCTGTTACAGGGTCATCACCATTTTTAAAAATGGGAAACTGAGAATTCCATTGATCACAGTGGGCAAACAGGATGTGGGAGAGGAGAAAGAGATTGATGAGCAGACTACACAGGAGGTAAGTATGATGTGTGTATGTTTATTTTGACTTTTCATTTTCAGATCCGGTTTGCTTTAACCACTTGAGGACCCACCCTTTACCCCCCCTTAACGACCAGCGCTGTTGTAGCTGATCTGTGCTGGGTGGGCTCTGCAGCCCCCAGCACAGATCAGCGTGCAGGCAGAGCGACCAGATCGCCCCCCTTTTTTCCCCACTAGGGGGATGATGTGCTGGGGGGGTCTGATCGCTCCTGCCTGCGGGTGTTGCGGGGCGCCGGGGGCACCTCAAAGCCCCCCTCCGCGGCGAAATCCTCCCACTCCCTCTCCTACCTGGCCCCCCCTGGAGATCCGGGCTGCACAGGACGCTATCCGTCCTGTGCAGAAAGTGACGGGACGTCCCCTGTCACATGGCGGCGATCCCCGGCCGCTGATTGGCCGGGGATCGCCGATCTGCCTTACGGCGCTGCTGCGCAGCAGCGCCGTACAAATGTAAACAAAGCGGATTATTTCCGCTTGTGTTTACATTTAGCCTGCGAGCCGCCATCGGCGGCCCGCAGGCTATTCACGGAGCCCCCCGCCGTGAATTGACAGGAAGCAGCCGCTCGCACGAGCGGCTGCTTCCTGATTAATCAGCCTGCAGCTGGCGACGCAATACTGCCTCGCTGGTCCTGCAGCTGCCACTTTGCCGACGCGCGTTATGAGTGCGCGGTCGGCAAGTGGTTAAAGGAGAACTGTAGAGAGAGGTGTATGGAGGCTGCCATATTTATTTCCATTTAAGCTATACCAGTTACCTGGATATCCTGCTGACCCTCTGCCTCTAATGCTTTCAGCCATAGGCCCTGAACAAGCATGCAGCAGATCAGGTTTTTCTGACAATTTTTACAGATATGACAAGATTTGCTGCATGCTTGTTTCTGGTGTGATTCAGCCACTACTTCAGCCAAATAGCTCAGCAGGGCTGCCAAGCAACTGGTATTGCTTAAAAGGAAATAAATATGGCAGCCTCCATATACCTCTCACTACAGTTCTCCTTTAACTACTCTAGGACCGCCTCACGCCAATGGACATGACCGCGGCAGCAGCCCCAGGACCGCCTAGCGGCAATTGGTGTCAAGTCCTGGGGCTGCACTTTGCAGGAAATCGTGCGCAGGCTGCGCGCGCATCTCTTGCTTCAGTCTCCGAGAGGCAATCGCCGCTCGGGAGACTGTTAGACGGCGTAATCACCATCTATTTACTTGTACAGCGCTGCGATCGGCAGCTGCGCTGTACTGGGGACAGCTGTGTGACACGGCTGAAGCCTATGACAGCTGATCACACTGATTGGCTGGCTGGGGAGGGAGGGAAGGGAGCAGGGCGGCGGGGGGGGGGGGAAGGAAGCAAAATGTATTAAAAAATAAATAAAATAAATATTTATAAAATAAAACAACTGTAGAGCGACCAGACCCCACCAACAGAGAGGTCTGTTGGTGGGGGGAAAATGGGGGGGTGGGGGAAACACTTGTGTGCTGTGTTGTGCGGCCCTGCAGCTTGGCCTTATAGCTGCAGTGGCCAATTTAGCAATACTTATCCTGGTCTTTAGGGGGGTTTAACACTGCAGTCCTCAAGTGGTTAAAGGAAAGTGATGTAAAAAAAAAAAAACCTGGACGGAGCAGAATTTTGCTGGATAACTCCCCAATTCAGGCATCGGGTCCGTCTATACCTATTTGACAAACATGCAGGGAATATGTCTCTTCTGGCAGCGACTGGCTGTGGATGAGCACATTCAAACTGGGCATGTGTGATTTGAGTTTGGGCATGCCCAGTAGAACAAAGCGCTCATGCATTTGAAGAGTACATAAGTGGCTTGGTTGTGCTGGTCATGCATGTTCCTTACTCAGACATGCCTAGTTTGAATGCACTCATCCACAGCCTGGAATTCAGCTAAAAGATGCAGGAACAGTGGGCTCTAACAGGATCCAGGAAACCTCTGCATGATTCAAAGGCTTCCACCTAGAGGCCATGCCTCTAATACCCTTAGCCAGCGGTTCTCAAAGTGGGTGCCGCGACGCACCAGGGCACTTCTCAGAGGTACTGCGCTCTGCCCTGCCTTGTGAGTTCGTACATTTCTGATGGCGCATATTTTTTTTTAGCAAACACGGCCACCGATTGCTGTGCTCTGCCCCTGGCTCACAGCAATGTGGGGCTCTGATTGGTCCGCTGCTCTCTCCTGTGGGTGGATGCACAGCGATGTCGGGCTCTGATTGGTCCGCTGCACTCTCCTGTGGGCGGATAAAGTACAGTAGTGTTTGCTAAAAAAAATGTGCTGTCAACAAATCAGAGTAGAGCCAGCCGTGCCACTTGTGGACTACATGCCTACGTTCTCCAGCCAGCGCAAAGTAAGGATCCTTACCTTTTCCCGGGGCGGGAAGGAGGGGGTGGGAGGTGCACAGGTAGTGGGGTTAAGGGCCGCTTACATATTTCTAACGGGGTGGGGGGGGTATTGTGGCTCTCCGGCCCCACACATTTTTATTTTTGGGGGTTACTCTCAGGCCCCTGTGACAGAGGCGCTGAGCTTTGCACCAGAGCTATTTTAGTTTTATGCTCCATTTCTATTGCCTGATGAAGCAGAAGATGCCCACGAAGCGCATTGCACTTTCTGGAATATATAAATACGTTTTTGTTGTTTTGTATATACACAACACTCGTGTGTGTGTGTGTGTGTGTGTGTGTGTCTGCTTGGAGGAGGTAAGTCCACCTCTGCCCCCTCTCATTTTAAATGTTTTAGAATATTTTATCCTTTTGTTGCCTCTGTCTGCTTATACAGTTACTAAAAACAACAGGATAGGTAAGCTAAATAACTTATTAGATGAATTGTTTTAATTTTTTCAGTTAAAATGGAGTTTCATCCCACTTTAAGAATACATTTGTTTAAAAGTTTACTATTTACTTATTTTGTCCTTACCTTGTATTTGCTATCCTATCCTGCAAGGCGTTTTGAGTCCCTGTGCTGTTTAAACTTGGCTGTTCTAAAATTCATAGTTTTCCTTATGGCTTTGCTCAAAACTCTGTTAAATGTCAGCTTAAATGTTATCATATTG
Source organism: Hyperolius riggenbachi (assembly GCF_040937935.1). Taxonomy (NCBI): domain Eukaryota; kingdom Metazoa; phylum Chordata; class Amphibia; order Anura; family Hyperoliidae; genus Hyperolius; species Hyperolius riggenbachi. The sequence goes on along the minus strand of NC_090651.1, from coordinate 27,076,432 downwards.
CCATCGCTATTCCCCAAGTGTTCCTGAACTTGCACATTTGATACAATATCTGCTTTATTTGAAAAGATGAAATCAAGCAGGGCATTTCTCCTGGTTTGTTAATCTACTATCTGAGCAAAGTAACTAGGATAAAGTTCTGTGACTTTTACTAGAATGAGTGACTTCGATATTCCCAGTTGATTTCTGGTTGATTAAAATCACCGATAGCTATGACCCCATTTTTTTCTGGCAACTTTTTCATTCTGCTGCAACACTTGTACTTCCTCGATGTCCTTCATGTGTGGCGGTACACAACACAACCCGACAGGCAATTGTTTTCCCTTACGGCCACCATGAATATGTACCCATTAAAACTCTACAACACAGGTGTCAAACACAAGGCCCGTGGGCCAAATGCGGCCCTCCTTGTCATTTTAAGCATCATTGTAAGCAGAAAAAGAATGACAGCACATCTCCTTCCCATCAGAGGAGCACACCGGTGACAGTGTTTCTGATCGAAACATTGTTTGTTTATACCAAGGTGCAGCAACAACCCACGGGATCCCCTCTAACAAAATCAGCATGGGGCCCCCTCTGTGGATTCAAACCCATCATGGTTACTGGTAAGACGCACACCTCCCCTCCCCCCACATCTCCCCACATAAAATATAGTAGTGCGCCAGAGTAGCACAATATTTACCTGCTGCAACGATGTGCTGTATTTCCTCTGTTCTTCCCGGCAATCACTTGCCCTGTGCTTCCATACGTCCGTCTCCTGATCATGTGACGGTTCTCAGGAGCCAGAGGTAGGCAGCATGTGGCTGACAGGAGGATCTGAGGAGATCTAGAGCAATGCTGGGGTAGGTGAATATTAATCTGGGCTACTCGGCAGAAGGGCGAGGAGCAGGTCCCCCAGTCGCTATAGTTTTGCCATTCAGTTTGAGACTGTTCAATAAATGCTAAATCATGAAGGAGTCATCGGTGCTGCCCTCTGATATACTTACCCGGGGCTTCCTCCAGCCCCTTTCAGCAGAGATGTCCCACACCACATTTCCGCTCGCAGCCGCCAGCCCGGGGTCCCCGCCGGTGCAGAGGCCGACCTCCGCTAGTGTGCCTGTGTGAGCGCCGCTGTCAATCAAGCCCACGTTATCCACGGTGTACTGCGCAGGCACAGTAGTTCTGCACCTGCGCAGTACACCGCAACAACGTGGGCTTGATTAACTGCAGTGCAGGTGCAGTAAGGATGACCTCGAGGTTGACCTCTGAACTGGTGGGGACCCCTGGTTGGTGGCTGCGAGTGTGGGACATGTCGGCTGCGAGGGGCTGGAGATGGGCTGTGTGTGCAGTGTCTGTACTGTCCAGTGATGGGCTGTGTGTGCACAGTGTCTGTATGTCCAGTGATGGGATGTGTGTGCACAGTGTCTGTATGTCCAGTGATGGGATGTGTGTGCACAGTGTCTGTACTGTCCAGTGATGGGCTGTGTGAGCAGTGTCTGTACTGTCCAGTGATGAGCTGTGTGTGCAGTGTCTGTACTGTCCAGTTATGGGATGTGTGTGCAGTGTCTGTACTGTGCAGTGATGGGCTGTGTGTGCAGTGTCTGTATTGTCCAGTGATGGGCTGTGTGTGCACAGTGTCTGTATGTCCAGTGATGGGATGTGTGTGCACAGTGTCTGTACTGTCCAGTGATGGGCTGTGTGTGCACAGTGTCTGTACTGTCCAGTGATGGGCTGTGTGTGCAGTGTCTGTACTGTGCAGTGATGGGCTGTGTGTGCAGTGTCTGTATTGTCCAGTGATGGGCTGTGTGTGCACACTGTCTGTATGTCCAGTGATGGGATGTGTGTGCACAGTGTCTATATGTCCAATGATGGGATGTGTGTGCACAGTGTCTGTATGTCCAGTGATGGGATGTGTGTGCACAGTGTCTGTATGTCCAGTGATGGGATGTGTGTGCACAGTGTCTGTATGTCCAGTGATGGGATGTGTGTGCACAGTGTCTGTATGTCCAGTGATGGGATGTGTGTGCACAGTGTCTGTATGTCCAGTGATGGTCTGTGTGTGCAGTGTCTGTACTGTCCAGTGATGGGCTGTGTGTGCAGTGTCTGTACTGTGCAGTGATGGGCTGTGTGTGCAGTGTCTGTACTGTCCATTGATGGGATGTGTGTGCACAGTGTCTGTATGTCCAGTGATGGGATGTGTGTGCACAGTGTCTGTACTGTCCAGTGATGGGCTGTGTGAGCAGTGCCTGTACTGTCCAGTGATGAGCTGTGTGTACAGTGTCTGTACTGTGCAGTGATGGGCTGTGTGCAGAGTGTCTGTACCGTGCAGTGATGGGCTGTGTGTGCACAGTGTCTGTACTGTCCAGTGATGAGCTGTGTGTGCACAGTGTCTGTACTGTGCAGTGATGGGCTGTGTGCAGAGTGTCTGTACCGTGCAGTGATGGGCTGTGTGTGCACAGTGTCTGTACTGTCCAGTGATGAGCTGTGTGTGCAGTGTCTGTACTGTGCAGTGATGTGCTGTGTGCAGAGTGTCTGTACCGTGCAGTGATGGGCTGTGTGTGCACAGTGTCTGTATGTCCAGTGATGGGCTGTGTGTGCACACTGTCTGTATGTCCAGTGATGGGATGTGTGTGCACAGTGTCTATATGTCCAGTGATGGGCTGTGTGTGCTCAGTGTCTGTACTGTCCAGTGATGGGCTGTGTGTGCAGTGTCTGTACTGTCCAGTGATGTACTGTGCAGTGATGAGCTGTGTGTGCACAGTGTCTGTACTGTCCAGTGATGGGCTGTGTGCACAGTGTCTGTACTGTCCAGTGATGGGCTGTGTGTGCACAGTGTCTGTACTGTCCAGTGATGGGCTGTGTGTGCACAGTGTCTGTACTGTCCAGTGATGGGCTGTGTGTGCACAGTGTCTGTACTGTCCAGTGATGAACGGTGTTTGCACAGTTGCAGCTCGGACACAGTGCTGCTTCCAACGTCACCCCCCTCCCCCCCCCAGGCACATAACTTATGTGTGATTTGTAATAGCGTTACAGTACAAGTGACATTCCTGTTATCTCCGCTCATTAGCGCAAGGCATTGAGGATGCTGCCAATCTACCCGACTTGCATTATTTCTCAGAAAAGCTCATTCCTTTCTCCAGCGGCATCATCCATTATTTTGTAAAGTACCTAATTATTGATTTCTGACTGATCTCATAATTCATTGTGATCTTAGTTTTGCAGAAACACCAGAGCGCCACCAAGGCCATTTCCTCGCCTTCGATCTGACCTCCTGCTTCACTGTCTGCATTCTAAACTGTGATTATAGTTTGTGTGTGTGTGTGTGTGTGTGTGTGTGTGTGTGTGTGTGTGTGTGTGTGTGTGTGTGTGTTTATGTGCATGTGTGTGATTGAGTGTGTATGTGTGTGTGTTTATGTGCATGTGTGTGATTGAGTGTGTATGTGTGTGTGTTAATAAAGGAGAGGGTGATACCTAAAGCACAGGGGTGGCAAGTTTTTAGCGAGACTCCGTAACAAATTTTTCAGCCTTATTTCTTCTATCCTATAAGTTCCTATACCTGTTCTAATGTGGTCTGGATTACTGCAGCCTTTTCTAGGTGCACTGTCGCTTTAATATATCTAATCTTCTTTCCTTTGTCAAGCTTTGTCGACCCAGGGAGGAATGTGCTGCCTCTACTGTGATAGGGAGAAGTTAGGCACGCCCCCCTCTGCTCTCCTGTGTGTATGAGTCACATGCAAGGTCTCTGCTCACAGCCAGCGTGTCTGCAGCTCATGGAGCTGTGACCTTGCAAACAGCTGTGAGTGCAGAAAGATCAGTTCAAAGCCCAGACAAGTAGCTAAGGCAACAAGTGGCAGTAACATTCCAGCAGTCAAGTCAGGCTTGAGAGGAGCCACTGCAAACAGGCACCTGCTCTGCTGAGGTATTTCCTGTTTGGCGGCCATCTTCATTGTTTACAAAAACAATGGATAAAACAGTGATTTTATCACCAAGAAAGCAGCGGGGAGCGACGAAAATGTCACATAGGGGGCTAGTAGAAGACAAAAAACAGGCTGGTACATTTATTTATGTAAGATTTTCACAGTACACAGTGTTCTCCCCAGAATTTTTTTCCAGCCGGGTGGCAAGAAATAGTAGCCGGGTGGCAGGAAAAAATAGCCGGGTGGGGCGAGATGAGAGAATGCAGGGCCGGTGCTTCTGTGTGCAACTGTGCTTACAGAATAGGAGGAGGTGAACCGATGACAGCCGGGTGCTCACTGAAAATAGCCGGGTGGAGCACCCTGCTAAAAGAGCCTGGGGAGAACACTGGTACAGATATTTAGTGTTGTAGGTGGCACAAATAAGGGGTACATATTGCAATGTCACCAAAACAGTTGGGCGGCAGGTGATGCCACTAAAAGTAAAATATCAGCAAACTACTGATGGTTTACTTTGAACTAACCACCACCCATTCTAACCTCCACTATAAGTGCCTAGCCCCCCCCCCACCCAATGTCTAACCATAAACCCCCCTGTAAGTGCCTAAAAAGAAGACCCCCCACCCATCTAAGGTCTACCCTGACATCCCCCCTAGGCTAACTTTAACCACTTTACCCCCAGCGGTGTCAATTTCTCCGTCCCTTTTTCCACCCTGTTAACACCAGGGACGGAGAAATCCACACCTAACGCCGCTCCCCGCCGCTGTCTGCGTTCCCGCTCGCTCGTCCGCGCATCCCCGCGCTCGTGCACGCTGCCGCCCCACTCGCCCGGAGATCAATGAACGGGAAAAAACGTTCCCGTTCGTTGATCCAAGCCCCCGCAATGATCAGCTGCTTCTACGAGAAGCAGCGCGATCATTGTGAAAAAACAAAAAGTTTCCCAGCCTCATAACACTTCCTGCAAGCGTCCTTCCGGACGCTTGCAGGACGCATAAACAAAAAGTTACTGTGGCTATCTTGTGGCCAAATAGTAAAACTACACCCTAAAGCATTTTTCATATACAAATACATTAGTTATACACTAAACATTAACTCATTACCTCCCACACTCCCCAATTTGTGGGGTAAATTCGGGCCTGTGGGTAGCGCAAAGGGGGACAAAAAGGGTTTAATGTCCTGTTTGCTTACAGGTGCCAGAGCTGGAAATGAAAAATACAGCCAGGCCCACTTACTTTACAGCAACCCTCAGCAGCTACGTCATGTGTTTGTTTTAATAATTTACTCGCTTCAGGTTCCCTTTAAGGGCTCAATGCAGGGCCGTACAACTCAGCACACAAGTGATTCCCCCCCCCCCCCCCCCCTTTTTCTGCCCACCTACAGAGCTTTCTGTTGGTGGCTCTGATCGCCCCTGCGATTTTTTTTAATGTATTTATTTGTTTATTTTTTTCCAATAGATTTGTCAGTTTCTCTTTTTTTTTTTTTTTCTCTCCCAATCCCTCCCTCCCCCCGCCAGCATTGACCGGCTGTCATAGGCATCAGCCTATGAGAAGCTGTTCGCTCTTGTGGGACAGCCAAGTGACACAGCTGTCCCCAGTACAGCGCTGCTGTAGATTGCAGAGCTGTACAATGTAAGTAGTCTGCTAGCGGCGATCGCCGCTGGTAGACTGATGATGGAACAGAGCGGAGCATCGGCACGTGCGATCCCCTGAAAACCACGCCCCCAGGACTTAACGCCAAGTGGTGTTACGCTGTCCTGGAGGAGCTGCTGCGTGGTCGTTAGATAGTTAATCTGTTGGTACTTGGTTTTTTTTTTTACTCCATAGCAGTGCATTATGAAAAATCTTTCAGTTAAAACCAGAGCTGTGGAGTCAGTACAAAAATCTTCCGGCTCCTCAGTTTATGAAATCTCCGACTCCAACTCCAGGTACCCAAAATGGCTCAGACTCCGACTCCTTTGTCTAATACTTACCAGGGCTGTAGATTTGGTACAAAAATCATCCGACTCCGACTCCATTTATGAAACCACAGACTCCGAATCTAGGTGCTTAAAATTGCTCCCACTCCTCGACTCCAACTCCGATTCCACAGCCCTGGTGAAAACGTGTAGTGTGAACTGAGCCGTTGGAAAACATGGGCATTACTTTGAAAATCAGTTGTCCTTTCAGTTATAACTAAGAGCAACTGATTAAGTGTAAATGGGGCCTTACATTACAGAGGGGAGGTGTGCTGTGTGCAGGCTTGTGGTAATTGAGGACAGAGCGATAGTATACTAATAGCTGTATTAGTACACTATCCTTCCAACCTCAATTACCACAAGCCCGCACACAGCACAGCTTCCCTGCATTCTGTGTGCAGTAACTCATATCGGGAACTGTAAGCAGCAAGTGCAGGGGGCGGAACTAAGGATGGGCAGAGAGGAGGAAGAACTGACACTTCCTCCCCGCCCATAATCGACTCTCTGTTCAGTCTAATATTAGAGCTGAGCAGGGTAACGGCCACAGGGTTGGGGGGTGCTGTAACATACAAAGCAGTATGCAAATTATGTTTATCTAAAAACGGTTTAGGGTTACTTTAAATTGCAACATGTGTGTCTGTACAGCAAAGCAAGCAAGCAATAAGCCAGTCAGCTATGTAGGGTAATGCCTGGTTGCCATGGGAGATCAGGCATCTGCTATATGCTCTGTATTTTTTAATAGGTACTCTAAAGTTGTCAGGGAGTGATTTGGGTATCTGGAGAGATGAAACGAGACTATGCAATCAGCTCACTGCAGAGAGAGTATGTTACATGATTTACTTCATTACAGAATATTGACATGTAGCTCTGGAAGACTTGACATGTTTTTTCCCCGGGGGCCGCACAATCCCCTCTACTAGCTGATTGCATATAGTTGTGCGCATCCCTTGTGGAATCCTGATGCCGCCTGTTTCATATACAGATTTTCAGATATTCTTTGTTCAGCTTTTTGTTTAAAAATTGCTATAAATGTTTCAGTGCTGCGCTATAATTATGGCATTAAAAATGATCCTACCATTTCAACATGCAGCCAGGTATTCATTGCTAAAACTAACCATTAGCTTAAAGGAAAGGTTCAGGGAAACCTGTAAAAAAATAAAAATCCCTATCCACTTACCTGGGGCTTCCTCCAGCCCGTGGCAGGCAGGAGGTGCCCTCGCCGCCACTCCAGAGGCTTCCGGTCGTCTTCGGTGGCCGACCCGACCTGGCCAGGCCGGCTGCCAGGTCGGGCTCTTCTGCGCTCCAAGGACGGGCTCTTCTGCGTCCCACGTGGGCGCGCTGACGTCATCGGACGTCCTCCGGGCTGTACTGCGCATGCTCAGAACTACTGCGACTGCGCAGTACAGCCCGGAGGACGTCCGATGACGTCAGCGCGCCCGCGTGGGACGCAGAAGAGCCCGTCCTTGGAGCGCAGAAGAGCCCGACCTGGCAGCCGGCCTGGCCAGGTCGGGTCGGCCACCGAAGACGACCGGAAGCCTCTGGAGCGGCGGCGAGGGCACCTCCTGCCTGCCACGGGCTGGAGGAAGCCCCAGGTAAGTGGATAGGGATTTTTATTTTTTTACAGGTTTCCCTGAACCTTCCCTTTAAGAGAGGAACTCCACTGAAAATAATGTAATAAAAAAAGTGCTTCATTTTTACCATAATTATGTATAAATGATTTAGTCAGTGTTTGCTCATTTTAAAATCTTTCCTCTCCCAGATTCACATTCTGACATGTATTACATGGTGACATTGTTACTGTGGGCATGTTATGTAGCTGTTTCTAGCTGCTCTGGCTGTTACAGACAGCTCTAAACAGCCATTTCCTGTCTATGAACATTGTTACATTGTGGCAGTTTGCCAGGAGTACCGCGGTATTCAGAGCCTCTAGTGGGAGTGGTTTCAGCACAAAATCAGTCACACAGCGCCCCCTGATGGTCTGTTTGTGAAAATCATTCTATTTCTCATGTAAAAGGGGGTATCAGCTACTGATTGGGATAAAGTACAATTCTTGGTTGGAGTTTCTCTTTAAAGAGTAACCGTAACTAAGAATTGAGCGTCATCCCAATCAGTAGCTGATACTAGGCCTGCAGGATTTTAGGAAAAAATGTAATTACGATTTATTTATTTTTTCTGTCAAAAATTGTGATTTTCTATTTATTTATTTATTTATTTATTTTCACGATTTTCTTCAAATCAAGCTTTAGCATTAAATTCACAATGTACAGTAACCTTTACAAACATGCATTGACAGAAAATTACATCATACTATCAAATTGTCATTTTCTGTCATGTTTATACATTTTACTGCATTGTGAATTTATCAAATCAAATAGTAGCTATTAATAAATGTAGAGCTGAGTACCACAGCAGGTCCTGGGCAGTGGCCACTTAAGGGGCCCATACACCTAACGATTTTCCCGCCGATATACAGCAGATTCGATCACTGTGATCGAATCTGCTGTGAAATCGTTGCGCAAACGCAAACAATTGATTTCCGTCCGAAATAAATCGTTCGTTGTCCGTGCGGAAGATTTTGCTTGATCGCCGGCAGGTCGGGAGTGTGCCGATAGCGGCGTTCGAATGCCCAACGACGGACACAATACAGCGTCAATACATTACCTGTTCCGCCGGCGCAAGTCCTCCTGGTCACCGCTGTCTCTTCTCCGCTCTGGGCTCCAGGGCTGCAGCTTCACTGAACTTCCTGTCTTGGCAGGAAGTTTAAACAGTAGAGCGCCCTCTACTGTTTAAACTTCCCCGGACAGAAAGAAGTAATGCCTGCCGGTCCGGCGGAGCAGGTAATGTATAGCTGGCAGTGAAGGGGCGGCAGCGGCTGCACCACCACAGATTGTGATCGGTTTCATGCTGAAATCGATTCACAATCTTTTTGCAGTGAAGGCAGCCATACGATCCCTCTCTGATCAGATAGATATCTGTTGGTCGAATCTGGTGGCAAATTGACCAGTGTATGGCCACCTTTAATGGGCAATGGAGGTGATCCAAGTTGTTTGCTGGATAGTGGAGAGATAACAGATCCTGGGCAGTGAGGAGATGTACAGTACACAGTGTGACCAAGCGAAAGACAGGAGTGCCTGATGTGCGGATCCTTCTCCTCCACAAACAGCGCGCTGGCCGCATTACATTACTTACTACCATTCTGACTCCTGGCCGGAAGGAGGAAGCTTGCCGCGCGGCCAACAAAAACAATTTTATGCAAGGTACGCTTAAAATAGTACGTGTCAAAAGCCTCCACACTAAAAATTGTACGCATGAAAAAATCGCCACTTGGACGATTAGGAAATCGTCTTGCTGCAAATCGCGATATCGATTTTAAAACGATATACCGTGCAGCCCTAGCTGATATACCCCCTTTACCATGATAAATCTTTACCTTTTCTGGAATAGATAGACAGGGACATTTGTGTGGCTGATATTGTGGTGAAACCCCTCCCACAGTGTGATGTCAGCACCTAGGTCCCGACATCACACTGTGGGAACCTTGTTGCATTTTTGGAAATACCGTCTGTTTCCATAAAGTTATTTTTTTTTAACCACCCTGGCGTTCTATTAAATGCGCCAGGGTGGCGGCGCAGCACTATTTTTTTTTTTTTTTAATCATGTAGCTAGCCTAGCGCTAGCTACATGATTCCCCCCTCCCTGCGGCGTCCCTCCCACCCTTCCGATCGCCGCCGGCTAATTAGTAAAAAAAAAAGCCTAGTCAATAGGGGGGGGGTGTAAGCCTACGGTCCTTAAAGCTGATCCGAGATGAAAAACTACCTATAACAAGTAACTTGTCTATATATCTTATCTAAAGTTTAGATTTATACAGCAACTCTAGCTGCAAACAGCTTTAATAGAATATGATTATTTCTTCCTTTGATACATTGACCGCAGCCATGTTGTTTGTAAACATTACACAGAGGCAGGCTTATCTGTATCTTGAGCAAAAAAACCTAATTCCCCCTCCTCCTCCCACCTCCCCTCTGCCTCTGAAATCTCTGGCTAGTAATACCTCCCCCTCCTCCTGCCCAGACTGAGCTCCCATAAGCCCTTGCTACTGTCTGAAAATGCCTTGGCTCTCTGAAAGGGGAACTGAAGTGAGACAGTGATATGGTGGCTGCCATATTTATCCCCTTTTAAACAATACCAGTTGCCTGGCAGCCCCGCTGATCTATTTGACTACAAAAGTGTCTGAATCACACCAGAAACAAGCATGCAGCTAATCTTGTCAGATCTGACAATAATGTCAGAAACACCTGATCTGCTCCATGCTTGTTCAGGGGCTATGGCTAAAAGTATTAGAAGGCAGAGGATCAGCAGGATAGCCAAGCAACTAGTATTGCTTAAAAGTAAATAAATATGGCAGCCTCCACATCTCTCTCACTTCAGTTGCCCTTGAAAACCTGTGGGCGTGGCTTGTTTAGTTTATAAGGAATTAGAGTATTAAAACAAAAACAAAAAAGTATTTGGCTTGAGGAATGCCCTATAAACAATAGGAAAGGACACAATTATGCAATGAGTAAAAGTTCATCTCGGATCCACTTTTAAGTGGTTAAATAAGGGCCATAATAAGAAGGCAGGATTCACTGGAGAAGACTCTGATGATAGGAAAGATTTGAGGATAAAAAGGAGGAGGGGACAGCAGAGAAAGAGATGGCTAGATGGTGTCCTGGAACATGAGCTTGGACAAGCTCGAAGAGACAGTAGAGGTTACAGGGGCCTGGTGTGGTATGGTCCATAGTGTTGCAAAGAGTCAGACACGACTTAACAACAACAAATGCCAACTTTCTTGTTCTTGCTCGTTCCCCGTCCATGTGTAGCAACCCCCCTTGCCCCTTCTTTTCCCATTCCATGTGTACAGTCCCTCTGCTGCAGCTTTTTCTCTTCTATACAGGTCCCTTGGGCAGTAACTCCCCTTTTCCATGTCCAGCCACCCCCTCAGCTGCTACCACCCAAGGCCTCTGTGGCCTTCCCAAAAATCCGGCCTTGTCTACAGAGCTCTAGAGCTCGTGTTTTCTTTTGCGATTACAGGTCCTCTTATTTAATCGCTGGAGGTGAGGCGTGCAAACGTTTCTAAGCTGCACATTTAACATGCCCGCTGTTTTGTTTCAGCATTCAGATGCCATTAGTTTTGAATTCCAATTTCACAGCCTGGCTGCCTCCAGCTCCTTCGCCGTCACGGATAACCTCGCCGGCCCTCGCCGCTCTATTTTCCTTTCGCCGAGAACGCTTCATATAATTTACTTTGCTCGGACCGTCCTGATGATTCACGGCTGTTTTATCATCGAGATTTTAATTAAAATTGATTTGTTTGAAGGAAGGAAAAAAAGAAAGGCGATATTAACAGTGGGAACTTTTGGGCGCCGCGCGACAGCGACGACCGGCCTTTAATTCATCATTCCGCGGATGGCCCAGAGCCGCCCAGCTTCCCCGCAAACCGGGGAGAGATTGAAATCAAGCTTTATTAGCCGCCGAAAAGTGGAATTAAACGGAAAACGTGTTCGGAATGAAACGGACGGCATCAGGATTCCGAGAATAAACAAATAAACATCGTCTCTGGCAACTTCTTGATGCAGATTGGATTCTCTTCAAGTAGAAAAACGCCAGATATCGATATACTGATGCTGGTTTGATTAATGGATTTTTTTTCCCCTCTTCTTTTTCATCAATGCTCGGAAATGACTTCCTTCATAATTTTCATTCCTCTTGCTCAGTCACAGCCCAGAGCCGGTGATTTCCTTGCTTGTGATTCCTCTCTTGTGGAGGTATTTGAAGAGGTAGGTTTTATGAAGCTGGGCCCAAAAAAAAGTTTTTTTCCTCTCCACTTTTTTCAAATGCAGTTTACAGAGCAAGAACTTTTTATTTTAATGTTTTTTTCTCCTTCTGTCCATTCCTCAGTCAGTGGCGTAGCTAAGGAGCTGTGGGCCCTGATGCAAGTTTTACATTGGGGCCCCCCAAGCACTCTATACATAACAATTAATATGGCGCACCAAAACCTGCCTAAGACAACTACAGTGTCAGAGGTGCAAGAAGGGGATGAGGAACAGCTTGTTAATAATTACTACTATTCAAAGTATCTATAGAAGTGATTATTATGAGCACAGGACCAATAGAGTGCTAATACTGTGGTTGAGGGAGGGCCCTTCGGGGCCCCTCTGGCCCAAGGGCCCCGATGCGGTCGCTACCTCTGCACCCCCTATTGCTACGCCCCTGCCTCAGTTATGTCTAAAAGGGAAGGTATAGTGGTAGTGTCTTAGAAGTTTGTTTGCTGTGTGTGTGTGTATATATATATATATATATATATATATATGTGTGTGTGTATATATATATATATATATATATGTGTATATATATATGTATGTATATATGTATATATATATACGTGTATGTATGTGTGTGTGTGTGTGTGTGTGTGTATATATATATATATATATATATATATATATATATAATATAGTGGCTTGCAAAAGTATTCGGCCCCCTTGAAGTTTTCCACATTTTGTCATATTACTGCCACAAACATGCATCAATTTTATTGGAATTCCATGTGATAGACCAATACAAAGTGGTTTACACGTGAGAAGTGGAACGAAAATCATACATGGTTGCAAACATTTTTTACAAATAAATAACTGCAAAGTCGTGTGTGCATAATTATTCGGCCCCCTTTGATCTGAGTGCAGTCAGTTGCCTATAGACATTGCCTGATGAGTGCTAATGACTAAATAGAGTGCACCTGTGTGTAATCTAATGTCAGTACAAATACAGCTGCTCTGTGACGGCCTCAGAGGTTGTCTAAGAGAATATTGGGAGCAACAACACCATAAAGTCCAAAGAACACACCAGACAGGTCAGGGATAAAGTTATGGAGAAATTTAAAGCAGGCTTAGGCTACAAAAAGATTTCCAAAGCCTTGAACATCCCACGGAGCACTGTTCAAGCGATCATTTAGAAATGGAAGGAGTATGGCACAACTACCAAGACAAGGCCGTCCACCTAAACTCACAGGCTGAACAAGGAGAGCGCTGATCAGAAATGCAGTCAAGAGGCCCACGGTGACTCTGGACGAGCTCCAGAGATCTACAGCTCTGGTTGGGGAATCTGTCCATAGGACAACTATTAGTCATGCACTGCACAAAGTTGGCCTTTCTGGAAGAGTGGAAAGAAGAAAGCCATTGTTAACAGAAAAGCATAAGAAGTCCAGTTTTCAGTTTGCCACATGCCATGTGGGGGACACAGTAAACATGTGGAAGAAGGCTCTCTGGTCAGATGAGACCAAAATGGAACTTTTTGGCCAAAATGCAATCGCTATGTGTGGCAGAAAACTAACACTGCACATAAGTCTGAACACACCATCCCCACTGTCAAATATGGTGGTGGCAGCATCATGCTCTGGGGGTGCTTCTCTTCGGCAGGGAAGCTGGTCAGAGTTGATGGGAAGATGGATTGAGCCAAATACGGGCAATCTTGGAAGAAAATCTCTTGGAGTCTGCAAAAGACTTGAGACTGTGGCGGAGGTTCACCTTCCAGCAGGACAACAACCCTAAACATAAAGCCAGGGCAACAGTGGAATGGTCTAAAACAAAACATATCTATGTGTTAGAATGGTCCAGTCGAAGTCCAGATCTAAATCCAATCGAGAATCTGTGGCAAGATCTGAAAACTGCTGTTCACAAACGCTGTCCATCTAATCTGACTGAGTTGGAGCTGTTTTGCAAAGAAGAATGGGCAAGGATTTCAGTCTCTAGATGTGAAAAGCTGGTAGAGACATACCCTAAAAGACTGGCAGCTGTAATTGCAGCAAAAGGTGGTTCTACAAAGTATTGACTCAGGGGGCTGAATAATTACGCACACCCCACTTTGCAGTTATTGATTTGTAAAAAATGTTTGGAATCATGTATGACTTTCGTTCCACTACTCACATGTACATCACTTTGTATTGGTCTTTCACGTGGAATTCCAATAAAATTGATTCATGTTTGTGGCAGTAATGTGACAAAATGTTGAAAACTTCAAGGGAGCCGAATACTTTTGCAAGCCACTGTATACACACACACACACACACACACACACACACACACACACACACACACACACACACACACACACACACACACACACACACACACACACACACACACACACACACACACACACACACACACACACACACACACACACACACACACACACACACACACACACACACACACACACACATACACACACACATACACACACATACACACACACACACACACACGTTCTCCTCAGGCTCTTTTAGCCGGGTGCTCCACCCGGCTAGTTTTGTGAGCGCCCGGCTGTTATCAGCTCACCTCCTCCTATGCTGTAAGCAGAATTGCTCACAGAAGCACCGACCCTGCATTCTCTCCACTTGCCCCACCCGGCTATTTCATCACCCCCTGCTGGAAAAAAAAATCTTATAATTTGATTTGTATAGAGCCAGCGTCTTCTGTGATGCTATATCCTAGGGATTTGTTTTTGTGAACACCCCCCTCCCTTTATCTTGTATTTGTCTTTTGTGTAACGCAGGGGTCAGGAACCTTTTTGGCTGGGAGAGCCATAAACGCCACATATTTTAAAATGTAATTCGTGAGAGCCATACAATATGTTTCCAACTGGGACAGTAGGGCTCACGTCCCTGTTGCCATGGTGATGTGTATACAGTTTATCCTCCGGGCAGCGGAAGTGTCAGACATGTCTTCAGCTTTGCTTGGGTTTCAGCAACATCAGCAATTTCCCCGCGAGTCAGACAGGAGAAATACAGACTAACAGCTTGTACAATTAGCTAGCTGACTTGAGGGTTGATTCACTTTGTAGGACGAATAGGCTGCCTCTTAACCTCCCTAGCGGTATGGACAGAAATGTCCGTTCAAAAAAACATGCTGTGAACAGTATAAACATGCATACACATCAATACTCTCCTGCACTGTATACTAGACCCTTGCTTGACACATTTTGGCAAGTTACAGGAAAAAAAAAAGTTTTAAAAATAAATGTTATCACTGTTTGCACAGAAATCCTGGGGAAATTGAACGCTGGGGAGGTTAAAGAGACTCCGTAACAAAAATTGAATCCTATTTTCTACCATCCTACAAGTTCCTATACCTATTCTAATGTGCTCTGGCTTACTGCAGCACTTTCTTCTATTACCATCTCTGTAATAAATTAGCTTATCTCTCCCCTGTCGGACTTGTCGCCCTGTGTCTGGAAGGCTGCCAAGTTCTTCAGTGTTGTGGTTCTGTGATGCATCTCCCCCCTCCAGGCCCCTCTCTGCACACTGCCTGTGTGTTATTTAGATTAGGGCAGCTTCTCTCTGCTCTATTATCTTTTACAAGCTGGATAAATCCTCCTTTGAGCTGGCTGGGCTTTCACATACTGAGGAATTACATACAGGCAGAGCTGTCTGCACTCTGCAGTAAGAAACAGCCTGAAACTTCAGTGCATGAGAACTGCAGGGGGAAAGAAACACACAAATGATCTCTTGAGATTCAAAAGGAAGGCTGTATACAGCCTGCTTGTGTATGTATGTATTTTCTATGTGTGGACATACTGTACATCAACCTACTTCCTGTTTTGGTGGCCATTTTGTTTGTTTATAAACAAACTTTTTTTAAAACTGTTTTTAACCACTTTTAATGCGGCGAGGAGCGGCAAAATTGTGACAGAGGGGAATAGGAGATGTCCCCTAACGCACTGGTATGTTTACTTTTGTGCGATTTTAACAATACAGATTCTCTTTAAGGGACAGGCAGCCTATAGGGTCAATCAAAGTGTCGGGATCTCGTCCTACAAAGTCACTGGACCTGAAAGGATCCAGGGTGGGACAATTGGAGCAGTCGTTAGTTTTGGGGTAGTGCGGGTAAGTTTGTAGCATGCCTACTTTGAAAATGTTACTTACACTGCCACACTAAGCTGCGCTGCTTGAGCAGTGTAGCTTAATGAATCAACCCCTACTGATTAGTCTGTGAGCCAGATGCAACCATCAAAAGAGCCGCATCTGGCTCCCGAGCCATAGGTTCCCTACCGCTGGTGTAACGGTTCAATGCAAATGTAGATTTATTTTTTTTAATCAGGGAAATATTAAAGGACAACTATAGTGAGAGGTATATGAAGGCTGCCATAATTATTTCATTTTAAGCAATACCAGTTGCCTGGCAGCTCTGCTGGTCCTCTGCCTCTAATACTATTAGCCATAGCCCCTGAACAAGCATGCAGCAGATCAGGTGTTTCTGACATTGTTGTCAGAACTGACAATATTAGCTGCATGCTTGTTTCTGCTGTTATTCAGGCACTACTGCAGCCAAATAGATCAGCAGGGCTGCCATATTTATTTTCTTTTAAACAATACCAATTGGTATTTTTTAAAAGAAAATAAATATGGCAGCCTCCATATTCTTCTCACTTAAGTTGTTCTTTAAAGGACCACTATCATGAAAATAGTTTCTATCACTACCTCAGGAAATTATACATACAGAAGTTCAGGGTAAAAAAAAGAGGTAATTCTATTGAAAAAAAAAACAAAAAAACCACAATGCGTTTCATGGGTATCAACCAGCTTCAACAGGTCAGTGAACAGTGTCTGAAGGTGAGTATTGCATGGCTTGGATCACTTCAAGGGAGCTCAAAACAAGTATTTCATTTCCAAATAAAAAGGAGCTATTTGTTCAGCTCCCCTGAAGTGCTCCAAGCTGTGCGATACTCCCCCTCAGACACTCTTCACTGACCTGTGGATGCTGGTTGATAGTGGTGTTTTTTTCAATGGAATTATCGCTTTTTTTTTTTTACTTGAACTACCGTATATAGTCGCATATAAGCTGACCCATATGCCGAGGTACCCACTTCTCACTCAGAAACCAGTAAAAAGTGATTGACTCGCATATAAGCCCCCTCACTAATTTAGCCCCCTCCACAAGAGCCGTTGTGCCCCCAGCACAAGTCATGCCCTCTACTCATACCCAGATGTGCCCCAAGGAATGATACAGCTGTGTCTCAAGACGCCACTTGGTGGCATCATAGATATGAGACACAGCGATTGCCACGCAGTAAGAATCCCTGATCATTGCACCACTGACAAGCTGCTTACACACTCCGCTCCACAATCCAGGGGACATTGGAAGTCTTGAGCAGCCCACTCTGCACACCATGTTGCAGGGGATGGGGGGGCATGGACACAGCAAGGAGCCAGCTGGCAAGAGCAGAATTACTAGTGCACAAGCCTTACACTCCTCTGCCAGTAGCAAAACCTGCTCCACCATCTGTTCTGCTCCACTGACTCGCATATAAGCCGAGGGGGTAACTTTTCAGCACATTTTTTGTGCTGAAAAATTAGGCTTTTATGCAAGTAAATAAGGTATGTTTAACTACCAAGGATGTGTCCTTGTACTTTTTAATACTCTTTTTAAATATTGTAACGCTGAACACGTGACAGTAATATACAATTGAGAGACAGAATCGGTAGTCGAGAATTGCAGGGTCATACACAAGAGACAGTTGGCAGCAGTGCAACAGGGTTAGACAAAATCGAAGTCAGAAAACAAGCCAGGTCATACACTAGATCAGATGGCAGAAGTACAGAAGGATGAAGCAAAATCAAGGTCTAAAGACAAGCAAAAGGCCCTAGCAATCAGCGAACTGACAGCTATAACGGAAAGCGAGTAACTGAATGCCCAGGGCTTATATAGAAGGAATAGATCACAGACCAAGCCCCCAGGAAAATGGGACCAATCACCAACATCCGGCAGCAAGTGTCAGCTGAGTATATAAGTTTAAGTATATAAGTTTTTTCCAAACCTCTTGTTGACCCTAACTATATGTTTTTTTTTACAAGTAACTCTCAAAAGTCTTCTCCAGCACCACAATTGAAAGGAATCGAAGCTTAGATGCTCAGCCTTCCTTGTGGTCCAACTGTCACAACCATGCATTACTGCTTTAGTGGCTGGATAGTGCAGTGTTCTCCCCAGGCTCTTTTTGCCGGGCGCTCCACCCGGCTTATTTTGTTGAGCACCCGGCTGTCACCAGCTAGCTTCCTCATCCACCTCCTAGGCTGTAAGCAGAGTTGCGGCCAGGGCTGTGGAGTCAGAGTTGAGGAGCAATTTTCGGTACCTGAGGTCACAGTCGGTTTTGGTGGTCTCAATAAACTGAGGTGTTGGATGATTTTTGTACCAAAGCCATAACCTTGGTAAGTATTACACTAAGGATTTGGAGCAATTTTGGGTACATAGTTACATAGTTATTTTGGTTGAAAAAAGACATACGTCCATCGAGTTCAACCAGTACAAAGTACATCTCCAGCCCGTCCCCCACATACCCCTGTTGATCCAGAGGAAGGCGAAAAACACCCCACAAGGCATGGTCCAATTAGCCCCAAAAGGGAAAAATCCCTTCCTGACTCCAGATGGCAATCAGATAAAATCCCTGGATCAACATCATTAGGCATAACCTAGTAATTGTAGCCATGGATGTCTTTCAACGCAAGGAAAGCATCTAAGCCCCCTTTAAATGCAGGTATAGAGTTTGCCATAACGACTTCCTGTGGCAATGCATTCCACATCTTAATCACTCTTACTGTAAAGAACCCTTTCCTAAATAAATGGCTAAAACGTTTTTCCTCCATGCGCATCTCATGTCCTCTAGTCCTTTGAGAAGGCCTAGGGACAAAAAGCTCATCCGCCAAGCAATTATATTGCCCTCTGATGTATTTATACATGTTAATTAGATCTCCTCTAAGGCGTCTTTTCTCTAGACTAAATAAACCCAGTTTATTTAACCTTTCTTGGTAAGCGAGACCTTCCATCCCACGTATCAATTTTGCAGCTCGTCTCTGTACCTGCTCTAAAACTGCAATATCTTTTTTGTAATGTGGTGCCCAGAACTGAATTCCATATTCCAGACGTGGCCTTACTAGAGAGTTAAACAGGGGCAATATTATGCTAGCATCTCGAGTTTTTATTTCCCTTTTAATGCATCCCAAAATTTTGTTCGCTTTAGCTGCAGCGGCTTGGCATTGAGTATGATTATTTAACTTGTTGTCGATGAGTACTCCTAAGTCCTTCTCCAAGTTTGATGTTCCCAACTGTATCCCATTTATTTTGTATGGTGCTAGACCATTGGTACGACCAAAATGCATGACTTTACATTTGTCAACATTGAATTTCATCTGCCATGTATGTGCCCATATAGCCATCCTATCCAGATCCTGTTGCAATATGACACTATCTTCCTGAGAGTTGATGATTCTGCACAATTTTGTATCATCTGCAAAAATAGCAACATTGCTCACTACTGCATCTACTAGGTCATTAATAAATAAATTGAAGAGCACTGGACCCAGTACAGACCCCTGTGGGACCCCACTGCTAACATTCTCCCATTTTGAGTACGATCCATTGACCACAACTCTTTGTTTTCTGTCCATTAGCCAGTTCCCTATCCATGCTCACAAACTCTTCCCCAGTCCTTGCATCCTCAACTTTTGCACCAGACTTCTGTGGGGAACAGTGTCGAAGGCCTTTGCAAAGTCCAAGTATATCACATCTACAGCATTCCCAATATCCATATTAGCATTCACTACCTCATAAAAGCTGAGCATGTTAGTCAAACAGGACCTGTCTTTAGTAAACCCATGTTGATGCTGAGAAATAAGATTATTTTCTACTATGAAGTCATGTATAGTATCTCTTAGTAACCCCTCAAATAGTTTGCATACAACTGATGTTAAGCTTACAGGTCTATAATTTCCTGGATCAGATTTTTTGCCCTTCTTAAATAATGGGAAAACGTGGGCTGTACGCCAATCCACTGGGACTCTGCTAGTTGCAAGAGAGTCACAAAAGATAAGATAAAGGGGCTTAGCTATAACTGAACTTAATTCTCTTAGGACCCGAGGATGCATGCCATCCGGGCCAGGTGCCTTGTCTATTTTTAATTTATTTAGTCTTGCCTTTACTTCTTCCTGCGTTAAGTATTTAATATTACAGTTAGAAGATTGAGACTCTTCTGCCTCTGTAATTTGCAACAGTGCTGTTTCTTTTGTGAAGACAGAAGCAAAGAAAGCATTTAATAACTCTGCCTTACCTTGGTCATCCACCATTGAGTTCCCACCCTCATCCTTTAGGATTCCTATACAGTCAACCTTTTTTTTTTTAGAGTTGATGTACTTGTAAAACTTTTTTGGGTTAGATTTGATATCCCTAGCGATTTGATTTTCAGCTTCGATCTTTGCCAGCCTAATTTCTTTTTTACAATTTTTATTGCACTCCTTATAATTGCTTAGTGCAGCCTCAGTCCCCTCCTGTTTTAGGACCTTATAGGCATTCTTTTTCCTCTTCATTTTATCCCTAACCTTTCTATTCATCCATAGAGGCCTTTTTTTATTCCTAGACATTTTGTTTCCATATGGGATATACATACTACAATATTGATTGAAAATGCATTTAAAAGCTTGCCATTTCCCTTCAGTGTCCTTCCCTTGTAGTACATTATCCCAGTTCACCAAACTTAGTGCCTGCCTAATTTGATTGAACTTTGCTTTTCTAAAATTCATAGTTTTAGTGGTCCCGCTGCCCCGTGGCCTATCAGTCACCAGATCAAACGTTATCATGGTTTGATCACTATTTCCCAAATGTTCTTGAACCTGCACATTTGATACATTATCTGGTCTATTAGAAATGATCAGATCCAGTAACGCATTCCCCCTAGTTGGTTCCGTTACCATTTGAGTCAAGTAATTGTCCTGTAGTGCTGCCAGAAATCTGCTGCTTTTACCAGAATGGGTAGCCTCAATACCCCAGTCAATGTCTGGAAAGTTGAAGTCGCCCATAATTATGAACTCATTTTTACTTGCAGCTTTTTCAATCTGCTGTAGTAATCGCAGTTCTGCAGCTTCATTAATAAGAGGTGGTCTGTAGCATACCCCAATAAGCAATTGGCAACTTTTATTTCCACCATGAATATTTACCCAAACGGACTCCACATCTTCGCAATCTTCCTCCATCTCATCGTTGAGGACAGCTGTAAAAGAATTCTTAACAAAGAGACAAACCCCTCCACCTTTTTTCCCTGTTCTATCCCTCCTAAACACATTGTATCCTTTTTTTTTTTTTTTTGTACCTGGAGTTGGAATCTGGTTTCATAAACTGAGAAGTCGAAGTTGGAGTCGGATGATTTTTGTGCGACTCCACAGCCCTAGTTGTGCCAACCCTGTATTCCTCCGTCACTCCCCACCTGGCTACTTTATCATGCCACCCGGCTGGGAAACATTTCAACACTGGGGACAACACTGTAGTGTAATGGTTAAAGAGACTCTGAAGCGAGAATAAATCTCGCTTCAGAGCTCCTAGTTAGCAGGGGCACGTGTGCCCCTGCTAAACCGCCGCTATAGCGCCACTAAACGGGGGTCCCTTCACCCCCAAACCCCCCACTGCGACACTTGGTCGCAGACTTGGTCGCTCCTGGAGGCAGGGCTAACGGCTGCAGCCCTGCCTCCAGTCGCGTCTGTCAGCGGCGCATCGCCGCCTCTCCCCCGCCCCTCTCAGTGAAGGAAGACTGAGAGGGGCGGGGGAGAGGCGGAGATACGCGCTGACAGACGTGCGTGGGGCAGGGCTGCGGCGGTCAGCCCTGCCCCAACCAGGAAGCGCTCCCCCGCATTACGGAGGGGATTTGGGGGTGAAGGAACCCTCGTTAAGCCGCGGGATAGGTCTGAAGCGAGATTTATTCTCGCTTCAGACTCTCTTTAAGGGCTCTGCCTCTGACACAGGAGCCCAAGGTTTGAATCTCGGCTCTTCCTGGCTGGTAAGCCAGCACCTATTTAGTAGGTGACCTTGGGCAAGACTCCCTAACCCTGATACTGCCTATAGAGTGTGTCTTGGTGGCCAAACACGGTGATTCCAGCGCAGGAGACTTGGGCGCAGCTGGCGCCACCATAGGCCTTAATAGGAATTACAGCTATATCGGCGCACAGGGAGTAACTTCGGCGCTGTCAGAAGACGGAGCTGAAGTTACTTTTAAAACACAATAATTCGCCCTCTAACAATAGCTGGAAACCAAATTATTTAATTCCCCACCATGCATGGCGGCCTGGAGGGGGAATAGTATTTAACACGGCCGGGAACTTGTGCAGCAGCAGGATCAGCCATATACCGGCTGTATCCTGCGCCCAAGTCTCCTGCCCTGATTCCTCTCGTACGCCTAGTGGCTGCAGCTCTGGTGCTTTGAGTCCGCCAGGAGGAAAGCGCAATGCAAATGTTCTGCGTCTTGTCTACTACTTGGAAAACCATGGCTTTGACTATAGGAAACTTTGTTGGCCGTGCTCCAAGGGGGGTGGAGCTTAAGATTTCTGCCAAGGTAGAGTCACATGATGGAACCTCCCAGGGATGCCTTCTACTTAGAAAACACCCCATTTATTGGAAAGGCAACATTATCATTGTATATAATGATATGAAAGCAATCTGTTCAGGCAGACTTTTAGGTGCACATTGACTCCTAATGTCCTGAAATGATGTATTATAGGCGTTCCGTTTTTGCGCAGGGTGAGGCGATTCTACACAATTGCCTATATTTTAAGAAGGCCAAATTGTACTGAACATCCACTCCGTCAGCTGCAAGATGCTATCAAGGAATCGAGGCGTGAAATATTGTGGAAGTGCATTGTGCTGATTCAGGATAATACTCCCAGCCACACTTTCCAAGTTCCCATCCAACTAACAAATCATCCGCTCTGCTCGACTGATACGTCTCCTATCACTTCTGTGTGTTCTGAAAATGAAAGAGTACCTGTATAGGAAGTAACTAGAGCCTGACTCTACAGTAATGTCAGCTTCTAGTGAGTGACTCGAGGGGAGAAAGAGCTTCATTCTAAAGGTGCGTACACACATGCGACTATAGTCGTTTGAAACGATTGTTCCCCGATCATTTTAAACGACGATCATTTAAAAAAAAAGCAGCCAACGACCATTAAGTCTAACGACGGACGAGCTAAAAACGAATGATCTAGCTTGGCGGATTTTTTCCGACGACGATCGTTTTCAAAAGTAGTACATCGTTGGAAACGGTCGTTCGTACTAGGCTTGACATGCGCATTTCTCCATGGAGCTTTTAATTTTTATGCGCAAGCGCAATAGTTGCTTTACGTGATGTAACGTTCGTTCTAACGATCAGATCGTTACACACCTTTAAAATCAATTAAAAGTTTGTTCGTCGTTCACAACGAACGATCGTTGTTGTATGTGTGTACGTAGCTTTATAAAGACACCAGAGCACTGCTAGGAAAAGTGAGTTGAGGCAGGAGAGGGTTGCGTTAAAAAGTAAAGCAGCTAGAATGGTCGAAAGTCTTTTAACTAGATTTCACTATTTTGAAATTTTCAACTGTCTATCACAGTAAAGACAAAATAGTCCCTTGGAGAGCAGCCCCATACACATGCTAGATTAATGTCACCTGAGGCCGCCGATGGCAACTGCCTCTGGCCAGGGCTGGTTCTCTCATGAAGCAAGGTGAAACATCTGCATCAGGCGAAGAGATTACAGGGGAAGCATTTTTGTACTGTGTTTACTCTAACAGCAGGCAGGCAGAGTAGCGAGAAGAGAGCGAGGTGAAGAGGTCATCATTGTGGGAAAAGCAGCTTGTTGTGCTGTGTGAGGAGTCTGACAGTGAGTGAGGAGGGGGAGGCAGGAGAGCAGCAGAGTTTCATTTGATTTGCACAGAAAAAGGAGGAAGTGGTACTGCTGTCCTGACTGAGAAGGAATGGTGGATGGCCAACTGGCTGAGGATGAGCAGTTTGTTGTCACAGACTTGCAGCCAGCCAGCCAGCCAGTGTCCCATTGTGTTGAGCTGCAGCATGTCACGTGAGAACATTAAATTAAGCAGAGTAAATTGTCAAGTGCTGTGTGGTCATTCCAAATCTGGGGGGTGAATCCTCACAAGTTTGCCTCAGGCAGCAAAAAATCTAGAACCGGTTCTGCCTCTGGTGTTTGTACAACAGCTCCCGACTGCCGCCCGCCCAGCTAGCAAACTCAGCCGAGCAACAGCAGTTGCCTTCTTTGGTGCTTTTTGCCCCACCCACCACGTAACATCATATTGGTTGTTGGCCATGTGTTTGTGTGCTACATGATGCCTATAGTTAGACTATCGGTAATATATTGTTACTAGTATTCAACTAATATCTTCCTTATTACCTACACCAAACACTAACCGCACCTATTTATGCATAACACTAACTCTCCTGCCTACACCGAATGCTAACCTCATCCCCATAAGGTTGAAGATGTGATCATTCCTTGATAATTCATTCACATGCACTTTGATCAGCTTTGGAAACACATATTCCCATTCACCAATCAGTGCAGTTTAAGGTGTGCAGGTTCTAGGGTAACGTTTAAATAATCACTGCCTAAACTGCATCTTCCTAGCCACGAGACCTGTGTAATTCTTAAGTGTCAGTAATTAAAGGGATGAGTTGGCAACACTGGCTAATAATTTGGCTCAAATGCCAGCTGTATGCAGTTTGGACTGGTCCAATCAAATTAACTTCCTGATAATTCCGAGTGGCTGATTTACAACTTGTATACCATTTGCATGCAGGCCAGCAGCTCATTGACCTCCTCTGGCTGCTAGAGCAGCCCCTGTAGAATTTTTAAAAGCTCTTAGACACACAAAAGATTTTGACTGAACCAAGTGGCTCCCTCTATGCAAATCCCTCCAGTGGCTCCCGATCCGCTTCAGAATCAGCTTCAAGGTCCTACGCCTAGCCAAGTCCTGCCAGACCTACATCTTTGACCTGGTCAGCAGATACACACCTGGCCACCTACTCTGCTCTTCCAATGATCTGCTCCTAACCACCCCACGCATCCCGCACTCCCATGCTACAGGACTTCACTAGAGCTGCCACCATGCTGTGGAACTCTCTACCACTGCCCATCAGGTTTGTTCCCTCCTTCAGCACCTTCAAACAAGCCCTCAGAACTCACCCCTTCAGAGAGGTCTACCCTAACTCTCTCTGCCGAGAACCTCTGGATGGACCCCCCCCCCCCCACACACACACACACACACAAATTGAGTCACCACCCCCTCCCTCTAGATCAGGGGTCTCAAACTCAATTTACCCGGGGGCCGCAGGAGGCAAAGTCAGGATGAGGCTGGGCCGCATAAGGGAGTTCACATGTCCCCGCCGCAAAACGAGGGCTGCAGAGCCCCCAAATCGCCCCGGGGGGCAATCCGCCGGCATTTCCTGGAAGGGGCAGAGCTTTCAGCTTCAGCTCTGCCCCTCCTGAAGTCAATCGCGGCGGATCGCCGCCTCTGCCCGCCCACTCTAAACATAAAAAAAAAAATTGGGAAAATAGGAAAAAATGCCAGGAATCTTCATACAGCCATATTACGGCTGTATAGCGATCCCTGGCCAAAGCGCTGCGGCTGCGTATGGACCCCCTGGAAACCCCGTCAGGAAATGTATTGCTCTTTCTTTTGATACATGTAAAATTACACTACCGTTAGGCTTGCTACTAAAAGTGACATTTACCGCATTTAAAAGTATACTATTTTCCTTTGAAACTTTAAAATCGATTTTCTCAAAAACTATAAGGTCTTTTTGAAAAATTGTTTTTTCCTCTTATTCCTAATGATCTCCTTAACATATCCTGCAAATTTAGGGTTTCTAGCATTTAAGGTGGATTTGCTATTAACCATTAAAGTCGGCGGGTTTTTAAATGTGTATTTTTTTCCTTTGCAAATTTAAAATCAATTTTCTCAAAAACTATAAGGCCGATTTGAAAAATTTTTTTTTCCTCTTGTAGCCACTGGGGGCCCCTACAAGCTCTGGGGCCCTGGGGCCACAAAATATTGTATCGCGGGCCGCAAATGGCCCGCGGGCCGCGAGTTTGAGACCCCTGCTCTAGATTGTAAGCCTTTGGCAGGGCCCTCCCTCCTTTTTTTTTATCCTACTGGATCGTGCACTCTGCCCACAGAATGGTGTGAGCTTGTATTATTACGACTACTACCCCATGATGATCTGGCATTGTGTATCTTACTGCTTTTCGCCTGTATTAGGTTAACCTTATTTATTGTTCAGCATTGCATAATATGTTGTCGCTATATAAATCCAATAAATAATAATATAGACGAATGTTAAGTCACTTGTTGATTCAAGAACTTATTATTATTTAGTGTTTATATAGTGCCAACATCTTCCACAGCGCTGTACAGAGTATATTAGCGGTCTCTCAATGGAGCTCACAATCTAGTCCCTACCATAGTCACATGTCTGTCTATGTATGTATCATGTAGTGTATTGTAGCCCAGGGCCCATTTAGGTGGAATCCAGTTAACTTATCTTTATGGTTTTTGGGATGCGTGAGGAAACCGGAGTGCCAAGAGGAAACCCACACAGACACAGGGAGAACATACTAACAGCATGCAGATAGTGTCCTGGCTGAGATTCAAACCGGGGACCCAGCGCTGCAAGGCTAGTGTGTCACTGTGCTGCCTTTAAAGGGGTTCTGTGGAAAGTACTTAAAACAAAAACTGACACTGACCTGGGGCTTCTATCGGCCCTCTGCAGCTGTCATGTCCCGCGCCGTCATCCTACGATTTTTCGTTCCCCGCTGCCGGTCCCGGTCTAATTATTCGTCTAACTAGCCAAATAATACTTGCTCCCGCTTGCATCTCTGGCAGCTTACTGCACAGGCGCAGTACGATTAAACCTCATACTACGCAGTAAGCTCCCGGAGACGGCCGCGCAGCCGCAGTTGTATTAGAAGAACGAGACCGGCGGCGGGGAATGGAGGATCGTAGGAGGACGGCGCAGGACATGACAGCTGCAGGGGGCTGATAGAAGCCCCGGGTAAGTGTACGTTTTTTGTTTTAACCCTTTCGGGACCGGCCGCCTAACCCCCCTTCAGGACCAGGCATTTTTGCAGAAGGGGGGTGCACGTTTGGGGGGGTCAGGCAGCCGAATCCCTGCAGGGTCTGGCTGGGCTGTCTCCCCCCCATGTGGCCAGGTGTCCCCCCTTGTCAGCGGCAATCACTCACCTTCCAGGCTCCAGCGACAAGCCGCAGCGTTCCGGCCGGCATCTCTGCTCCTACTGCCACTCAGTTCCGGGTCGCAGCATGATGACGTCATCAAGCCGGGACCCGGGGTGACGTCAGAAGGAGCAGAAATGCCGGCAAGAGCAGTGGGGGGCGCCGATCGTCGCGGGAACGGCAGGGAGGTGAGCAGATCCTCTTCTTTCCCCCCTACCGCCTCAGCTGTCAAATTGATCGCTACGATCCGACGGCGATCGTAGTGATCACGTGATCAGCAGCCATGCGCGATGGCTGCTGATCACTGAGGGAAGATGCCAGCTGTCACATGACAGCTTAATCTCCCCTCTCCGGTGCTCACGATCGCGTCAGGACGGTTCGTTAGCGCAGACGTTGAAACAACGTCCAGTCAGAAAGGTAGCACCACCTGCTGGACGTTGATTCAACGTACTTGGTCCCTAAAAGGTTAATATCGTCAACAGAACCCCTTTAAAGCAAAAGCCTACAGCACCTGGTACTCTCATGTGGTCTCCCATCCAAGTACTTACCAGGCCCGACCCTGCTCAGCTTCTGGGATCGGGCGCATTATGGCCACACCACCCTGCACAGTAGAATCAGTACTGCACACTAGAATCATAATTATGTATTTGTGCTTGTTCTAGGACTCCAGAAGGATGCATGTTGATGAACTTCAGATGTCCTTGGACAGTTTAAATGACCCGGCGCCTCTAGAGGTGGATTATGGAACTGCGTCTCCCTACGGGGGTTCAGCCTCCAGGTCTGTTCCATTGTATGTGCACAGACACCCCCCCAGCCCCGTGCTGAGCCGCTCTTCTCTCAGAGAAAGGTAACACTCTTCACTTTTTTTTTCCTCCCAGCATCCTCGACTTTGTGGAAAATGCAGTAATGTGGAGTCTGTGGCCGCACATTATAATACTTAATAAGAGAATGCATGAGCGGGCTCCTCAGACCTCGCTGTGCCGGGAACAAATCAATCTCAAGGTGTTGTTTTGATTTAATATCTCCATTTCAGGAGAGTCATCCGATCTGACGCCGGAGGAGGGCAGTCAGCAGAATTGTTGCCTAATTGTTCACTAGACAAAGTTGCTGAGACCTCCAGTTTTCATGAAAGTAAAGACTTCAGTTTTTTGTTTTTTTTTTAGGTTGGAGGTTTCTCGCTGTCAAATCATTCCAGGAGAAATTGATAGCGATCTGTCTAAAGTGAGGAGTTTGTCCTTAAAGGACAACTATCAAAGTTAACAAAAATTCTAAATGCCACATATATTTCCAGTCATTACTAGCAAATAGCAATACAAAGGCTTTTTTTTTCATCTTTTCATGTTTTAGGTGAAGAAAATATGACATTTACAGAGAACAGCTTTCACTGTGGGCATTACTATGTAGGACTGTGTGCAGCACATCCAGCATACAGAAACAGTCTTCACTGGCTGTAATACTGTGACTGGAATCTGTTCAGATTGATAGAAAGCAGAAATATAGCTTTAACCATTTACCGCCATCCTAACGTATTAAAACGTCATGCTTACCGCTATTAACAGCAACATGACGTTTTAATACGTCGCGCATTCCCGCCGCTGCTACCGCCGTGTGTCCGCCGCTGCCGCCGCCATTACCGTTAGGATCCCGTGCTGGGCGATTGGGGAAGAGGACTGAACAGTCCTCTACCCAATCGCAGTGCCTGGAGTGAATGGACGTGACCGCGAACAGCGGCTACGTCCATTCACATAAACAGGAAATGTAACAGTTTAATAAAGTGTGTAAAAAAAAAAAAAAAAAAAAAAAAAAAAAGTGAACACGTCCTATGAGTGTTCACTAGCGCCATCTTGTGGCCAAAAAGTATATTACACCTACAAAATACATACATTTTCAAGTATATACACATCATTAATAAAATTACACTTCCAACCCTCCCCCCCAAAAAAAACACTTGTAAAAAAAAAAATCAGCTTAAAAAAAAAAAAAAAATAGTTGCCTTAGGGACTCAGCTTTTTTTATTCTATATTTTATGGGGGAAAATTAATTTTAATTTATTACATAGGGGCTTGTAATTATGGCCAGAACAAACAGAAAAATAACCACTTATATTTCAAAATAATATACTGTCGCCATACATTGTGGTAGGGACATAATCTAAACGGTTTAATTATCGGGACCACTGGGCAAATAAAACGTGTTTGTTTTATCCACAGGAGAATGTTTAATTTTAAAACTATAAAGGCTGAACACTGAGAAATAATGATATTTTTTTTCTGTTTTTCTCATTAAAATGCATTTAGAATAAAAAAATTCTTAGCAAAATGTACTATCCACAGAAAGCCTAATTGGTGGCGAAAAAAACGAGGTATAGATCATTTTCTTGTGATAAGTAGTAATAAAGTTATTAGGGAATAAAAGGGAGGAGCGCTGACAACTGAAAATTGCTCTGGTCCGTTAGGATAAAAACCCTTGGGGGTGAACTGGTTAAATGTGTGTAAATAATCATCAGCTGCAGTCCGGTGTGCCTGATCCTGTGCCTGTCTCTCTGCCTCACAGTTTAAAATAAACAGTTTACAACCAGGGAGATCTCATTCTGAATGGGGGGGGAGCATCCAAGTAAAGAAAAAGTACAGGTGCTTATTTTTAAGATTTTTCTGTGCATCTAAAAATCCCTCAGCTGTTCTTATGATCTGCGAGAAAGCAGGCAGGGCAGAAACACACAGTAAATCATTCCTCTGTGAATAGTGACAGAGAAGTGTAACCTAGCTACATGGTATAGCTCTAGCCCGATGCCAATACAAATTGTTACAAACAGCTGGTAAACAAGGCATTTTTTTCACACAGGCTTAAAAGCTTTCTATTGTTGCTGGATAAATGCTCTATAGGTATGCAGGGTTTACATAAAAAACAGCTTCTTTGATAGTTGTTTCTTAAAGCAAACCTGAACTGAAAATTAGTCAGAATAAACATACACAGGTCATACTTGCCTCCCCTGTAGTCTCCTCATCGATCTTTCTCCTCTCCCGCGTCATGTTTATTCACCGTGATCGATGGAATTCTCTGTCCTCCATTTTAAAATGTCATGACCTTGTAACAGTATCCGGGTCAGCACACTGTTAAACAGTAATATCGCCCGCTTGAGCCATAGGGAAACATGGATATTACCTTGCACATGAGTTGTCCTTTCAGTTATATCTGACAGCAACTGATGTATAACTGACAGTAACTGATGTATTTCAGTTCTGGCAAAATCTTGTCAGAACTGAAAGGGATCACTGTAAGAAGAAAATGGTGAGCGTCTGAGAGGAACTGATGGTGAGGTTAGTATGTATGTAATATTCATTTGCAGCTACATCATGAGTTTATTTTAAATAATTTTACTCAGTTCAAGTTCCCGTTAACGCAAACCTGAAGGGAAAAAAAACGGATGATATAATGAATTGTATTGTGTAGTACGGATCATGAATAGAGTCCCCTAATTTTATTTTCAGTTATATGCAGTTGCGTAGCTAAGGAGCTGTGGGCCCCAATGCACGTTTTACAATGGGGCCCCCCAAGCACTCTATACATAACAATTGCTACAGCACACCAAAACCTGCCAATGACAACTACAGTGTCTGAGGTGCAAGAAGGGGATGGGGAACAGCTTGTTAGAGATCACTACTATTCAAAGTATCTATAGAAGTGATTATTATGAGCACAGGACCAATAGAGAGCTAATAATGTGGTTGAGGGATGGCCCTTCGTGGCCCCTCTGGCCCAAGGGCCCTAATGCGGTCGTTACCTCTGCACCCCCTATTGCTACGCCCCTGGTTATATGGCTTTTTTTAAACATTGCATCATTCTCTCAAAGTTGTAGTTTTATAACCACACTCTGGCCCGATTTGATTCACTTTTTCTCAAGTTTTTTCTCCTAGGAGATCATTTTTCTCTTCTGTTTGAAATAACTTTGAAGCACTCATTAAAAAAAGTACCAAAAAGTAAGTGGAAATGTACTAAAAGTATTTTCTTGCTCACTGGGGGCTTAAAAGGCATTTTATTGATAAGATATAATAAAATATCACCAAGGCAAAAGCTTAGGAGAAAAACTTAAATAAAACAGGCCTTCTGGTTTTTAATCCATAATACAAAGCAGAAATAATGACCCTTTGCACTTTCCTGCAGTAAAACCTTATCTCAAACTGTCTCTCACTGTTTCTTGGCTGTTTAAAGGACTTACGAGGCCAAGTCCATAAAAAAAAAAATGAAAAAAGTTAGCTACCTTGCTCAGCTCAGCTACTGTTGCGTGGATCGGGGGGTTGGCCTTAGAGCTGCGCAGCCGCACTCGCGGCTATGCGGACTGCGCAGCCGCGGCCAGCTCCGCCGGCCATCTTGGTACAGGCTGGGGAGCCCGACCCGGGCCGCGCGGTCGGGGACCGTTCGGGGGGCTGTGCAGCGGCGGGGACCAGGCGGAACGGCACGGAGGGCGCGGACGGCGTCCTCCGTGCCTTACAAGCTGAGCAAGGTAGCTAACTTTTTTTATTTTTTTTTTATGGACTTGGCCTCGTAAGTCCTTTAAGTGCTTTAGAAAACAGAAAAAATGGGACACCGAGAGCCCAATATAGTGTAGTAAGTATGGTATGGGAAGGGTGATAGAGTAAGTAAAATAGTACTCACAAACCAGGGTTACCTCCCAGGCAACCACTGTATACGCAGGTGGGGAGATTCGACCTGTCCCCACTCAGGGTTAAAGAGAACCCGAGGTGTGTTTAAAGAATGTTATCTGCATACAGAGGCTGGATCTGCCTATACAGCCCAGCCTCTGTTGCTATCCCAAACCCCACTAAGGTCCCCCTGCACTCTGCAATCCCTCATAAATCACAGCCGTGCTGTGAGGCTGTGTTTACATCTGTAGTGTCAGTCTCAGCTGCTCCCCCGCCTCCTACATGCAGTTGGCATTCTGGCCAACAATTTACCAACAGCAGCACCCAGGAAACCCACAACCTTTCCACGCCATTCTCCTATAGCACATGCAGCCAGCAGAGAGGACAAGATACAAATAATTCTTGTATACCCTGCAAAAAAAACCCATATATACTTGAGTATAAGCCGATAAGTTTACCCCCTTGACTTATACGCAAGTCACCTACTGTGTGCCAGTGGAAAAGAGTGGAGTGGAGGGGAGTGCGGCAGAAAGTTGCGGGCCCCTGTAGAGACACCGGAGCTGAGCATGCTTGCAGATCCTCAGCCAGGCTGGCCTCCGGGGCCGATGGGATCGGATGTGCTTGCAGAGAGTGCAAGCACATCCGATGTCAGCGCTGGGGATTCATCTACAGCCAGTGTGTTGTTTTCTATGACGCCCTCTAGCGGCGCCTTGAGACACAGCGAGAGTGGCAGACAAGTAGCTGGGGGGAATCGGGAGAGGGGCACCTACCTGCCTTACTGCCTTTACATGTGGGGGGGGGGGAAGGGTGCCTTATAACAGGGTGCTCATTTGGCTATCAGAGGAGGGATTTGGTAAAATCTTGAGCCAATGTGTTGTAAAACACACAAGTAAGCTTTAGGTTAGCAGGAATGGTTGCATGGCCACCTAGCTTTTCATCCTTCCCAGGCCAGCTATGCTGACTTCAGCCTGTAGTGTTGGTGGAATAGTGGTGAGCATAGCTGCCCTCCAAGCAGTTGACCTGGGTTTGATTCCTGGCCAATGAATGTGAGTTGGCTTTTGACATCCTACAAATCCCTAAGCAAGCTCATTTTTCTCTTGGCTATATCACAATGGTACATGCTAGGCTGGCTTCAGCATGTAGTGTTGGTGGTGGTATAGCGGTGAGGAGAGCTGCCTACCAAGCACTAGACCTGGATTCGATTCCCGGCCAATGTATGTGAGCTGGCTTTTGACATCCTACAAATCTTAAAGCAAGCTCATTTTTCTCTTGGCTATATCACAATGGTACATGCTAGGCTGGCTTCAGCATGTAGCATTGTAGTTTGTTGTGTTGGTGGTATAATGGTTAGGATAGCAGCCTACCAAGTGGTAGGCCTGGGTTCGATTCCTGGCTAATGTATGTGAGTTGGCTTTTGACATCCTACAAATCCCTAAGCAAGCTCATTTTTCTCTTGGATATATCATAATGGTACATGCTAGGCTGGCTTCAGCATGTAGTGTTGGTGGTGGTATAGCGGTGAGGAGAGCTGCCTACCAAGTACTAGACCTGGGTTCGATTCCCGGCCAATGTATGTGAGCTGGCTTTTTAAATCCTACAATTCCCTGGAAGACCCTCCGGAGGAGGAGGAGGGAGAGAGGGAGGAGGGAGAGGTTATGGGGTACAATATAAGGAATAACAATCAGCCAGGAGCAAGCTAACAAGCCTACAAGAGCCTAACTAAGCTCTCCCTAGCAGAGTCTGTCAGCAGCTGTCCCTTAACTAATTACTGTAGGCAGACGAGTGAGTAAAACGGCTGGAGAATCTTGCCTTTTATAAGGGGGGGTGGGGCTCCAGGAGTGAGTGTAGTCTGATTGGTGATAATGTGCCTGCTGACTGTGATGTAGAGCAGTGTTTCTCAACATTTCATGGGGTATGTACCCCTTTTGAAAGCCTGTGATGGCCAAGTACCGCCTGATATAAAGACGATCTCAAGTACCCCTTGAGACAGATACACTTAATAGTAGTACTTGATAATTGTTTCTAAACCGTTTCCACACATTTGCTATTGTTTTTAATTACATGAAATACTAGTTTGGCTGTTTATATAGGATTTATTATTTTCTGACACCTTAAATTTATTAAAAAATTAATTAAATACATCAAGCCCAAGTACCCCTGGACTCATCAGAAGTACCCCCTGGGGTACGCGTACCACATGTTGAGAACCTAGGATGTAGAGGGTCAAAGCTGACCTTAATGGAGCATTATGGGGGTGAATCGAACTTCCGGAAAAGCTCGCTTTCGCTGGCGAACGCGAACCACCCAAAGTTTGCCTGGAACCGTTCGCAGGCGAACAGTTCGGCCCATCTCTACTGGCCAATACTTGATGTAAATCTGGCTATAGGGAGGGGGCTGGCCAATACTGGGGGCACATCTCCCTATGGATAGGGGGACTGGCCAATACTGGGGGCACGCCGGGCTAATATCTTCCTGCTTTCAAAAGACCAGAATGACACCAATGGAACCGGTATTTTTTTCAAACAGAGTAAAGAAGACGCCCCCATATTTCTGTCATTGAGGGCTTGTTCACATAAAGGGCGACTTCTATTATTTTTTTTTAGTGCTGGCGATTTGAAAACTCGCCTTAAAAACGCTTTGTGCAATGTTAGCTTATGGGAGTGTTCTCACATAAGCAATGTGCTTTCTATCCAATCACAAACGTGGCTCCTGCACCATTTCCAGAGCGTTTGCGATTAAATAGAAAGGATAAGGAAATCGCTAAGTGCTTGATAAAGCTTTGAAAAGCGATTTCCCGATCGCTTTTAATGAATAAATACATTGTATTTATTCATTTCTGGGTCAAAGAGTTCACTTCCTGCCTGACGTCAGGATGTGAAAGAAAAAACGGTACACAAAAGCGCTTAGAAAGCGATTTTAAAATCGCTCCATAAGTCGCTCAGCGCTTGCAGTGGCACTGGCGATTTATAATGTGGACAAGGCCTTAGAACAGTGGTCCTCAAACTAAGGCCCGCGGGCCGAATGTGGCCCCCTGAGGCTTTTTTACCGGCCCCACACATACAAATTGTATTACTTATAGATGCAGTCAGCTATATCTTTAAATATTGGTGGTCCGCATATAGAATAGCAGTGCTGACACCACCCATCCACATGGAAGCCAGAAAGCAGTAATTTGCTGGTTTCCAATCAAATTCCACCTCAGGTGGCACTGCTGTCCACTGCCGGTTGTCACCTGGGTATGCTTCACTGTCTGGCCCGCAAAGACTTCTACATCATTTTATGTATACTCCGGCCCCCCAGCAGTCTGAAGTACCGTACGTTGATCAGGCCCTCGACCCAAAACGTTTGGGGACCCCTGTGTTAGAACAACACAGAGAGACAGAGCTCAATGCACCCAGAATTGGGAGGAAGCAGAAAACAGGAGCTTCTGTCACATAAAAACTACAATTTAGGCATAGCTCCCAACAGTCCCCTCTTTCGGATCCTTGTCCCTCTTTCGGATCCTTGTCCCTCTTTGGGAGCCCTGTCCTTCTGTCCCTCTTTCCTCCTCACTTGTCCCTCTATCAGGACTTTGTCCCTTTTTCTATATAAATATATATATTTCTATACTAAAAAATGTGTTTGATTGATTATAAACTTTATTTCCATCCTTTAAATTGATATATTACTAATTTTAAAATGTTAGTATGAAGGAAAATGGACCAGGATAGGAAGGACCAGTGTGGTGTGACTTATAAAACAACATATATTTTTCTTATGAAATCTTTATGGTATGCTTGACTAGGGGTGTGACGGGGGTGTGGCAGGGGCGTGGCTTAAGTGTCCCTTTTTCTCATTTTAAAAAGTTAGGAGGTATGATTTAGGTAGAGGAACTGTAGTGAAAATAATGTAATAAGATTTTTTTTTTTTTTTTTTGAATATTCATTTATAGATTATTTAGTCAGTATTTGCCCATTGTAAAAAATTTTCCTCTCCCTGATCTACATTCTGAAGTTTATCACAGGTGGCGACATCTTTAGTCCTGTCAGGTGCAGCTCATTGGATTGTTTGTTTACAGGAAATTCCAAAGCTAGTGAAAATAATGCCTGGTCTCCCAGAATGCTCTGGGGGGGGGGGGGGGGGAATTCCACATAGCTAAACAGCCTAGATTAAGCCTCACTTGGAGGGCGGGGCTACATAACAATATACAGCAATATACAAGTATATAGGAAGTGTTTCAGATGCTAAAGCCAGGATACTTAATGTAAAAGTGGGTATCCTGAAGAATTAACTGCATTCTACTATATGTCACTACAGGGCCTCTAAGATCTTTTTGTCCTTGTTTAAAGAGGAACTCAAGTGAAAATAATAATAAATTATTTAGTCTGTGTTTGCTCATTGTAAAATCTTTCTTCTCCCTGATTTACATTCTGACATCACATGGTGACATTTTTTACCGCTGGCAGGTGATGTCAGTGGAAGGAGATGCTGCTTGCTGTAAGCAGCTGTTATTTCCCACAATGCAACAAGGCTCCCACATGTCAGAACCATGGTTCTGACATCACACTGTGCGAGGGGTTTCACCACAATATCAGCCATACGGAGCCCCCTGATGATCCATTTGTGAAAAGGAAAAAATTTCTCATGGGAAAGGGGGTATCAGCTACTGACTGGGATGAAGTTCAATCCTTGGTTACAGTTTCTCTTTAAAGAGAGTCTGAAGTAATTTAAAATACCTGTTTTTATCCAGCAGGCAGCTTCAGCATTATAATCCAAACTGATTTGCCTCAGGGACGCAGTAGAACGAGGTCTTAATACCCTCGAAATCCCCGGGGCAAAATTCGCAGCTACTTCCAGGTAGAGGCAGAACTTTACGCAGTAGCTGTGCCTCTGCTCGCGTCAGTGTCCGCCGATCTCCGCCTCCTCCAGCCCCTCTCAGCAGTAGCTCTGCCTCTGCTCGCGTCAGTGTCCGCCGATCTCCGCCTCCTCCAGCCCCTCTCAGCAGTAGCTCTGCCTCTGCTCGCGTCAGTGTCCGCCGATCTCCGCCTCCTCCCGCCCCTCTCGGCAGTACCTCTGCCTCTGCTGGGCGTCAGTGTCCGCCGCTCTCCGCCTCCTCCCGCCCCTCTCAGTCTTCTTTCTTCTGAGAGGGCCGGGGAGAGGTGACAATCGGCGGAGATTGACTGGACTGAAGGCAAAGCTATAGCGCAAACCTCTGCCTCGCCCAGGCAGCAAAATCCAAGACCTGGAAAGTCATGGAATTTTGCCCCCGGGATTTCATGGGGATAAAGACCTCGTTCTGCCGCGTCCCTGCACCAGATCAGTTTGTATTGTAATGCTGAAGCAGCCTGCTGGATAAAAACAAGTATTTTAAATGGCTTCAGACTCTCTTTAAGATCAGGCCCGGATTTACCTCACAGGAGCCTATAGGCACAGATGTCCTGGCACTTTAGACTCCGCCCTCCATAAACCTCCAAACCCTCCAAACGGCACCACAAGTGTGCTGGCAGGTCCAGCTGTCAATTCTCCCTTACTTCCCTTGCCTGTCATAGGCAGCTACAGGTGCCTCTTAGTATTAGGTAGCCAGAAGTACCCTCAGTATTAAAGAGGAACTGTAACGACAAAACGGCCCCTGGGGGGTACTCACCTCGGGTGGGGGAAGCCTCAGGATCCTAATGAGGCTTCCCACGCCATCCTGCGTCCCTCGGGGGTCTCGCTGTAGCCCTCCGTGCAGCCGTGACGCAATATTTACCTTCCTGGCTCCGGCTGTCGGCGCCGAAGTAGGCGGAAATACCCGATCGCCGTCGGGTCTGCTCTACTGCGCAGGCGCAAGTTTCCGGCGCCTGCGCAGTAGAGCGGACCCGACGGAGATCGGGTATTTCCGTCTATTTCCATGCCGAAAGTCTCCACAGCGCCCCCGCTGGAGCCAGCAAAGGTAAATATTGAACTGACAGTCGGCACAGTCGCCGGCTGTTCGGAGGGCTGCGGCGAGACCCCCGTGGGACAGAGGACGGCGTGGAAAGCCTCATTAGGATCCGGAGGCTTCCCCCACCCGAGGTGAGTACCCCCCAGGGGATCTTTTTGTTGTTACAGAGTCTCTTTAAGTAGCTGACTGATGGAGGGAGGCAGGCGCTCGAGGAGAGGAGTGAGCCGCCTTTCTATCATCAGGTGCCTGTAGGCATGTGCCTACAGTGCCTTATGGTAAATCCGGCCCTGATCTTAGTGTGTCCACCTCGGTCCCCCCTTAGATTTTACGCCTTTGGCAGGGTCCTCCCTTCCCTTGTGTATTCTACATGATTGTCTGCTCTTACCCTATGACAGCCTCGTACTTGTATTACTGGGCCTACCTAACCAGCCCCAAATCCCATGATCCTGTATCTTGTACTGTTTGCTTTGTATAACTTTGTCCTATGTTGTGTAACCTTGTTATGTCTGCCATCCTTTGTATCATTGTATGTGTGTATTGTGCAGCGCTGCGTTATATGTTGGCGCTTTATAAATACAATAAATAATAATGTAAACAAGGGCAGACCATGAATCTAGCCCCACATTGCGGGGAATCATTTTATCTTGTGTTTAGAGCGCAGCGTTCATCCTTTTACTGATCCTCCGCTTTTATATGCCATCGCTTGCCGTCCATGACAACATATATGACATTCACTCTCTTGCTAAGGCTGCCACCACCCAGCCGAGTGCCAGAAAATGACTTTCAGCTCATCCAGCCGCTCAGCGCTATAAAAATTCAAATTACGCTGAGTTTGAAGTCAGATCTTCCTCTCTCAGATGTGTGGGATGCAGTTACACAACGTTCCCAGCTGAGCCTTCCTGCTGGAATTATACCGACAGGAATCTGCAGTCCGCTCTCACTTCTTCCTTTTGGAAATGATCTAGTCGCGGGTTTAACATTTTGCACAGGATATATGTTTGGAGAGTCGCTGCGGCATCATCTCTGCATTATATTATCTAGTACAGAGTTGCTTCTTCTGTAAAGTGATTGGGCAGGAATGTATTTCCTGGTTACCTCCTCAGGATGCCCCCTTCTTACCCGACAGATGATTATTCTAAGTATTGATTTATAAAGTGCCAACATGTTCCGTGGCGCTGTACAATGTAAGAAACAAACATGGGGTACATAATAATACAGACAATGGTGTACACCAATATACAAAATACATAATTAGAGACAAAATGATACAAAATACAGAATTGGTAATGACAGTGATAAAAGTAGCATGATGAATAAAATGTATAATGATTTCCAAGACACAGTAGGAGGGGAGAGTCCTGCCCTTACAATTTAAAGGGAGTGGGGGGGGGGGCAAGAGGGAGGGGTAGTATACACGGTGGGCCATTTATATGGACCTTAATAAAATGGGAATGGTTGGTGATATTAACTTCCTGTTTGTGGCACAATAGTATATGTGAGGGGCCGGGGAATCTTTTCAAGATGGGTGGTGACCATGGTGGCCATTTTGAAGTCGGCCATTTTGAATCCAAATTTTTTTTTCAATAGGAAGAGGGTCATGTGACACATCAATCTTATTGGGAATTTCACAAGAAAAACAATGGTGTGCTTGGTTTTAACGTAACTTTATTCTTTCATGAGTTATACACGTTTCTGACCACTTAGAAAATGTGTTCAATGTGCTGCCCATTGTGTGGGATTGTCAATGCAACCCTCTTCTCCCACTCTTCACACACTGATAGCAACACCGCAGGAGAAATGCTAGCACAGGCTTCCAGTATCCGTAGTTTCAGGTGCTGCTCATCTGGTATCTTCACAGCATAGACAATTGCCTTCAGATGACCCCAATGATAAAAGTCTAAGGGAGTCAGATCGGGAGACCTTGGGGGCCATTCAACTGGCCCACGACGACCAATCCACTTTCCAGGAAACTGTTCATCTAGGAATGCTCGGACCTGACACCCATAATGTGGTGTTGCACCTTCTTGCTGGAAAAACTCAGGGAACGTGCCAGCTTCAGTGCATAAAGAGGGAAACACATCATCATGTAGCAATTTCGCTGGCCCTCAAAGTCTCCCAAACTTCCACTATGCTCTAAAAGATAAGCGACAGCATAATAACCTTTAAAGTAAAACATTTCTTTGTTACAGCTGATACAAATCAAAGCAGTGAAGCATGAGCGCCGCCATTTTTCAGTCTGCTTTTTTTTTTTCAAAAATCTGCACTTAAATTCCGCAATCACCATTTACATGAGGCAGAGAACACCATAGTCCACAACACAGGGCAGTGGTGTTTGATTGAAAAACATCTCGTATGTCATTTTGTGCAGATCGCCACCTTAAAGCTTTGTATGCACGCTTAACTGCTGTTGCTCTTAAAGGGAGTCTGAAGTGCATATAAACTTATGAGATAATGATTTGTATGTGTAGTACGGCTAAGAAATAGGACATTAGTAGCACAGATAGGAGTCTCATATTGTTTCCAGTACAGGAAGAGTTAAGAAACTTCAGTTGTTATCTAATCAAAACAGTAACCAAACAGCTCGGGCTGACCCAAAACCACAAGGAAGGTGTAGGGGACTTAAAGAGTTGAAAAAGCCCTCCTACTAAGAAGCAACTGTAAGTGTGGTTTGCCTTCTTAAAACAGAGGGAATTTGCGATAATTCAGCATAAAGCGAACATCTGTGCTTACCCACAATGCACCACTACTGAATATGCAAATTATCTCTTTATGACCCAGAAGCCAAGCTTGCATCCACCAGCGGTTCTGGATGCAAGTTTGGCTTCTGGGGCATAAAAAGATAATTTGCATATTCCTTCAGTGTTAAGAAGGCAAACTACACTTATCTATGCAACTTGAGTTGGCTACAGTGCTGTTTTCTAAAGCACTTATCTCAACCTGTCTCTCACTGTTTAAGGTTTTACTGCAGGGAAGTTCAAAGGGTCATTAGATCTGCTCTCGTTCATCATTCAAAGTACAGAGAGTAATTTGTAAACTGAAAATATTAGAGAATGATGCAATGTCATATAAAAAACAAGCTATATAACTGAAAATAAAAATATGACTCCTATCTATGCTACTAATGTTCTATTCATTATCCGTACTACACATACAATTCATTATATCATACTTTTTTTTTTTTTTTTTTTTTTTGCATTTGAGTGTCACTTTAACGATCGTTGATCAGTCATTTGGGGATTGAGTTCTATAGAGACATGCTGTTTGGCTATAGCAGTGATCTGCAAATGAGATGAGGAAGAAAGGTAGAGGACCGCTCACCCCAGAAAGAGCAGTGCCAGACCAGGATAGCTTCTCCAAGCCGTGGAAGGAAAAAGAGGACATGTCACCTTGATGGACTTGGCGAAAATGTTTCGCCACGTTAGAGACGTTGGTGCTAAGCCAGGCCGGACCGCAGTAATGTTCCCCTATTCTAACGCGTAACGGTCTTGTGGTGCATCCCACATACTGTAGGGCACAAGCCCCACAAGTAATGAGATACACCACATTCGACGTCCCGCAATTAATAAATTGCCTAATGGGGAAACTGCGTCCATTCGCGGTCGACGTGGCAGCCCGGGTTCGGGTATGGACCTTTACAGTAGTGACATGTGCTCACTCCACACCTGTATGAGCCCAACAGATTCAACCAGGTAGAAGGTTTTGCCTGCACAGAGAGGGGGAGATACAACCAAAAGGCTCAAGAGCCGGGAGGCATTGTGGATTTTCAGAATGGGTACAAGACTCCCAAAAGGTCTGAACTCCCGCTGGGACCTGGCACTTCTAACTTAGTGCTCAGCTCCTCTATATATGCTGCTCCTAGATGGTTTTAATTGTACAATTCACATTTTCTATATATTTTTATAATCTTTTCATTTCATCACTTTTTCAACATTTATCTATTGCTGTTGGATTTGACTGGAATTTTGTACGTTATGCCGGTGGGCCTCCTGTTTTGATCCTACATTTAGTTACGGATTATTTAGCAATGCCTGTTTGGTTTTCCTAGGTGTTGCATTTTACATTGTACATATCCCTTCCTGTGTGTGGGGCTAGGGGTGTTTTCCTGGACATGGTCTTGGGAACCACCCACTCCACCAAAGGAGGGTATATAGGAGGCTCTTGTGCTATTTGCACTCTAGCTATGAATAAGGACCAGTAGGTCCGAAACATGTCAGCTGGTGATATGTGTTGACCTTTTGGATACGTCCATGAATAAAGACATAGGATTTTAGGAGCATCGTGCGGACCTTCTTTCGTTTTCAAGTGATCTGCAAACTTGGCTCTCCAGCTGTTAAGGAACTACAAGTCCCACAATGCATTTTCCTTTGTGGCTGTCAGACTCTTGCAATGCATTATGGGACTTGTAGTTCCTTAACCGCTGGAGAGCCAAGTTTGCAGATCACTGTAGGAACCGTTAGGCACTATTGTGTCCCCAGGTTGTTTTCTTGTGTGTCCTATCTTCTCAACACTACCCAAAATATGTCACAACGTCTCAGTGACTCCTCCCCCAAATGGGGGCTAAAGGTCTGTACACACATCCAATCTTCATTGGCCAATTTTACCACTTCCATGTAGTATGAGTGCTTGCCTTGCCTACAAAATCTGTTTAGAGTATTCATAGTCTGTTGGACCTCATACTAGATGGAAATGGTAAAATTGGCCAATAAAGATTGGCTGTGTGTACGCACCTTAAAGTGTACCTGTCACAGGGTGAAAAGTTCTATTTTACTTACCTGGGGCTTCTTCCAGCCCCCTGAAGCCTTACAGGTCACCCGCTGTCCTCCTGTTGCTCTCTATTGATCAGCTGAGCCCCTCCCAAAGTTAACCAGTTGTGAGCTTTTGCACATGCACAGTTCCGGCAGCACGCTCTCCTCACTTGGCCTCCCATGTCCTAGGAGCGCGAGCAAGGAGGAGCATAGCTGACCAACGGAGCCCAAGAGGAGGCCAGCGAGTGACCTGTAAGGCTTTAAGGGGCTGTGGAAGAAGTTCCAGGTATGTAAAATAGAACTCACCCCTCCCCCTAATCAATGAGATGCAAGTTTTTCAGACATGATGCAAATTTTTCTGTAGTTTGTGTGCAGCTTTTAGCTGGACCAATTAGAGGCAGTTACTACTGATGGCAATGCAAGCCAGGGGTACATGCACCTCTGGGCGCTAGTCTATTTTACGGGACCCAGCAGGAAACCTCATAGAGAAATTTTGCTAACCTGATTGGGTGGACAGCACTCTCTTGAACTGCTAAGTTACAGATAGATTGTAGTTAACTACGCCCACAGTATTCGGCCAATCACAACGCTTTGTGCTTTAGAAGGTGCTGTGATTGGAGAACTGTTCCCTATGAAAGTCCCCTCCACTAGACTAGAGTCCACTGCTGCCTTTTCTGATGAGGAGTTACAGTGGCAGCTGGCAACCAATTTCTCCATTCGAGCCAATGGCGCTGTGGACGGCCATTTTGGGGTAATCACGGTATGGCGATCAAAGCACTGATGAACATAATCTGATTTCCTTTTTTATCAGATTGGCATTATAAAAGTAATGATCAAATCTGAGGAACGGAGAAGTGATGACCCGAGAAGAAATCGCCACTATTTTTTATAAATATCTCCCTAAATTACAGTTAATGTAATGGCATTTTTCCCCCTCCAGATCCGTCATCCTGAGGTCTAGTCTCAGATGTAGTCTGTAGCTAATAATAAAGCATTCCTATTTCCCGTCTTTCATTTCATATTTGCAGCTCCTTCAATTTCCCTCCTCCAAATAATAAAACCACAATAGGAACAGGAGATTTTATTAGTCTTTACTGCTGACATTTATTCAGTGCTTTATCGTTCTACTTAGCTGAATTTACAGGCCCCTTTCTGCAAGAAGCGCCTCACGTTTTACGCTTAGCACAGGTAGCTCAGAGTTCACAACAAAAGTTATACGAAGAGAGTGGCTCACCGAGAGCAAAGTCACAATATTAACAGTGCTTAACCCTGTCCAATCCTATGTCCGACACTGATTGCAGCTGGCCTCATCCCCCCCACCCACCCGCTGTGCCATGTAATATAAATATTATGTGGGTGCATTTGCGCTGATCACTAAGGGCGCCGGTGACAGATCTGCTCCAGCACGGTGTCACTCTATGTGAATCAGTGTTGGACACGGTGGCGCTGGCCTGTGTATATGTGTACACAGGAAACTGTCCAGGCCTTGGCCCTGACATCACAGTGAGGGAGGAGTTTTATTGCAGTATCAGTCATACAGACATCCATGATGATCTATTGGAGAAAAGGTAAAGATTTCTCATGGGAAAGGGGGGTATCCGCTACTAATTGGGAAGAAGTTCAATCCTGGGTTACAGTTCCTCTTTAAAGGACATCCGAGGTGAAAATAAACTGATGAGAAAAACAATTGTATCTGTCCTCCTTCTCCTAAAATGACCTTTTTAGATATCCCACAGTTTTAGTTTATATTTAAAACTAGCTTTTACGTTTTTACTGTTTCATAGTCTCTGCTCAATGTCACCTACATTGAAGTATGCCAGAGCTCAAATCTATAAATTATTGACCCTTTTTTATCTTTTTTTTCTCCTGTCAGAAGCCATTTACTGACAAGAAAGTGTTTTATGGCTGTAATTACTTATCAGTGAGGGTTTTGCTATAGTCTGACCCGGTCTAGACCCGGACAGAAACCGTCACTTTCGTACTTGATGTTTAACTCTTTCAGACAGATAAAGAAAAGCGGAACACAGCCTAGTTATTTGTGTGCTAGGTACTGTACATACCCATGTCTATCTCATCATGTCACATGTCACCTCGGTTGTCCTTTAACCAGCTTGGCGGTATGGACGAGCTGAGCTCGTCCATACCGCCGATACAAATAGTGGTAATGACGAGCTGAGCTCGTCATGCAGGAGCA
This sequence comes from Hyperolius riggenbachi, assembly GCF_040937935.1. Taxonomy (NCBI): domain Eukaryota; kingdom Metazoa; phylum Chordata; class Amphibia; order Anura; family Hyperoliidae; genus Hyperolius; species Hyperolius riggenbachi. Next base: position 27,032,037 of record NC_090651.1, on the reverse strand, counting down.
GGGGCTTACCACTGCGATCGGCGGCGCGTCCGCTGCATCCCGCTGTCTGTGCTGGCTCTGCGGGCTGTGTGGTCTCCCCTCCCGGGCTCCCTGTATCTCTCTGTGCGGAGGATTTCCGGATTTCCAAGATGGCGATGCCCAGCTTCCTTCTGTGATGTGTATCATGCGCCCTCTGCTGGCCGGCGCATGAATTACATCATAAAGTGACTCATTACACAATTACAAAGTAACACCAATCATGATACATTCATTCAAAGTTGTTTAGTAAATACACCTGATCACAGAATAAAAAGGGTGGGCTGTTACTGATTCTTCCTCTTTCAGAGTCACTGGTGTCCCATTGCTAGTCTGCTTGTCAGCTACTTTTGGTGATTGCTGTGCTTTGAGTGATTTTCCTGCGTTTGCTTCATACAGTTTTGCAGTTTTGCTAGTCTTTCTAAAGACGCTGTGATTTCTGTGTTTTTTTTTTTTTTTTTGCCGCTGACCCCGTATCTTGTTTGGAGTCATGGCTTCGTCCTCCCGGAGGCGTCTATGTGACCAGGAGCTGATGGACGTCTTTGAGGATAGCGGCAGTGATGTCGAGTCTGTGGCGGAGGAATCTACCGACAGTGACATTCCAGGGGATCTGTCATCAGAGACCGACGCCACAAGTGACAGCGACATCGAGGAGCCAGTAGTTGTGCGCACATGGTGTGAGCTGGAGAGCCTGGACCAAGTTCCGCCACCCAGGTTCCCTTTCACTGGGGTACCTGGGCAGAAGCGCAACTGCGACCACAACCCGCTGGCCTACCTGGAGCTCTTCCTGACCGAGGATGTCATCCAGCGGATTGTAGAGGAGACCAACCGCTACGCAGTGCAGCAGCAGGGTGCTCCTCTCAGCAGGTTTTCCAGGAGCAGGAGGTGGGAACCGGTCACCAGGGATGACATCTGGTTGTTCCTGGGCCTCATCTTCCTCCAGGGACTGGTCGGTAAGCCGCTGCAGAAGTGGTACTGGTCCACCAACCGGATGATTGCCACTCCGTTCTTTGGTTGTGTGATGCCGGAGTACCGCTTCAGCCTCATCATGAAGTTCTTACACTTCGCGAACAACGAGGACTTCGATGAGGCCACCCATCCTGCACCCAAGCTGAAGAAGATCTGGGACATCTACCAGATGATGGTAGGCAATTTCCGGGATGCCTACACACCAGATCGAGATGTCACCATCGACGAAAGTCTCATGGCCTTCAAGGGGAGACTCAGCTGGGTGCAGTTTATCGCATCAAAAAGGGCCCGCTTTGGGATCAAGTCCTTCATGCTTTGTGAGGCCAAGTCTGGGTACATCTGGAACTCTATCGTGTACACGGGCAAAGGCACGAAGTTTGGTCCCCAGTTCAGTGAGTATGGGTTGGCTACCTCATCTGTGCTCACTCTCATCGAGCCGTTGCTGGGTCAGGGGTACTGTCTTACGACGGATAACTTTTATACTTCCCCTGAACTTTGTGACTACCTGATCCAGCACAAGACGGATTCATACGGCACAATAAGACCCAACCGGCGCCAACTTCCACCGGCCTTTTCTGCCAGGCGTTTGAAAAAGGGAGAAATTGTTGCCTGGCAGAAGGGGAAAATGATGGCCCTGCGGTGGAAGGACAAGCGGGATGTTTGTGTTCTTAGTTCCGTGCACAACGCTGCTACCGTGCACACCACCACCAGAGGTAGCAGGGAGGTGGACAAGCCACAAGCTATAGTGGACTACAACCACACCATGGGAGGTGTGGACAGGGCTGATGCTGCCATGACTTTTTATCCGGCTGTCCGGAAGCAGCAAAAAAAATACTATAAAAAAATTTTTAGGCACCTCCTGGAACAGTGCATATGGAATGCCTATGTCCTGTTCAAGCAAAACAGTGAAAGGCCTGTTGCACACCATGACTTCATTTGGCAGTTGTGCGAAAACATTTACCTGAAGCACCCCCCACCGGAGTCCAGTAGAGTGGGGCGCAGAGCCTCATATGTTGTGAATCCAGAGAGACTGACTGGACGCCACTTCCCTGAATATTTGCCCCCGACCGCACAAAAGCCTAACCCTACAAAAAGGTGTGCGGTGTGCTGCGCCAAAAAAGGCCCCGAAGGTAAAAAAGTGCGCAAAGAGACACGCACTTATTGTCCGGAATGTGACGTTGCACTTTGTGCTATACCTTGTTTCAAAATCTATCATACGAAGGAGGTATTTTGAGATATACCATGCATTTGTTTTTCTGCCTCCATTTATTTCTGCCTTTATTTTCAGCATATTACTGCATTTATTTATTTGTATTATTATTTATTACTGCATTGATTTAAAGTTATTTCTGTTTGTCATTAATAAATTTCATTTTATTTTTGACAAGAATTTGTGTTTGACGATTTTATTATACTCCTATTGTATACTAAACTCTTGCTTGACTCATGTTGGTAAGTTACAGGAAAAAGGTTATGAAAATTAATTGTACCAATTTGGGCACGGAAATCCTGGGGAAATAGAACGCCAGGGTGGTTAAAGGGATACTGTAGGGGGGCAGGGGAAAAGGAGTTGAAGTTACCCGGGGCTTCTAATGGTCCCCCGCAGACATCCTGTGCCCGCGCAGCCGCTCACCGATGCTCCGGCCCCGCCTCCGGTTCACTTCTGGAATTTCAGACTTTAAAGTCTGAAAACCACTGTGCCTGCGTTGCCGTATCCTTGCTTCCTCTGATGTCACCAGGAGCGCACGGCGCAGGCACAGACCATACTGGGCCTGCGCAGTACACTCCTGGTGCCATCAGCAGGCGTGAGAACACTGCAACGCAGGCACAGTGGTTTTCCGACTTTAAAGTCTGAAATTCCAGAAGTGAACCGGAGGCGGGGCCGGAGCCTTGGGGAGTGGCTGCACGGGCACAGGATGTCTGTGGGGGACCATTAGAGGCCCCGGGTAACTTCAACTCATTTTCCCCTGACCCCCCTACAGTATCCCTTTAACTGTCCCTCGGTGAACTTGGTACCTATGCAGTTTTGGGTTCCCTTGCTTGCCACTTTCTCAGGTGAGCTGTGGTGGGCACAAGGGCTCAGACCAGGAGGCAGCCAGGCTTCTGAATATACACCGAGCCCTAGGCACCTGTATTGTTATGCTTTGTAGGTGATTTGGCTCTGGGAGGCAGGGCTACCTCTGATCTCCGCCGTGGCTGTGCCAGTCTTACCATTCCAAGGTATCAAACTGGATTGCTTTAAGAGTCTGTAACCTGTCATTACTGATGAACTGCAGAAATGAAGCATGTATTTGTTCATAGTTCCATATCTTTGACAAGTAGTTATCATAAAATGAGGATGAGCTAGAGCCTTAACCTCCCTGGCGGTACGCAGTTTCAGAGGCTGCGTCTGCGGGAGGATTTTTTAAAATAAAATTTGATTTAAATGCTTAAGCTAGCACTTCGCCAGCTAACGATGGCCCCCAAGTCCCCCGGCACCGCTCTGATTCCCCCAATCGCCGCCGGCAATATTTACCCGTCCGCAATCCCGCGAGAGCCGCAGCTTCACCATATAGCTTCAGTCGTCGCTATGTCAACGATAGGACATGACGCCATGCGCAGTCCGATCCTCCCCATAGCGAACCTGGAGCTGATTGGGAGGCTGCGGCTGTCGCGGGATCCCTGGGGGGTACGTATTACGGCGGCAATCGGGGGACAGCGGAGGGACTTGGAGGGCAGGGTTAGCTAGGGAAGTGCTAGCTTTAAGCATATGAATCCTATTTTATAAATAAAAATCCTCCGGGGGCCATGTGATCCTCTCCGGCGGCTATACCGAGCGTAGGTGGGGCTTACCGCCAGGGAAGTTAAAGGGAACCTGAAGCGAGGACAATTATTTAAAATAACCACATGACGTAGCTGCAAATGAATATTACATACTTACCTCGCCGTCAGATCCTCTCAGAAGCTCACCAATTTCTTCTTACAGTGATCTCTTCTACTTATTTTGTCAGAACTGAAATATACCAGTTGCTGTCAGTTATATATCAGCAGCTGTCAGTTACAGCTGAATGTGCAAGGTAATGTCCATGTTTCCCTATGGCTCAAGTGGGTGATATTACATATGCACAACAATTAGGATTGGGTGGCCAACCATTACATTTGTAGCACCACTCAGACTTCTGAGGAGAGATTCTGGTAATACAAATTCCAGTAACCACAACAAAAATAAACCTTCCTCTCTTCACGTGCTATAACAAAATTTACTTTATTGATGTCATGCAAAAAATTCCCAGCAATTGTCAAACGGAACCCTCCCCTTAAAACCATTAAAACCAATACTGGTAAGTATAAGGAGCCGTTCTAAACATTTCTTCTTACTTCTCCCCACTGTCTCAGTGATGGTTACTTTCAACAATGATCGCCCAGCCGCAGCCTATGCAGATCACATTGATATCCATGGATGAGCCGTGTTGTATGCAGGGGGTTGCTCCATAGTAGACTGTAGCTAGAATCAACAGGAACTCTCCATAAGTATATATGCTAGCAACATACTACTGCGCAGTAGAGATATCACGCTTGGACATTAAGGAAAGCTATAGGTTTTTTTTGGAGAAGAGGCCTCTTGCGGAACAGCCTAGAATTAACAATGTTGTGCATAGTATAGATGGCCATCTAGCAGTGTGTGAATAAAGGCCTCGCGGTGTGCGCTGGTGGTGGGCCCACAGATGTCAGACAGTGATTGGTGGACCAATGTGATCTGCATAGGCTGCGGCTGGGCGATCATTGTTGAAAGTAACCATCAGTGAGACAGTGGGGAGAAGTAAGAAGAAATGTTTAGAACGGCTCCTTATACTTACCAGTATTGGTTTTAATGGTTTTAAGGGGAGGGTTCCGTTTGACAATTGCTGGGAATTTTTTGCATGACATCAATAAAGTATATTTTGTTATAGCACGTGAAGAGAGGAAGGTTTATTTTTGTCGTGGTTACTGGGTGATATTACAGTTTAACAGTGTGATGACCAGGGAGCTGTTAGGGGGTATTGGCCATTTTTAAAATGGAGGACGGAGAATTCCATTGATCACAGTGGACAAATGGGATGCAGGAGAGGAGAAAGAGATTGATGAGTAGACTACACAGGAGGTAAGTATGACCTGTGTATGGTTATTTTGACTTTTTATTTTCAGTTCAGGTTCTCTTTAAAGTGAACCTGATTTGAAATTGAAAAAAACAAAACATACTTACCTAAGAAATGGGAAGCCTCTACATCAGCTCAAGGCCCGCGGGTCGAATGCAGCCCTGCTTGCCATTTTATTTGGCCATCCCCTTTCCCCCCTCCAACACCCTCTCTCCACATGGCAGAGTAGCGGAGCGGTGTAATTTTTACCTGCTCCACCAGTGCATTGAATGTCTTCTGCTCTTCCCAGCAGCTGCACACGTCATACTTCCATACCTTCTTCTCTCAGTCATGTGACATGCATGGAAACCAGAGGCGTGCAGCACAGAGTTTGTGGCCGTCAGCAAGAACAGAGAAGACCCAAAGCAGAACTGGAGCAGGCAAATATTAAACTGCTCCACTGCGCCAGCCTGCAGAAGGGGGAGGAGCACGCCCTTCACGAGCACTATGGTTATGCCACTTAGATTGATACTGGACAAGAAATGTTACATCTTAAAGTAAACTAGAGATCAGTAAATTTAACCTGCTGAGCGGTCTGGACGAGCTCAGCTCGTCCAACACCGCCAGAGGCTGCCGCTCAGGCCCTGCTGGGCCGATTTTCGTCAAATAAAAAGCAGCACACGCAGCCGGCACTTTGCCAGCCGCGTGTGCTGCCTGATCGCCGCCGCTTTGCGGCGATCCGCCGCGAGCAGCGGCGAAAGAGGGTCCCCCCAGCCGCCTGAGCCCAGCGTAGCCGGAACAAAAAGTTCCGGCCAGCGCTAAGGGCTGGATCGGAGGCGGCTGACGTCAGGACGTCGGCTGACGTCGATGACGTCACTCCGCTCGTCGCTATGGCGACGATGTAAGCAAAACAAGGAAGGCCGCTCATTGCGGCCTTCCTTGTTTATTCTGGGCGCCGGAGGCGATCGTAAGAACGCCTCCGGAGCGCCCTCTAGTGGGCTTTCATGCAGCCAACTTTTAGTTGGCTGCATGAAATAGTTTTTTTTTAATTTAAAAAAAACCCTCCCGCAGCCACCCTGGCGATTTAATCAGAATGCCAGGGTGGTTAAAGAAACAATACTTACCCGGGGATTCCTGTGAGTCCCTGGCTGTGCTGGTTCTTCTGCATGTGCATGGGAGGTCCGCGCATATGCAGCAGACCCAGACGGGACGCGACTGAGCCAATTACCGGGGCTGATCGGTAGACCGCGGGAGGACGGCGAGTGACTCACGGGAAGCCCCGGGTTACTATTGTTTCATTGAATTTACTGATCTCTAGTTTACTTTAAGATGTAACATTTCTTGTCCAGTAACAATCTAAGTGGCATAACCATAGTGCCTGTGAGGGGCCTGCTCCTCCCCCTTCTGCAGGCTGGCGCAGTGGAGCAGTTTAATATTTGCCTGCTCCGGTGCTGCTTTGGGTCTTCTCTCTTCTTCCTGACGGCCACAAACTCTGTGCTGCACGCCTCTGGTTTCCATGCATGTCACATGACTGAGAGAAGAAGGTATGGAAGTATAAAGTGTACAGCTGCTGAAGACATCCAATGCACCGGTGGAGCAGGTAAAAATTACACCGCTCCGCTACTCAGGAGGACGGTTTATGGGGCTGGATGAAGCCCTGGGTAAGTAGCGATTCTTTGACTTTACTGACCTCTGGTACACTTTAGTAAAGAAGCTATGCATATGACCCTGTCGGCACACATGGTGATGTGATTGACATTTTGAGCGTTAAAGTGTGGTGCAATAGGGGCGGGGCATCGCACCGCAAATGCACAGGCCAGGTGTAAAACCAACCTTAAGCAATTAAACAATGCTAGTTGCCTGGCAGCTTTGCTAATCTTTCTGGCTGCAGTAGTGTCTGAATCTCACACCTGAAACAAGCATGCAGCTAATCTTGTCAGAAACACCTGATCTGCTGCATGCTTGTTCGGGGTCTACGGCTAAAAGTATTAGAGACAGAGGATCAGCAGGAGAGCCAGGCAATGTGCATTGCTTAAAAAGTAATAAATATGGCTGCCACCTTTGGGTTCCCTTTAAAGCCAGAGAATCAGTATGAAAGCCAGGCAAATGGCACTTCCAAAGGAAGTTAGTGTCAGCCGCCATGTCATTTCCTTAAAATAAATTACCATCTTTTTATTTATTTTTTAAAATTCATTATTTATTAGAGTATTATTGTTATCTCCTTCCTTTCCCCTCCCCCCGTGTACCTTCCATTCGGGGAGCTGACTTCCCCGCGCCGCGACATTGTGACTATCGATCCGCCGCCTCTGCTGCTTTGTCCTTGTAAGTCGTTTAGCGAGCCGCACATTGGCTAAGCCTTTGAAGCCGGCGCCGTCCTTGATCTTAACATCCTTCACAAACACGCGCACCCCTCGGGGGAGAGCAGGAAAAAAGTTTAGCGATATATTTGCAAAGATTATCTGTTTATCCTAGGCACCCCCCCTCACACCCCTCTCGCGCTCAGCCGTCCCACAGTTGCTACCAGCATGCCTTTGTTTTAAACAGATAAATCTTTGACATTTGAGACGGGGCCATTGTATCGATCGATAAACCGGCAGCCTGCGAACCACCCAAGAGTTTTCATCCTATCGTTTGTTTTTTCTCTTTTCCTTTTTTGTGCGTTCCTGCCTTGGATCGTAGTAACCCGGACTTCAATCCCACCGAGATCCACACACCATTGTCACTCAGGCTAATCAAGAAATCTCGCCATCGAGAGAGAAGATGATTTGCTTTCTTTATTTCGACTCTAGTTCTTTTTTCTCGTCTTTATCGCTACGCAAACAGAGGGCGAAGGGGGCCTTTTTCTGTGGCCGGCGTCGCCGGGAGAGGGGAGAGAAAGAGAAGGGCGGGTGATCACACTTGACGGAACATCTTTGAAATGAATTATGAGAAGGGCCTCTATTGATCTGGCTTCTTTTTTTTTTTTTCTTTTTCTTTTTTTTCAGGTCGCTGAGCAATAATTCCTAAGTGTTTATACAATCTATTGAAATCAATAAACAATTTAAACCGGTGTAGACGCAGAACGCTTGCCGGGGCTGTAGAAAATTGAAAGTATGACAGTGAATACAGCTTAAAGAGTGTATTTTTATCATCAAAGCAAACGGGTCCCTTAATGAAATGTGTTCTGTGTCTCCCCCCTCCGTCCCCCACCTTCCCCGCCAACATGACAGCAAAATTCCAGCAACAGGAACGCAGCCGAGGAAGGTTCTCGCATTGTAACGCTGTCATGCCCACACAATGGTGATTGGGTTCTGTTTCTGGGCTATAAAGCTTTTGTTGATGCTATTTCTGGTCTAATGTATGCAAATAAGGGATTTATTCCATTAAGGCAGATGCATCTGGGTGTTAATGTTCGCTGTCAACGCTCACTGTATGGCTTTTGTAGCACGCTTTGTGCGCCACCGCGTTTTTTTTTTTTTCAAAAAGGGATACAGGTGGAAGATCTGTTATTCCGGGAAGCTAATGTGCGGGAAAAGACAGATCAGAACATAATGGCGGGTTTTCTGTAAACATTTTATAAACAGATGAGATCAGGGGGGTGGGGGAAGGGGGAGCTTTTCTCCCGAGGCAATCGGATGGAACGTGTCCAAGAAAATTAATGAGGATGGAAAGGTGGGCTTCCGGAGAGGAGGATTGGGGGGGGGGGGGGGGGGAGGAAAGAAATTATATCACACGTTCTCACCTGCAGCCTTTTTAAAGGGGAATTCCGGTTTTTGTTCTACAATTGCCATAAGTGTTCATAGTCTTTTTGCATTTAGTCTTTTGCACAAGTATTTTTGCATGTAAGCGAAAACCGTAATTATCTCTGCCAGTTTCCACAGCACAGTATTTTTGTAACCGACATTAAAGCGGGATTGTCAGCCGTAGAAACAAATTCCATTTGCCCACTGCTCTGTTTATTATGTAGTCTACATCCTGACCCTGCATTGCATGCATTCCAATATAATCATAAATGTTTCTGCTGTAATAAATCTTATCTCAGCCAGCCTGGCTCCTTTCTGGTACATTGCCAAGGAGAGGGAAGCTTGTTATCTCCCCTCCCACATTCCTGCTCCTCACTGATTGGCCGAGGGCAGTTCAGTGTGACACGAGGCTGAGAAAGGAAATACACCTCAAGCCTCTGCAGAAGTTGCTAAAATATAAACTATGCTGTGCTCACATGTTTTCACAAAGCAAGCTAGCTATGACAGTGCAGTACCTACTCTAAAGACAGTGGAGTTATGCGCAACAGTCAGGAGCCATCTTCATTGCCAATCACAGTGATCAGGAAATGTAAAGGAAAACAAAGGCTCTGGTCCTTAAGACTGCTTACACACAGGGACGTTACAGGCGCACGTTAGTGCGCCTGTAACGCTCCCCCAACGCACAGCAATGTAACACAAGTGGGCTGTTCACACAGCCCACGTTGCGTTACATGTAACGCTGCACGTTCTCCGGAAACTGCAGCATGTTACGGCGTTAGAGCGGCTATAGCCGCTTTAGACTGTTTGCACATGCTCAGTGGGGGGCAGAGAGGAGGCGGGGAGAGCCAGCTACAGTAGCCGCGCACATGGCTACTTAATATTCACTGCACTGGCGGCAACTGATTGGCCGGCGGGACCACGTGATGCGGAGTGTCTCGCTCCGCATCACGTGGTCCCGCCGGCCAATCAGCGCCACTCTGGGAGACCTTATAGGGATAGAGCCGCCTAACGCGGCTCACTCTACCGTCCTCTCTTGCAGCACCATACGTTGTGTTAGGTGCACGTTATTCGACTTTTGGTGTGCAAGTAGCCTAAATGGACCAGAGCCTTTAGTCCCAAATCGGTTAGTGGGGGACCTTTGCAGTGGAGCGTTGCCTAAACCAATTACAAATACTCTTTTTGGGCAGCTACAAAATAAATGTAGCATGTAGATAGCTGTTGACCCATCCCATGTTTTTGTTTTTTATACATATAAAATTGCCACACCACAAAGAAATACACTTGGTTATATACAAATCAAATTACATGTAGAAGAGAGAGTCAGGTACTTATCCGTTAGCCGGGCGCATCCGGCAGGTGGCGCTAATTACTATTCCCCCTCCAGGCCGACATGGATAGTAGGGAAAGATGTAACTCTGGTGGAGTTTTGTCGCCACCTAGAGGATGCGCCCGGCTAACGGATAAGTACCGAGAGTCATATGCAAATGATTAGTTCCAAGAAGTGAAAAAGAAACACTAAGATGAAACAGAGGGAAAAAGGAGGTTGTCAGTGATGCTTTGTGTGGCTAGTTATAGTCTGATATATAAGTGATGGGCTGGTTAATTCAGATTTTAAAAACATTGCTGTAACAGAAGGCAATTTGCTTGCTAAAGTTCTGAATAGCAGTGCAAGGATGAATGTCTTCAGACAACTGTGAAGCATGGTGGGGGTTGTTTGCAGGTTTGGGTCTGAATTTTAAGTAGCTACAGCTGCTCCCATGTATTGGGTAGCTTGAGGAATCTCAATATTAAGTAGTTAGAGGTTCCCCTGACTAAAGGGAAATATTGTGAGTGGGATGCAGAGGGCAGGGTAAGTAACCTTTCGGGCTCGTTTCCACTATCGCGAATCCGCATGCGTCCAACGCATGCGGATTCGCACATGTAATGCAAGTGGATGGGCCTGTTTCCACTGTAGCGTTGTTGAGGTGCGTTTTTTTTAGCGGTGAAAAAACGCACAAAAGGGCCACAGAATTCGCCTGTGAGTGGAATGCATGCGAATCGCATGCAATGTATTTAATAGGAAAATCGCATGCGGTTTCCCCATGCGTTTTTTGCCGCAAATTCGCATAGGTACCAATGTAAATTCACACAGGCAGTGACATGGTTAAAATCGCATATACCCTCACCTATGCGAATTCGCATGCGAATTCGCGGCATAAAACGCATGGGGAAAAGCATCCGCATGCGATTTCATCAGCGGTGGAATCCAGGCGATTCCGCACCGCAATAGTGGAAACGAGCCCTTACTGTACACGCTCATCAGGACTATGCATAGGGAAGGAGGGAGAGGTTCGCTTGGGGAGGGGAGTGGGCCACCTTTCCCTCATCAGGCGCCTGTAGGCAAGTGCCTGCAGTGCCTTATGGTAAATCCGGCCCTGTTCATTTCTCTGATGAAAATTAAATTGACACATTGCACTATTGGGGCTCTCAATCTCACAGACTGCACACAGGGAAGCATACAGTACATTGAATGTATGCTTCACTCCCTCTGTAAATGCAGATGTTACCCGGTTAGCACACAGCATGCTGTGCAATGCTGCGTTGAAACCCAACTCACCTCACAGGATGTGCAATCCCATAGGAATGTCATTGTGTTGCAATACCATGTTATTGCCTGTTGCAACACAACACAGTGGACTTAGGGCTTGATTCACTAAACCGTGCTAATCGTTTTTGTGCGCAATCACAAATTGTCACGCGCAATTGTGGGCACAAATTTGTGATTGCGCACGAATATTCACGACTGCGCAATACGCTAGCGCGGCCGTGCTATGAGTTGGCACGGTTTAGTGAATCAAGCCCTTAGTGTGAAAGGACCCTAAATGTTTTGCATAGTACTGTGTAAATACTTATACTGTGTGTGTTTGTGTATAAGATATCCACATGCTAGACTGTCAGGCTGTTAAATAACCAGATTTATCAATATAAATCCTTGCTGTATCAGACTATGACTATGGTAGGATTAGATTGTGAGCCCCTCCGAGGACAGTTAGTGACATGACTATGTACTTGCTGCAGAAGATGTCAGTGCTATATAAATACATAATAATATGGTAGGCCATTAGACTATGACTATGGTAGGATTAGATTGTGAGCTCCTCTGAGGACAGTCAGTGACATGACTATGTATTCTGTAAAGTGCTGCAGAAGATGTCAGCACTATATACATACATAATATTAATATGGTAGGACATTAGGCTATGACTATGGTAGGATTAGATTGTGAGCTCCTCTGAGGACAGTCAGTGACATGACTATGTACCCTGTAAAGTACTGCAGAATATGTCAGTGCTATATAAATACTTAATAATAATATGCTAGGACATTAGGCTATGACTATGGTAGGATTAGATTGTGAGCGATTCTGAGGACAGTCAGTGACATGACTATGTACTCTGTAATGTGCTGCAGAAGATGTCAGTGCTATATAAATAATAATAATAATATGGTAGGACATTAGGCTATGACTATGGTAGGATTAGATTGTGAGCTCCTCTGAGGACAGTCAGTGACATTACTATGTACTCTGTAAAGTGCTGCAGAAGATGTCAGTGGTATATAAATACTTAATAATAATATGGTAGGACATTAGCTCCTCTGAGGACAGTCAGTGACATGGCTGTACTATGTGTCAGTTTTATATAAATGTATAATAATTTGAAATAAAAGGTGTTATTATGATTACACTGTTATACAGCTACATTACTCTTTCCACTGCACTTGGCACAGAACTTTGGAGAAACATCAGGAACTGTTAGTGAGGGTCCACATTTTAATCTCTCTATCACTTTATGAAAGCCTAGGGAGAAACCTGGAACACCCGGGGGAATCCCATCCAACCATGGGGAGAACAGACAAACTCCATGCAGATATTTCTGGCAAACATCCCTACCTGGGGCTCCGACACTGCTAGGCGCAAACTCTATCCACTTAAAGAGGAACTGTAGTGAAAATAATGTAATAAATAAGATTTTTTTCCCCCACAATATTCATTTATAGATTATTTAGTGTCTGCCCATTGTAAAATCTTTCCTTACCCTGATTATCATTCTTAAATTTATCACTGGTGGGCGACATCTTTATTCCTGTCAGGTGATCTCTGCGGAATGTTTATGTCTGAGAGTTCCAAAGCCATTGAAAATAATGCCTGGTCTACCAGAATGCTCTGGGAGGAGAATTCCACATAGCTAAACAGCCTAGACTAAGCATGACTTGGAGGGCGGGGCTACATACCAATATACAGCAATATATAGATCTAGGAAGTGTTTCTGATGCTGAAAAAAGTAGATATCCTGCATAATTTACTGCATTCTAATCTGTCACTATGTCAGTTTGCATCCTCTTTAAACCTGGATGTAAAATGTTCTCATATTGAGCATTTTCATCTGTTCAATAATGAGGTGGATTCTGCAGCAATAAACATGATTAGTAAATGTTTTTTTGCTGTCATTTGAGCATTTCCTCCGTCACGTTTCGCCTTCCCTCTCCCGGCTTCCCCTGGGTGGGCAGGAAGATTTGCTTTTTCCAATTTTTGGAGGCGTCTTTTCGCTTCATTAATAGAAGACATTTAACAAATGTCAAAATACTCCAAATAAACGTAGGACTTCATTTTTATTTACGTACTTATTTCCGTCTTTAAATGTCTACTTATCCGTTGGTAGCTTGCCTCTCGGCGGTGCTGCGTCTTCTTCCTCTGCAGGGAGCTGATTCGTGAGGACACAGCGCACCCCAGTGGCTGCTTTACACATCTGCAATTAACTTTCTGGCTGGATTATTAAAAGTTGATCAACACTGGAGAACTTGCAGACACTACCCGGTTCATACTAAACCACAGAATCCAAGGACATAACACAAGTTGTTTAGACAATACCTTTAAAGGAAGCCTGAGATAAAAAGAAGAGACTGTATTTATACTTAAAGAGGAATTGTCGCAGAAATCTTAAAATGTAAAACACATACAAATAAGAAATACATTTCTCCCAAAGTAAAATGAGCCATACATTACTTTTCTCCTGTGTTGCTATCACTTACAGTAGGTAGTAGAAATCTGACATTACCGACAGATTTTGGACTATGCCATCTTCTCATAGGGGAGTTCTCAGGGTTTTCTTTATTTTTAAAAGCACTTAGTGAATGGCAGTTGCCAAATAAGTGTGCAGCGAGCAGGGAGGCTGACCACCATCTTTGTAATAATCGTTTTCAGAGAATGTCTTTATAAAGAATAAAGACTATGCTGAGAATCCCCCATGAAGAGATGGACTAGCCCAAAACCTGTCGGTAATGTCAGATTTCTACTAACTACTGTAAGTGACAGCCACATAGGAGAAAAGTAATTTATGGCTCATTTTACTTTGGAAGAAATGTACTTCTTATTTGTATGTGTTTTAAATTTTAATATTTTTGTGACAGTTCCTCTTTAACCACTTAATGACAACCAGACAAAACGTCCTGCTAGAGCCTCTTAACAGCTCCAGGATGTGTTTATAAGTCAAACAGTGCTGGTGCCGCTGTGCCCGTGAGATTAGTGAGAGAAAAAAAAACACCATAGAAAAAAATACACCTTTATTTCCAAATAATATATTGTCACCCATACTTTGTACTAGGGACATGATTAAAATGTGATAACAAGGACAAATAAGCAGGTAAAATGTGTTGGTTTTATCTACAGTAGCAGTGTTTATGTTAAAACTACAAAATTGGAGAAATAGTGTATTTTTTCCTTGTTTATCCCTTTAAAATGCATAGAAAATAAAATAATTACTGAAAACAAATATCAACCAGATCTCAAGGCTGGCCAATAACAGACCAGCAATCAGCGCTTAAAACATCCACCGATCTCCTCATGGTCTCGGCTCCTTGTCCTGACAGGTTCTCAGAAAATCCAAAACAAGAATCGTATACGGTGCAGTATTAATGTCTCCTGTTGTTGCCTCCCCTTATAACACCGTGTACATGCACTACTATTCACCACTTGTGATCCTAATCACCAATATACAAATGAACCGCTCACCAGATAAACTAGCCATACCACAGACCAGCAATAGAGCATTCACTGCAGATCAGATGTCTCTCCTCTGTCTTCTCACAGGAATCAGTTCTCAATCACTAGGCTCAAACACACCCTTACATAGCGCAGCTCCATTTATTCAATATAAAAAAGTTATAAAAATGCACTCACATTCAGTAAGATCATATGTGCATGCAAAATCACTGAGCTCCCGGGTGTCCTGCACACTCTGTCCTAAGTATATATGCAAATGTAACCATAATATACCCTCTCATGCCATATATAGTAGAAAATCGGAGTCCCTAACGTAACTATTTTGTGTGTTTTTTTATCTTAGATGCTGTCTTTTTTTATTTTATTTACAATTGGTTTTAGTTTGGTAACTATGGGTGGGTGTGGGGGGTGTCAGGGATGGGGAAGGAGGTAATCATTTATTTTTATTTAATGTAATGTGAAATGTGTGATTTTTATTTTTGCATGTATTTTTTTTTTTGACCCCTAGATGTCTTCACACTTTCTGTCTCTGAGACAGGGAGGGTGTTGTAAGAACAAATCTCATTGGCTTCTCGTTGAAGCCATGATCTTTGCTTACGGGCACTCTGATTGGTTCAAGGAAGACTTCTTACCTTTCCTCAATCACAGCGCTGGGGTCCCTGAAGGTAAGCGGCGTGGGGGGGGGGCTCAGGTGCGATCTGTAGCGGCGGGGAGGGGGGACATTTTAAAACATCCTGTGGTCTGTTAACAGGGACAAACAGCGGGTGGGCGGGTAGTGATTAAGGTCCTGAGACTGCTCGTACTAAATACTGGGGTTCGCCGACATCACGCACCACAGAATCGCCGCTGTCGCCGTTCACCCGTCGCCTCAGCCCACCTGCTCTGCTGTTTCCATGGAGACAGGCCATTGTCTGTATTGTTCTGTACCCCATGTTTGTTTCTTACTTTGTACAGCACCACATAATATGTTGACTCATAATAAATAGCTATATTATGTCTCTGGATAAAAGAATTTAGTGTCCACGTGCCCCCAAATACGTTAATTAAATAACTCCAGATGCAAGAATTAAGTCATCATGAGCCTTCAAGCTATTTATATCCCCAGATGTCCGTACAGTAGGTAGTCATGTGTGCGCCCCCCCCCCCCCTCCCCTTCCAAACAGATAGTAGCATCAGGAAGCCATATCTGCCCCTTGCAAGTAGTAGGTAGCAATGTGTTGCCTTCAAATAGTATTATTAGGTAGCCAGATGTGCTCCCCAGATAGCAGCATTAGGAAGCCAGGTGACCCTCACCCCCGACATACACAGGCATTAGGAGCCCAGGTGTTACTCATAGTTTACCACCCTTAAAAATAACCCGAAGTGAGACGAATATGGAGGCTACCATCTTCATAACCTTATAAAGAATGCCAGTTGCCTGGCTGTCATGCAGAGCTTTTGGCTTTATTTATTTTTTTTGAGTCACACACCTTCAACAAGCGTGCAGCCTGTGGGCGTACGAGAGGAATCGCCGCCGGGAGACTTGGGCGCAGGATACAGCCGGTATATGGCTTATCCTGCTGCTGCACAAGTTCCTGGTGGCGTTAATTACTATTCCCCCTCCAGGTCCACGTGGATAGCAGGGAATGATGTAATTCTGCTTCCAGCTATTGCTGGAGGCCGAATTACAGGGTTTTAAAAGTAACTTCAGCTCCGTGTTCTGACGGCGCCAAAGTTACTCACTGTGCGCCGCTATAGCCGTAATTCCTTTTACGGCCTATGGTGGCGCCAAATCTCCTGCGCTGGATTGCCAGTGTTCGGCCTGTGGAGTCAGACCAGAGTCTTGGTCCTGGGAAACTAGAGAGCGCTCAGGACACTCCCAGACATAAGCTTAGCTGTGGCATTACAGTCCTCAGACTTGTTTTCATTTCATTTTCACACACACTCTACTTAGGGCTGGTTCAGATGGACGTTTGGAGGCGTTGCGTTTGCTGGCGTCGCGTTCAGCAGCGTTCGTGTGCGTTTGGATGCGGTCGCGTTTTTTCTTCCCCTAGGAGGACATTAGCCGTCGCGGTTAACCTCCCCTGGAAGCTACATGTAGCTTCCAGGGGCTCCTTGAAAGCCAGGGAAAATCGGGACCCAAACGCCGCGTTCGTGTAAACGCGCTTGAAAGCTTGGTACAAACGCTCCCATTCACTTGAATGGGAGCGTTTAACACCAAGCCCTGAACGCTGGCTGTAAACGCTCTGCAAGCGTCCGTCTGAACCAGCCCTTATTGTATATCTCTGTGGACAGAAGCCAGTAGGAAAAATGGGAAATCGTCAATACATTTTCCAAACCCCTTTTTTATATATCTTAAGGTATAAATGTAAAGCTTAACGGCAATCTGTTTATGTGTCTTTATCTATTGCGAATGGCTTTTATTACACTCAGCAGTGGCTCTACGTGGGACACACATCCTCAGAGCAGTAGATTTGCTCTTATTAGTGTGTACTTTCATATCTCCCCAAAGTGAGTTGTTGGGAAGCAGATGTCTTCATTTATCAACCAAAACATGTATGTCTGGCAGCCACGGGAGACGAGGATTTGTCAATGTCGAGCAATATACATGAGCAGAACCAGATTTACCCGAGAATAAATCCCTCGCGCTCTGGGGAGACCTTTTTACTTAAATAATTCACTGCCAGTTATACGACTATTGTAAATAAGCCGCTCAGAGCGTCTGCCCACTACAACCCGCCTCCTTTATATCAGGCCAAGCTAAAAGTATAAAGTCGTACATACAGCTGGATAGAAATCCAGTGTTTAAAGGGGAACTTCAGCCTAAACAAACATACTGTCATCAAGTTACATTAGTTATGTTAATTAGAATAGATAGGTAATATAATCTCTTACCCACCCTGTTTTAAAAGAACAGGCAAATGTTTGTGATTCATGGGGGCAGCCATCTTTTTGGTTGAAAGGAGGTGACAAGGAGCAGGAGACACAGTTCCAACTATCCTGTGTCCTGATTACCCCTCCCAGCTGCACGTGCTAGGCTTCAAATGTTAAATTCAAAATGTAAAAAAAAAAAAATTCCACCAAAACAGCAGAACGAGAACAACAACATCAGAAATCCTATCATGCTTTGCACAGCATTAGGGGAAAAATGCCCGGGCAGTTTTTTTCTGTGCAGCTAAAAATGAGGCTTGTATAACAGAAAAAAAGTTCTGATGCTATGAAACTGTTAAAGAAACACCAGGCCTTTCCAGTGCTGCTGAGTCAATTTTTAGTCTGGAGGTTCACTTTAATAAACATCCTCACTGCCCATAACGGCGCAGGGAAATTTTGGTGCACCAGGAACCACTGTAGACCATAATTTGAATCACGGCTATAGCGGTGCTCAGACAGTAATTTGGGTGCCCAGATTACGATGAAAACAGCGTAATTCAGCTGGCGGCCGGATTATGTCTTTCCCCTTAGTTTATGGCGGCCTGGAAGGGGAATAGTAATTAATGCTCCCGGAACTTTTGCAGGAGCAGGGTGAGACATTTATCGGCTTCACCCAACGCCGCTTTTGCATGCACATTTTGGGAGGGGGGGGGGCTTAACAACTTGAGGACCAAATGTTTATACCCCACTATTGACAGGCCATTTTTTACAATTCAGCACTTCACAACTTTAATGGTTTATTGCTCAGTCATACAACTCAGCACCCAAATGTATGTTACCCCCTTTTCTTCTCACATTTTTATTTCCCTCATCGCCCCTAAATTGGCCCTAGACTACGTTACATACACTACATGATACATACATAGACATATGTCTACGGCAAGGATTAGATTGTGAGCCCTTCCGTAGGACAGTTATGTGACGGGGCTGTTCTCTGTACAGCGCTCTATAGATGTTTTTCTACCTGTAAATGAAAAAAATCAGCCTGCCAGCTCTGATCGCGGGCTGGCAGGCTGATCACTGCGGCCGGCTTTGTTAACTGACGGATGGGAGTTCACGCTCACAATATGGCCGGACTGAGGAATGTTAGAGGCACTCTGCGGCCACCAGCCTGTGTTAGGCAGTCGCAGAGGGGTTAATATCGACAACTTTGAATTCTTGTGCAGGAGAAGACTTCTGAGGGTCCCTTGAATTACAAGAAGACCCAATCACTCAATCCCTGAGTGTTCGTTGGAGGGAGCAATGCTGAAGCTGAAATACTTTAAACCAGGGTTCCCTAAGTCCGTACTTAAAGAGAATCTGTATTGTTAAAATTGCACAAAAGTAAACATACCAGTGCGTTAGTGGACATCTCCTATTACCCTCTGACACAATTTTGCCGCTCCTCGCCGCATTAAAAGTGGTTAAAAACAGTTTTAAAAAGTTTGTTTATAAACAAACAAAATGGCCACCAAAACAGGAAGTAGGTTGATGTACATTATGTCCACACATAGAAAATACATCCATACACAAGCAGGCTGTATACAGCCTTTCTTTTGAATCTCAAGAGATCATTTGTGTGTTTCTTTCCCCCTGCATCTCTCATGCACTGAAGTTTCAGGCTGCTCGTTTCTTCCTGCAAACAGCTTTGCCCTTGTCTGTAATTCTTCAGTATGTGAAAGCCCAGCCAGCTCAGAGGACGATTTATCCAGCTTGTAAAAGATAAGAGAGAAGAGAGAAGCTGATCTAATCCTAAATAACACACAGGCAGTGTGCATAGAGGGGCCTGGAAGGGGGAGTTCATAGCAGAACCACAACACTGAAGAACTTGGCAGCCTTCCAGACACAGGCCGACAAGTCTGACAGGGGAAAGATACATTGATTTATTACAGAGACAGTGATAGTATAAAGTGCTGCAGTAAGCCAGAACACATTAGAATAGCTTTTTGAACTTGTAGGATGATAAAAAACAGGATGCAATTTTTGTTACGGAGTCTCTTTAAGGCCCACCAACAGTGCATATTTTGTAGAAATCCACAGAGGTAGTTAATCAGCTCTACTAGCGGTTTCTGCAAAACATGTACTGTTGGTGGGCCTTGGGAACGGGGTTAGGGAACTCTGCTTTAGACATATAGGGGTTGACTCATGTATGCATATTGTGCTGTTTAGATAGTGTTTATATACTGGTGATTACAAACCCAACATTCTCCCGGGGGATGCCCAGTATTTGGACTATCTTTTTTGTGAATATTTGCCGTTACTCAGCACCACCTCTTGGACGGCATCACAGGTTGCAGGGTCAGGTTGCGGGGCTCATCTTCAACGGAGAAATGCCCAGTCTTGAAACAAGATGTTCAGCCTTTGAAAGGACTGTAGGAAGGACACTTCTCCCCCAGTGTTTGTGGCATCTCTGTGAATGCCCTTTGCTGACTTTCCCTGGAGAAACCGAAACTTGATGTCGGCCCATAACTCTTAAAGCGGAATATAACCCTGCATTTCAACTTTGCTCTAAAATATTATTTACTGCATATTATATGCAAAAAGCATTTTTGTTTACTAGATCAGCATTGGAAGGGTTAAACACAGAGGTTTAAAGTTCCGTGGAGAGATATGCAGAAGTTCAGATTGTTACATTCTATTTAGTTATATGTATCTATTGAGAAATGTTACACACTCATTGGCTGTCCTCCAAGCTCATTCTCAGTCAGAGAGATGAGTCACATTCAACACTTAGATACATTTATGTAAACAAAATGTATCTATTTTAGCTTCGGATGCGTCTGAAGAAATCTCCAGGAACTTTAAAGCCCTGTGTAACCCTTCCAATGCTGGTCTAGTAAAAAAAAATGCTTTTTGCATATAATATACTGCAAATAATGTTTTAGAGCAAAGTTGAAATGCTGGGTTATATTCCACTTTAAGAACGTGAAACTTGCTTGTGCCTCATCCATCGCAGCTTCTCACAAAAAGCTAAAACAGGTTTAAGAATCACAAACACCTGGTATTTGCACAGTTACATACTAAGAGGTTAGCCTGCCATATACCCCCACTCTCGTTCTTCTATTTCATCTGAAAGGGGGCAAAGTCAGGAACTTATCAGCAACCCCTCATATATTCCACCCCTTGACAGTTGACATTGGAACACGGTAATCGTTATTTGCCTGTCAGTGGTTTCAGTGTTGTGAATGGTAGAGGGAATCTTTCAGTCAAGGATTATCTCATCTGCCTAGCTTCCTGGAACTGCTGATAATGCAGATTAAATTACCTGTCATTACCGTCAAGATGTTGTGAGTATACTAAGTACAGTAGCATAGAGTCAAAAGATCTGGTCCTCTACTTTTTGTAGCATGTTAAAGTAGCAGGGACAACAACAAAAAAAACATATATAAGTGGATAAATACTTGTTTTACTTAAACATACAGTATCTGTATGTTTTTGGGATGTGGGAGGAAACCAGAGTGCTCGGAGGAAACCCAAACAAACACGGGGAGAACATACAAACTCTGTGCAGATAGTGCCTTGGCTGGGATTTGAACTGGAGTTGGCGCAATATTAACAATGTTGGTAGAAAATGGCAGCCAATATGGGTGGGACTGATGGGTAAAACAAACCTGCGGTACAGCAGAGCTGATTGGATTGAGGCACTCAAGGCCAATAAGCTCTGCTATACAGCACAGATTTTTTGGGGGGTGTACTGACCTGAGGAAGTGGAATACGCCCACGAAATGCGTTGTCTTATTCGTATAGTTTGTGCAGTAATCATATTGTCTATCAGTCATATTGGATGCCATTTTCTACAGCAGAGGTAAGCCAACTACTACTACTACTACTTTTTAACCTGCGTTAAAATAGTTTTAAAATGTTTGTGCACCTCCATCCTTGTTCCATGTGCAGCTGTTTCTTCCCCTACGTACCAGTTCTAACCCTATTCCATGTGCAGCAGAGATGGATTAAAGAGACTGTAACAACATTTTCAGCCTTATTTCTTCTATCCTATAAGTTCCTATACCTGTTCTAATGTGGTCTGGATTACTGCAGCCTTTCCTAGTTGCACTGTCTCTGTAATATATCTGATCTTCTTTTCTTTGTCAAGCTTTGTTGACCCAGGGAGGAATGGGCTGCCTCTGATGTAATAGGGACAAGTCATGCATACCCACTGCACACCCCCTCCAGGCTCCCTGTGCTTTGTTTATTCCTCACAGACAGCGTCTCTGCTCTCAGTTTCAGCTTGTATGTGATGCAGTTTGTGAGGCTGAAGGGGGAGGGAGCTGCCGGTCTTATGCTGTGAAACTGTGAGAATCCCAGACTGGAGCGCAGATAATTCACTATGTAATAAAAACTTGTAGTATACTGTAACATGATACACACACACACACACATACCCACACACACACACACACACACACACCACTTCCTGTTTAGCAGCCATGTTTTTTGTTTTGTAAACACTGCCTAAACCAGGCGGTTAACCGTCCTTGGACCCAGTGTTGGCCGAACACCTCCGCGATGTTCGGGTGTTCGACCCGAACTCCGAACATAATGGAAGTCAATGGGGACCCGAACTTTCGTGCTTTGTAAAGCTTCCTTACATGCTACATACCCCAAATTTGCAGGGTATGTGCACCTTGGGAGTGGGTACAAGAGGAAAATTTTTTTTAGCAAAAAGAGCTTATAGTTTTTGAGAAAATCGATTTTAAAGTTTCAAAGGGAAAACTGTCTTTTTAAATGCGGGAAATGTCTGTTTTCTTTGCACAGGTAACATGCTTTTTGTCGACATGCAGTCATAAATGTAATACATATAAGAGGTTCCAGGAAAAGGGACCGGTAACGCTAACCCAGCAGTAGCACACGTGATGGAACAGGAGGAGGGTGGCGCAGGAGGAGAAGGCCACGCTTTGAGACACAACAACCCAGGCCTTGCATGAGGACAAGAAGCGTGCGGATAGCAATTTGCATTTTGTCGCCATGCAGTCATAAATGTAATACAGATGAGAGGTTCAATAAACAGGGACCGGAAACGCTAACCCATCACAGATGTTCATTGTTCATGTTACTTGGTTGGGGTCCGGGAGTGTTGCGTAGTCGTTTCCAATCCAGGATTGATTCATTTTAATTTGAGTCAGACGGTCTGCATTTTCTGTGGAGAGGCGGATACGCCGATCTGTGACGATGCCTCCGGCAGCACTGAAACAGCGTTCCGACATAACGCTGGCTGCCGGGCAAGCCAGCACCTCTATTGCGTACATTGCCAGTTTGTGCCAGGTGTCTAGCTTCGATACCCAATAGTTGAAGTGTGCAGATGGATTGTTCAACACAGCTATGCCATCTGACATGTAGTCCTTGACCATCTTCTCCAGGCGATCGGTGTTGGAGGTGGATCTGCACGCTTGCTGTTCTGTGTGCTGCTGCATGGGTGTCAGAAAATTTTCCCACTCCAAGGACACTGCCGATACCATTCCCCTTTGGGCACTAGCTGCGGCTTGTGTTGTTTGCTGCCCTCCTAATCGTCCTGGGTTTGCGGAAGTCAGTCTGTCGGCGTACAACTGGCTAGAGGAGGGGGAGGATGTCAATCTCCTCTCTAAAGTCTCCACCAGGGCCTGCTGGTATTCTTCCATTTTGACCTGTCTGATTCTTTCTTCAAGCAGTTTTGGAACATTGTGTTTGTACCGTGGATCCAGAAGGGTATAAACCCAGTAATTGGTGTTGTCCAGAATGCGCACAATGCGTGGGTCGCGTTCAATGCAGTCCTAGGCCGAAGAGGTCATAGCCTAGGGTCACAAAAACCTGTGTATTTGGGCAATTTCAATGGTAGTGATGCTGACGTACATAAATCTCAGCCATGGCCGTTAGCAACGTCTGAATTTCACGAAATGTCTCATGCAGGTAGAAGACATATTGTTTTACTTGGATTCCAAAGATGGGGTCCCTACATCTCTGCAAACCAGAGTTACAGGGGTCCAAAATTGGTAAAATCCCCCATAGGCTTTCATTGCCTCCCTATTTCACTTTCCAAAATCTCACATCTTTCCAAAGGGCAATTGCTCAGCAGTGGCAAATTTTCTAGCATTGTAGGGACCCTTAGGGGGAACATGAGTGGTGAGTTTCGGGCCCCTAGGCCGAAGAGGTCATAGCCTAGGGTCACAAAAACCTGTTTATTTGGGCAATTTCAATGGTGGCGAGTCTGACGTACATAAATCTCAGCCATGGCCGTTAGCAACGTCTGAATTTCACGAAATGTCTCATGCAGGTAGAAGACATATTGTTAGACTTTGATTCCAAAGATGGGAGTTTCCTACATCTCTGCAAACTAGAGTTACAGGGGTTCTTAAAGGGGTTCTTTGTGAAACGAGTCATAAGCTGCTGGGAGAATGAATTAGTCCCATCTACACCATATGATTCTTTGTCAGATTCGATTCAATTTGATTTGATTCAATCTGACATGTCCGATTCATGATTCGATTCAATTTGAATCGAATCATGAATCAGAAATGTCAGCTTGAATCAAATTAATGAAATAAATCAAATTTAATTGAATCTGACAAAGAATCATATGGTGTAGATGGGACTGATTCATTCTCCCAGCAGCTTATGACTCTTTTCACAAACGAGTCTCTGCACCCGTGGTCTGGTTGCCTAGCAAAAATGTAAACACATATTCAGCAGCTCAGCGGAGCTCAGCCGTTAGGGCTATAACGGGGATTCCTGCTAGAAGTGGGTTATACCACTGAAAACTACTTGGGCAGGAGTTATGGTTGTGAAAAGAAAGTAAAAAAAACACCCCTAACAAATGGATTAGCCTCCCAGTCTTTCCTAAGTCACTGTTTACATTACATGTTGTATTGTTGTATTGATGAAACCATTCATTTAAAAAAAAAGTTTTATACTATTTTAGAAGGATGTTTAATAGTTTATGCATAAACCACTTTTTATTTTTTTCCTCATTCGCGGAAGAACCCCTTTAACAAGAACTATTGTGCTTCTTTACAAAGACTTGTATTGAGCCCTTCCCCCTACATATGCATAGCATCCCAACATGCACCTCACCAGTCACCTCAGGACAGGGGTCAGGAACCTTTTTGGCTGAGAGAGCCATAATTGCCACATATTTTAAAATGTAATTCTGTGAGAGCCATACAATGGCCTCAATTCACTAAGATCATGCTGCAGATAATAAGGCAAGAGAAAACTTACCTCCACACCGTGAGGGAGTTATCTTATCTCTTCATTCCTTAAAGAGAATCTATATTGTTAAAATCGCACAAAAGTAAACATACCAGTGTGTTAGGGGACATCTCCTATTACCCTCTGTCACAATTTCGCCCCTCCCCGCCGCATTAAAAGTAGTCAAAAAGTTTTAAAAAGTTTGTTTATAAACAAACAAAATGGCCACCAAAACAGGAAGTAGGTTGATGTTCAGCATGTCCACACATAGAAAATACATCCATACACAAGCAGGCTGTATACAGCCTTACTTCTGAATTTCAAGAGATCATTTGTGTGTGTTTACCTTCTGTCCCCAGCTTCTCTCATGCACTGAACATTACAGGCTTCCTGCAGACAGCTCTGCCTGTGCCTGTGTTTGTAATTCCTCAGTATGTGTCAGCCAGCTACTTTCACAGCCTAACAGGAGGATTTTTATCCAGCTCTCTTCTATCACTGATAAGATAGCAGAGAAGCTGCTGGCTTATGTAAATAAAACACACACTGGAGTGTGCATAGAGGAACAGTTCAACACTGAAGAACTTGGCAGCCTTCCAGACACAGGCCGACAAGTCTGACAGGGGAAATTGATTTATTACAGAGATGGTTATAGTAGAAAGAGCTGCAGTAAGCCAGAACACATTAGAATAGGTTTAGGAACTTGTAGGCTGGTAGAAAAAACGTTGTAATTTTTGTTACAGAGTCACTTTAAGTTACCTCCTCTGTAGTTATTTTCACACGCAGTTAATAAACAGCCTGTCTTTAACTCTGGAGTTATTTTAAGGATTGGAGAGTTAACTTAAAGACAAAAGAGTTAACTTTAGGTTTGCCTGAGGTAAAATGTTTCCTGAATACTACATGCCTTATCACCACGGTGACAGCTCTAGAAACGTTATTAAAGACAGGAGATAAGCTTAGTGAATTGAGGCCAATATGTTCCAAAATGGGACAGTGCACATGCGCAGCAAAGGGCTCATGTCCCTGTTGCTATGGTTATGTGTATACGGTTGATCCGCTGGGCAGCGGAAATGTCAGACACGTCTTCAGCAACATCAGCAATTTCCCTGTGAGCCAGACAGGAGACATACCGACTAACAGCTTGTACAATTAGCTAGCTGACTTGACCTGACAGAGCCCAGAGTGGGACAAATGGAGCAGCCGTTAGTTTTGGGGGAGAGCGAGTAAGTTAGTAGCGCATGCTACAGCAGTAGCGTGCCTACTTTGAAAATTTACTTCCGCTGCCACACTAAGCTGCGCTGCTTGAGCAGTGTAGCTTAGTGAATCAACCCCTAACTATGAGGCAGATGTAGCCATCAAAAGAGCCACAACTGGCTCCCGAACCATAGGTTCCCTACCCCTGCCTCAGGGAGTCACACAAAAAGCACAGCCATCTTAACCACGCTAACTAGCATGGCCACCATCCCCCCCCCCCCCCCCTCATAACAGATCTGGCCACCTTGACCTCCCTTTCCCCCTATATCAAGTGTAGCCACCTCCCATAATAAGTGCGATCACTATGCCGCCCTTCTTCACCATGGCCACCAATCACATATACCCCTCCTCTCATACAGTGAAATCCACCCCCAGGGAGGGGGCGTGCCCCTCCAGACATTTTAATATGTAGTCTCGGTTGAATTGGTTCTGTCCAAGTTGAAGTGAGGCATGGCCTATAAGAATGGAGTATCGTAATAGGTCAGCCTATGCATGTTCCCCAAATAACAGGCAGCTTGTCCCCCTAAACAATGTAACTAGGTAGCAAATTCCCCTAGAATCTGTATGGAGAACACCAAGGATGCTATGAAGCAGCACTCCAGGAAAGTGGCACCCATGGCAAATGCCAGACCAGCACCCTTGTAGATACCCCTTTACCATTCAGCTATCATTCCCCCACACCATAGCAAGTGTGGCTGCCACTCCCCCTCGCTATTCCAGTAAGAAAAGAAAAGTCGCTTTATTCCCCCTCCCCATCAATAAATAACTGTCTGGCATCTAGTTGGATTCAATGGATAGATGTGTTTTTTCAACCAAACTAGCTTGATACTATGTAATAAAGAAAAAATATTATCATTTATTATATTTGTAAAGCGCCAACATATTACACAGCACTAGACAAATAGAATTGCAGACTTATTATTATTATTTAGTATGTATACAGCGCGGATATCTTCCACAGCGCTGTACAGAGTATATAGTCGTGTCACTAACTGTCCTTCAGAGGGGCTCACAATCTAATCCTACCATAGTCATATGTCTATAACATCTAGGGCCAAGTTAAGGATGAAGCCAATTAACTAATTACCTGTATGTTTTTGGGATGTGGGAGGAAACCGGAGTGCCCGGAGGAAACCCACACTGGGAGGACATACAGACTCTGCGCAGATAGTGCCCTGCCTGAGATTCGAACCAGGGGTCCAGCGCTGCAAGGCAAGGGCGCTAACCACTACGCCACCGTGCTGCCCACGGCAGACATTGATAACTTGTGCCTGACAGCCTAAGTTCAAAACAAGGACACAAGACAAAAGATCATGTGATGTGGGAAGTGGTCTTAGAGACCAATAATTCCAGTCTGAGTCAGTCTGTGGGAAGGGTGCTACAATGATGGGGGTGCATGGTCAGGTAGGGTATAGTGGGGGGGGGGGATCCCTGACAGAAGGGGGGTAGAGGCACATTAGGTAGGGCTGAAGAATAGTTATGTGACATGATGAGATAAACGTGTGTATGTACAGTACAGAACATATTAATAACCAGGCTGTTTTACCTGTTTTATTTTGCTGCCTGAAAGAGTTATGGAATTTTTAGGCATAGAAGTGACAGCTTCTGTCTTGTCACTCAGGGGCACTTATTAGACTGCCACTGAGCAGAGACAACAAAACATTTAATCTACTTTGTACATTTTTAAATATAAAATAAAACCATGATGTATCTGAAAAATAGTCATTTTAGGAGTAGGAGGATTAATACAATTGTTTTGTCAGTTTATTTTCACCTCATGTTCACTTTAGGGGGGGTGGGGGGGAGAGAAGCCATCTTGAAGAGGTGCATTTTGAGGGCTTGTTGGAGGAGGGGCAAGACTGATGGACTGTGAAAGGGAGTTCCAGAGAGTGGGGGCTGCTCTAGAGAAGTCCTGCAGTCACAAATGGGCATAGGAGATGCATGGAACAATCAGGCGAAGGTTATTGGAGGAATGGAGAGTGCGGCCAGGTATGTATCTGTGGACAGACTAGATCTTGTGTACAAGTGTGTAGACCAGACGCGTATCTTGAAACTGATTCTGAAGCGTATAAGGAGCCAGTGCAGGGATGTGCAGAGGGAAATCGTGGAGGCAGAGCTATGGGAAGAATGGATGAGTCTAGCTGCTGCACTCATGATGGACTGTAGGAGGCGATGCGGTTCAAAGAGAGGGCTGGCAGAAGAGAGTTGCAGTAGTCTAGATGGGAGATAATAAGGGCATGAAAGAGAAGCTTGTCAGCATCCAAGGTGAGAAACGGGTGGAGCATGTGGAAGTTGCACACATCTGGTAATGTTTTGGATGGGGGGTGGTGAAGGAGAGGGCAAAGTCCAAGGTGATACCCAGGCAGTGTGCAAGGGAGGTCGAGCGGATGGTCATGTTGATTGTGAGGTGAAAATCAGGAGTTCTATCTCGTTGATGATTGGTTGCCGACAATCTAACGTGTGTACATAGATTAATGTGCCAACCATCAGTGTCCTCACATGACTGTAAATTGTGGCCGTATTTCTACTTTGCAGGTTCCAGTCTGACCACCAAGCTTCGGTGAATTGGGAGGAGATCCATTCACGAGTCAGAAGTATACTGAGAACACACAGCGCTCAACAGAAGCTAAACTTTGTGAGTATCAGTCTCCATTAATGTTAATTACATTCCCAGCCACTCTTGATGATCTCCTGCTGCTAAAGCCCATCCTTTTGCAAAGTCTGTCTTGTTGTGCGTTGTGCAATGTTTTGCAATGCACCTGCATTGAATTCAGCTGTAATTTGTCGTGCCTCTCTCCTCTCTTCCACCTAAGCCATTTTCGTCCAGAATAGTCCTTATGGCTTGAAGTTTTTCTCAACTGCCACTCTCTAAACACCTGAGTCAATGGCCTCAATTCACTAAGCAGTTTAGACTAGTCTACTGATGGTTTGGTGTAGTGTTTTAGACCTGTTTTTAGACCTGGTCTAAAACATTCGGTAACTAGGTGGGTAAAGCAGGGGAAATCATCAAAAGATTCAATTCACAAAGGCAAACAAGGAGTAACCACGCCCACTTTTTCTGGATGAGATTAGACCAGTTTATTTCTGTCAGTCATAGCTACTCGTTTGTGAATTGCATCTTTTGATCATTTACCCTGCTTTACCGACCTAATTACCGAATGTTTTAGACCAGGTCTGAAAACAGGTCTAAAACATTTGGTGATTATTAGTGAATTCCCTTTTGATGCAACTGATTTACACCAAACCATCAGTAGACTAAAAACCATCAGTAGACTAGTCTAAACTGCTTAGTGAATTGAGGCCAATGTTGGGTGAGAAAATACTAAAAGAGTGATTGGCCTCAATTCACTAAGATTATCTCCTGTCTTTAATAACTCTTCTAGAGTTGTTGCCATGGTGATAAGGCATGTAGTATTCAGGAAACATTTTACCTCAGGCAAACCTAAAGTTAACTCTTCTGTCTTTAAGTTAACTCTCTAATCCTTAAAATAACTCCAGAGTTAAAGACAGGCTGTTAATTAACTGCATGTGAAAATAACTACAGAGGAGGTAAATTAACTACAGAGGAGGTAACTTAAGGAATGAAGAGATAAGATAACTCTCTCACTGTGTGGAGGTAAGTTTTCTCTTGCCTTATTATCTCCAGCATGATCTTAGTGAATTAAGGCCATTGTTGCAGAGATGCTAGCTCCAGATCTACTTGCACCGATAATCATCCCTTGTTCAAAGTCAACTAAATCTTTTATCTTACCCATTTTGACAATAAAGAGAACCTGAGATGGGATGAAATAAAAAAAATATACATACCTGGGGCTTCCTCCAGCCCCCTCCCCTCCGGCCTGATCGCTCCCACACCATCTTCCTCCACCTCCTCGTTTGCCCACAGTTGGCCCTGGAAAGTGCTCCGGTCAGCTGTGCATGCACGGCCCGGCCATGCGAGCGCTCCCATCGCCTGCAGAAAGACGGGGGAGCGTTCTTAGACAGACTTTGCCTGCACCAACTGGAGGATTTTTTGGGGCCATTTGCAGGCTAACGAGGAGTCGACTGGAGATGACGAGGGATCAATCAGACCGGAAGGGGCTGGAGGAAGCCCCAGGTATGTATATTTTTTTATATGATCCCATCTCCGGTAGACTTTAACTTGCATGATAACTACGTTCTCTGAAGCTGAGTGTTCCTTATATAATCAGCTCTGAGTAGTTACGTCACTGTCGGACTGCTTTACTTTCAAATCTAATTTTTTTGGCCACTCAGGCCCATATGCAATTAACTTATTTTCTCCCGAGTTTTCTCCTAGGTGATAATTTTTTATCTTCTATTTAAAATAACTTTTCAGTACTTTGCAACTGAAAAAGTACCAAAAAGTTGGTGAAAAGTATTGTCAAAATTATTTTGAGTATTTTCTTGCTTCCTGGTGGCTTAAAAGGCATTTTATTGACCATTTTAAAAATATCACCTTTGAGAAAACTCATGAGAAAAAGTTAATTGCATATGGGCCCTTGTCAATAAATTGCCTTTTAAAGCCCCAGCAAGCCAGAAGATACTAAAAATAATTTAGGGAGTACTTTTTCATCAAATTTGTGGTACTTTTTCAATTGCAGAGTGCTGAAAAATTATTTTAAAAAGAGGTTGAAAACGTAACTCCTAAGAAAAAACGTAGGTGAAAAAGTTAATTGCTTATGGACCAAAGGGTATATCTGTTTTGAATTAAAAAAAAAAAATTACTTTTCCAATTACAAAGGGCTCAGTGGCTGTATGTATGAAACTTGTGGGGTTCCGTACCTCCAACCAGAACCTTTGCCCTAGACCATGAAAGGCAGGTTTATACTTTTATCCGCGCAGGGAGCGAGTGTGAGCTGTGTGGTGTAGGGGCGACACGGTTTCCTGCGGTAAAAGAAAAGCGAGTGCAGAGAGTGGAGCAGAGAGAACCTGGTAATTACAGCTAACCAGTACAAATGATCAGATGTCTAACAAGAGCAGATTAGCATGAGAGCTCGCTCAGCTTTGAAATTTGATTCTGATGTTCAGTCTTACAAATGTTCCGCTGCCGCAGGAGTTTGAAGGCGTGAGTGCGGAATGGCAAGCGCCAGTGGTTTCCAAGGCCTCCACCGAGGCTCGCAAATTTATAACCCGCAGGAATTTCCCTGACTTCCCTCCATTCGGCAATGTTTAATTAAAAATATTCATCAATTTGTGGCTCATTACTCTACATTGCTCTTTATTCTTCCTTTCTTCTCTTTTCCCCTCCGAATAATTCACTGTAAACGCTCCGTGTTTGTGTGACGGACAGAAAACGATTGGCGGTATTAATGATAAAAAATTGTACTTCCAACTTTTTTACTTTTTTTTTTTAACCATTTAAAGCAGAATTGTCAGCCCAAAAAAATCAAATTCCATTTACCCCCTGCTCTGGGTTTATTATGTAGTCTACATACTGACCCTGCATTGCAAGTATTCCAATATAGTGTGTCTACGGTAATTAATATTATCTCAGTCAGCCTGGCTCTATCCTGGTACATTGCTGGGGAGAGGGAAGCTTGTTCTCTCCCCTCCCACATTCCTACTCCTTACTGATTACCTGAGGGCAGTTCAGTGTGACAGGAGGCAGAGAAGGGAAATACACCTCACCTCTCTGTAGAAAGCTGCTGAAATACAATCTATGCTGTGCTCATGTGTGTTTACAAAGCAAGCTAGATATGACGGTGCTGTTCCTAGGAGAAAAAAATGAGTAAGAGAGGAAATGACATCAAGCCAAGCGACGGTCAAAACCTTTGGGACCTAAAGCCCCAGGTAAGTAAAGAGAGATGTATTTATTCGCCTCGGGAGTCCTTTAAAGTGTAACTGTCGGGTATAAAATCAAAAAATCAATTCTTTATTTTTATCTGGTAAACAAGTAATAAGGATGCTAACCAGGCAATCCAAAAGTTAAAATCACTATAACGTTTCTTGTTGATAAATGATCATTCCCCAGTTTACCTGACTCTTATTTGGTACACACAAAATTTGGTTCACAAAAAGGAATTTGCAGGGCATGCTGGGTTGTCCTTTTTTGCTTCTCTACTTTCCCCTCAGACTTAACTAATGCAGCCTGATTGGCTGAAGCCTCTTTCACTCCTGTTTTCCCCTCCCACACTTCTGTTCCTCTCTGATTGGCCAATATTTCTCATGCTGAGACACTTCTATAGTGAAGGGCAGGCAAATCGGGCAGAGGAGAGTAAGGGAGGAAATGACATCAGAATTGGCTTCAAAATAGCCACACAAAATGGGAAATGCTAAGAAGGATTTTCTCTTTTTTTACTGTAGAAAAATCACTAAAATCAAAACGTGGACACCACAATACATCTGTTATGTAAGTAGAGCAAGTATTTATCTACTTATATATGTGGTTTTTTTTATACTGAGATAGTATGGCTGACAGCTCCTCTTTAACCTTGACAACCAAGTGACTAGAAACAATATCTAGAAAGAAAGGTGGTCACACACCATACAATATTTTAAATATCTGTTCAATTTAAGTATTGCAATCAATTTTTCTGACTGATTGTAACATTTCAAAACTCTGACCAATGTACCACACACCTGTGTTCAATCTTTCCCTAATGATGATAAAACTGATTGGAGACTTTACTAGGGTGTGTGAACTAATAAATTGACAACCTTATGGTGCCCATACACGATACAATAAAAACGTTTGATTTTCCCGTTTATTCGATCTAAATGATCGAATCGAATAAAAGTTGAAAATATTTTTTTTTCAATCAAGAAATTCAAACGATTATCCCGTTTTTTTCGAGAAAAATCTGATCAGACATGCTGGACAAATCTTTATATTCGATCTACTGGAATAATCGAACTAAATTATCTAATCGAAAAAAAAATAAAAATTGTACCATGTATGTGCACCTTAACACTTACCATACAATCTGTACAAAAATTGAAGAGAAATATCTGGCATTCCGGATCGATATAAATCGAAAAAAGTGGGAAATCCGATCTGATTTTTCAATCGAATGAAAAAAACGTTTGATTTTTTTTCAGGAGATACGATCGGTTTTATCGAAATGCCGTAAAATTGGATCATTTTATTGTATCGTGTGTGGCCACCTTTAGTAAGGATCATGTAACAGCTGTGATTGAATCAGGAGGAGCCGTTTTTGAAGTCCTGGCTGACAGTCAGTACTTGGACCTGGAGTTCTGAGTCCTCCTTGTCCTCCTGATCGCATGCCCCGGCGTGCAATCCAGTCATTTCACCCTCCATCTATTTATAAGATGGATCATCTCCCAGGCACGTTTGAAATGGTTAATTTACCAAATGCCACTGACAGGCATTCATTATTTCCTAATTAGAATTTAATGACATGTGTATTATCCTTCGTATTAGTTAGAGAGCTAATTAATGTTAATCCTTGTGCGCGAGGCACAAAGGACGTTAAGGCCCCTATCCGGCATGTGATCTATATGTACCCAAAAGGACATCGCTGGCGCTTAGCACCTGTATCCTGAGAGCCGAGCATCTCATTAAACAAGAATGTCATCGCCGGGTGCGTTATCCATGATTTCAGGTGCGGCACGCCATCTTCACGAGCAAACGCCATTTCCTGCCGCACCACGCAAACGTACAGATCGCTATTAACCACTCCACAGATGTCCGCTAATTAGTATGTTAGAAAACAGCTCCAGGCAAGCAGGAAAATGTACATAGATGTGTGTGAACTGCATAGCAGGAAATGTACATCGATGTGTGTGAACAGCATAGCAGGAAAATGTACATAGATGTGTGTGAACTGCATAGCAGAAAATGTACATAGATGTGTGTGAACTGCATAGCAGAAAATGTACATCGATGTGTGTGAACAGCATAGCAGGAAAATGTACATAGATGTGTGTGAACTGCATAGCAGAAAATGTACATAGATGTGTGTGAACTGCATAGCAGAAAATGTACATAGATGTGTGTGAACAGCATAGCAGAAAATGTACATAGATGTGTGTGAACTGCATAGCAGGAAAATGTACATAGATGTGTGTGAACAGCATAGCAGAAAATGTACATAGATGTGTGTGAACTGCATAGCAGGAAAATGTACATAGATGTGTGTGAACTGCATAGCAGAAAATGTACATAGATGTGTGTGAACAGCATAGCAGGAAAATGTACATAGATGTGTGTGAACTGCATAGCAGAAAATGTACATAGATGTGTGTGAACTGCATAGCAGGAAAATGTACATAGATGTGTGTGAACTGCATAGCAGAAAATGTACATAGATGTGTGTGAACAGCATAGCAGAAAATGTACATAGATGTGTGTGAACAGCATAGCAGGAAAATGTACATAGATGTGTGTGAACTGCATAGCAGGAAAATGTACATAGATGTGTGTGAACAGCATAGCAGGAAAATGTACATAGATGTGTGTGAACAGCATAGCAGGAAAATGTACATAGATGTGTGTGAACAGCATAGCAGGAAAATGTACATAGATGTGTGTGAACTGCATAGCAGGAAAATGTACATAGATGTGTGTGAACTGCATAGCAGGAAAATGTACATAGATGTGTGTGAACAGCATAGCAGGAAAATGTACATAGATGTGTGTGAACAGCATAGCAGGAAAATGTACATAGATGTGTGTGAACAGCATAGCAGGAAAATGTACATCGATGTGTGTGAACAGCATAGCAGGAAAATGTACATAGATGTGTGTGAACTGCATAGCAGGAAAATGTACATAGATGTGTGTGAACAGCATAGCAGGAAAATGTACATAGATGTGTGTGAACAGCATAGCAGAAAATGTACATAGATGTGTGTGAACTGCATAGCAGGAAAATGTACATAGATGTGTGTGAACAGCATAGCAGGAAAATGTACATAGATGTGTGTGAACTGCATAGCAGAAAATGTACATAGATGTGTGTGAACTGCATAGCAGGAAAATGTACATAGATGTGTGTGAACAGCATAGCAGGAAAATGTACATAGATGTGTGTGAACAGCATAGCAGGAAAATGTACATAGATGTGTGTGAACAGCATAGCAGGAAAATGTACATAGATGTGTGTGAACAGCATAGCAGGAAAATGTACATAGATGTGTGTGAACAGCATAGCAGGAAAATGTACATCGATGTGTGTGAACAGCATAGCAGGAAAATGTACATAGATGTGTGTGAACAGCATAGCAGGAAAATGTACATAGATGTGTGTGAACAGCATAGCAGGAAAATGTACATAGATGTGTGTGAACAGCATAGCAGGAAAATGTACATAGATGTGTGTGAACAGCATAGCAGGAAAATGTACATAGATGTGTGTGAACAGCATAGCAGGAAAATGTACATAGATGTGTGTGAACAGCATAGCAGGAAAATGTACATAGATGTGTGTGAACAGCATAGCAGGAAAATGTACATAGATGTGTGTGAACTGCATAGCAGAAAATATACATAGATGTGTATGAACTGCATTTTATAATGGAGAGGCACTTTGTGAGCTTTGGTTACCATTTCCTAACAATAAATCCCCCGAACAGGGGTGCCTTTAGTATTGCTTTGCCTTAATTTAGGCGCAACATACCGCGTTTCCCTAAAAATAAGCCCTGGCTGTATAGAAAATCAGACGCTATGCTAGTGTATGGGGAGATGTGCGATCTCTTACCGCACCTCCCTTGTGGCTGTGTCCCCCTCCATCCAGTATCCTAAGATGGTTGGTGCCCTTTGACCTGGGCGCCGCACATGCTCTGTATGCTGGAACGTCTCCTTTGTGCCTGCGTGCCCTCTCGTCATGGTCAATGTGCGTGTTCCGATGCGCCCCCGTGTGGTCACAAAGGATGCCATTCATTGGCTAACTTAGAAGAAAAGGAGTAAGCTTTCGGCTACTAAGCCTCCTTCAGACTCGATTCCTGTGTGCCGACAAATCCAAAAAGACCTGCACTGTCTAATATCTTCAGTGCTTTGTCTTTTTATCTTCTAAAGTCCATAAAAAAATCTCCATAGTATGTATTATGATAAAGCAACAGGAATCCAGTACAGCCATAATCTAATGATTTGTATTCAGTCCTAATGGGGAGAATATTCAAGACAGCTCTGGAAAGCTTTGGCAAAGCCTGGAAATGTGATGAGTGTCTCACCACTGATACTGTATAAAGGGAACAGAGGTGCCAAAAGAAAGTATACACCGTTTTTTACTGCCTGATGAAGCAGGGTTACGCCTGTGAAGCCTTGTGATCTAAAGTGATATAGATTGATGCCCAAACCTTCGCTTAAGTGCACTGTAAAAGTCGCTGTAAATGGAATAGTCCTGGACCCACTCGCAGTCCTAAGGAAAGCATCCACAAATCCGTGGAAACCGTATCTCTTGCTTGGTTATAAATCACAGGTAAAGATGGAGCATAGCAGTGAAGCACAAAGCAGAAGCAATGCCATCAAGCACAGTGCAGGTAGTTCATATGCAACTCAGTAGAATAGCCATGTCAGCAGCATGTATCAACAGTTCTTTAAGCAGCAAAGCGAAGGTAGCTGGGTTAGCATAAGTAAATTAGCTGCATAGTTCCACGCAGGTCATGGAGCTGCATAGCAAACCGTACATAATTACCATCCTGCATGAGTAAATCCAAATGGATGGAAAGTCCCCTGGTTACAGGAAGGCTCCTGGGATGATGTCCACGGGTGGACGCATGTGTACCGACATGTTTCGCCGTTACCAATGACGGCCTTTTTAAGGATAGCGTCCTTCTTAGTCTCACTTAATCATTTAAGATTTACTACACTATATTTGCCAGTGTCCTGTTTTTTACATCACCACTGATACGGATCACTTTACTGTTCTAGGACAAAACTGACCCGTGGGAGGAGCCACATTCTAGAAGTAATGGAAGCAGAGTGTCCCCGGTTATAGGAGAGCTACACAGCAGGTAAGGCTACCCACAGGTCATGTTTGTGTTGTTTTTATTGTGTGTTGAAAGATCAATTATTATTTTAAAAAGTGGAAAAAATCGATATATGGATATGTATCCAAGATGATATATATCCAAGACCTGTAATACAGAATACCCAGATAGCTCCTGGCCACCCAGAACCAAGAGGAAAGCATAAGCAGCTTAAAGTGACCAAAAAAAAACTCTCAAAGAGAATTGAACTTCATCCCAATCAGTAGCTGATACCCCCTTTTACATGAGAAATCTATTCCTTTTCTCGCATAGATCATCAGGGGGATCTGTATGGCTGATATTGTGGTGAAACCCCTCCCACAGTGTGATGTCATGACCATGGTCCTGACAGTTTGCTGTCTGTGGACCTTGTTGCATTGTGGGAAATAACATATTTTTCCAACTGCCAGGCCACTTGTATCTTCCTCTGTGCGCTATATATAAAAAAAAAAACTTTTGCTGGGAATACACAACGCGATTCGGCGGCTCGATTAGCCGCAGGATCGACTCCCGCTGCGGGGGCCCGGATCGATTCCCGCTCGTCCCCATGGGCACTTCTTATCTTCTCTTTGTTTCTCTTCCATTGTCCGCCCGCGGGGATCGAGCGCGGAATCGATCCGCCGCGTGATCGGACACGTCGGAAATTAGCAATCAAGCCATCCGCGGCTCGATTGATAAGAAAAAAAAATGCAGTGTATGCCTAGCATTAGCCTATGACATTGTTAGTGGTAGTGGTTGTAGATAATGGCAGTTAGTGCTGTCTAGTTTGTATCTTGTCTGCCAGCAGTAAAGATGACGTGCAGTCTGATTGTGGATCAGACAGCATGAGAACAATTAAACACCCAGTATCAATCATTTCGATATCGATCTTCTATTTGTTAACTTCTCTCTCTGCAATGTATTGATTTATTGTTCGCCCCTACTACTATTTTTCGGTGAAGTTCCTCTTTAGAAAGCTGTACTAAATATGAATTTGCCTTCTTGAAACAGAAGATTTTTGAGAAAAGAAGACCTGATTCAGTGCTGAAAAAACAAAGCAGATCGAGAGCCCCAATAGTGCAGTATGTCAAACCAATTGGTCATAAGAGTAAATACATGAGAATATACTCACAAAGGTGGGATACCTCTGGTAACCACTAAGTGGGCAGGTGGGGAGATTAGACCCGACCCCATTCGGGTTAAAATGTCGCTCTCCGTAGAAGTAGAAGAAAGGGGGTAACGCCCCTCTACCAAGAGTGGACACTCAGAATAAACAATTGTTCAAAACGGAGGTGCCAGATAAGGATAAAATAGTTAAAAAACGTTCAAAAAGGGGAAGGAAGTGGTGGACTTACTTCCCACAAGTGGACAAACGATCAGTTATTCACTGAAAAATATCTTTATTCAAATAGACTCCAGAGTGATAGTAACGCATTTCACGGGTTACATCCCGCTTCATCAGGCAATATGTGGAGCTTGTAAAGAGCCAGACAGAGGCGCTCATACCTGGTCTGGATCTCCACATATTGCCTGATGAAGTGGGATGTAATCTGTGAAACGTGTTGCTATCACTCTGGAGTAAGTCCACAACTTCCTCCTCCTTTTTAAACGGTTTTTAACTATTTTATCCTTATCTGGCGCCTCCGTTTTGAACAATTGTTTATTCTGATTCAGCACTGGAACAGTTATCATTGCACTGCTGTTTGCGTTACTCTGCAAGGTGGGAAGGGGGAGATATATGGCATTGATCGCCGGCGATTCGCAGCAAATATGGTGCAGCGCTTTTTTGTGATTTTTTTTTTTTTAAAGCAATTGCGATTTCAGTGCTAAAAAAATTTAATCGAAATCGCTCTAAATTGTACAGTAAAAAAGCCGCATTTACAGTG
The DNA here is from genome assembly GCF_040937935.1 of Hyperolius riggenbachi. NCBI lineage: Eukaryota > Metazoa > Chordata > Amphibia > Anura > Hyperoliidae > Hyperolius > Hyperolius riggenbachi. The sequence goes on along the minus strand of NC_090651.1, from coordinate 26,993,102 downwards.
AAAAAAAATCACCACCGTAAAACGCTAGCGATACTCGCTAACGATTTGCGATCCTCAGTGTGAATGGGCCCTCAATATCAGTACTGAGTGTAATCCTGTTACCCGGCAGCTCCCTGTCGCGCACCAATGTCGCTGTGACAGAGAATCTTGCCGCGCTCGCGCTTTATCTAGTCATTCCGCCTGTGGGCACACTTTTTGTGTAATGGGACAGTACATTTACCGTCCTCGGAGAGCCATTCCCGCCTGTACAGTCTATTTAGGTAACAACTCCTTTTAATTAAATCCGCTGGTCGTAAAAACCCCTGATTTTATGGCCTGGAGTTTGGCGAGATCTGGGAGACTTTCCTGCAAGGCTTGTCTGTGAGGGAGTCGGGGGGAGGAGCAGCGCCATGGCAACCTCTCTTCAGCAATTACAGGAAGTACATTTTACTGGCAGCAGCCCTGACTCTGCCCGTCGTTATAAAAATTATCATGTTAGGTCATTAGGTTTAGCATTTTAATTCTAGCTTTTGTACCTTTGGTTGGACAGTTTGTTCATTCTGCCTTCTCTCTGATTGATGAAGTGTAAATCCAGTCAAAACTTTTTCCTTTAACCACTTCGTATCCAGACCTTGTTTCACCTTTATGGACCAGAGTGTTCTTGACGTTTTAGTTATTTCCCCATTTAATCAGCAATAACTTCATCCATACTTATAACACCTAAATTAACCCTCCTGGTGGTCTATTAAAAACCGCCAGGGGGCAGCGCAGCAGTTTATTTATTTTTAAATCATGTAGCGAGCCTAGGGCTTGCTACATGACAGCCGCTGTGCAGCGGCATCCCCCTACCCTCTTTGATCGCCTCCGGCGATCAAGCCCGTCTGGAAATCCCGTTCTGAACGGGATTTCCATTAGGGCTTCCTCCGTCGCCATGGCGACGGTGCGGGATTACGTCATCGACGTCGTGACCTCAAAGGGAGTCCTGATCCACCCCTCAGCGCTGTCTGGCACTGATTGGCAGCGCACAGGGTCTGGGGGGGGTGCGGCGCAGCGAACGACGGCTGATCAGCGTGGAGCAGCGGCGAACGGAGTGCACACGCAGCTAGCAAAGTGCTAGCTGCGTGTTGCAAAAAAAAAAAAATACGCATATCGGCCCAGCAGGGCCTGAGAAATCCTCCTGCGCGGCTTACCCCAAACTAAGATTTTAGAATGAGAAAACACTGACTAAATAATTTATAAATTAATATTGTGGGAAAAAAAAGCAATTTTATCTACAGTTCCTCTCATTTTTATAACTTGTGCACACAGCCCATGTATTTCCTCTTCCTGCATGAAAAGTCAGCCACACAAAGCAGAAGGTTTTGTTAGTTCTTTTTTTCCCCACCCGCACTGACTTAACGACTGGCAGCAGCATGGACACACCCACCCTGACAGAGTATGCTAGGATCATGGTGGAGGGGCGGGATGTCGGTGAGCGCAGAATCAGAAGTACACAGTTCCAAAGTAATTTGTATAGTTGGGCTTCATTCTCAACTAAAGGTGGAATTTATTATTTAGTATTTATATAGCGCCAACCTCTTCCTCAGTGGTTTATACCATGTATAGTCTTGTCACTAACTGTCCTTCACCGGAGCTCACAATATATTCCTACCATAGTCATATGTCCATCGTAGTCTAGGGCCAGTTTAGGGGAAAGCCAATGAACTTATCTGTATGTTTTTGGGATGTGGTAGGAGAGCGGAAGTGCCTGGAGGAAACCCACGCAGACACGGGGAGAACATACAAAGTGTGTGCAGATAGTACCGGGGGAGGGGGGGAGATGTGAACCAGGGCTGTAAGGCGAGAGTGCGATCCACTATGACATTAACTTGACATGACAGCCTGATTGAATGTAGTTAATTTAATAGTAAAACAATGGTAGATTACCTTTGGGTAAATTCCTTTTTTTATCATGTAAATTTGCAATTGAGTGAAATAACATGAATGACCGTTGTCAGTTTCTCCTGCAGCCTCCCATACACACAAGATAAGTCTGTTCACCTGGACAACGGGGAGTTCTGGAGCAACAGGGCCTCCGAATACCAGGGGAAGAGTCACCGGCTCATCTTTGAAGAGAGCATGGGGAAGATCTACAAGAACATGTACCGAAACGCGTCAGATCCACATGCATACCGAAGGTCACACAAATCCTGAGGACACAACAGGAATAAAGTACTAGAAAGAGGCATCTCCTCTCCACGACAATATAGTATTACTCCAAATAAAATGATTCCGTTTATGTGGGTCTATGTAATGATGCTATCCTGTGTGGGGTGGGTGTAAACGTCATATAATCACCATATATACATTCCAAATAACCGATATGTGCACAAAAGCTATCAAGCAGTAAATTATTTTTTTAAAGGCTACAGAATGCAAGTGCTCCAGGCCAATTTATTTTAGCGAATCTTTTTATTTATTTCTTACATTTCCCTGCTTGTAATTAGTAGTGCTGTAATGTGTATTTAGGGCCACTTGTCACTAGGGGGCAGTGTGAGACAATAACAGAGGACTTCTGCTTTCAGTTTCTATATTTTCTGCTCAATAGAGAGGGATCAAAGCATTCCAAGAATTCACAACAGAGTTCTGCAGACTAAAGTCAAAAGCAGTGCGTTTATCTCAAACGAAATAACTACTGAAGCTGCTAATGGGTTTACAAGACCGTGTAAAGAATAGATTAAAAAATAGCATTGCAATATTACAGTCTCTGTCTAGGTAGCATTTCTATTAAACCAGAGACTTTCCACTAGGGTAGCAATGGATGTGTAGGTGTTTGAAAATGACCCTAAACCTCTTGATTTTGTTGTACACACCACTGGTCACATGACCACCACTGCGGACTGTAGTCTCCTTTCCTCCTTTCCAGACTCAGATGAGACAATTTGTCCAATCTCCACCTCCACCTGTGAGTGGGGGAAAGAGGCATCCAAATGGAGATCAAATTATTTATAAACATGAAGGTAGGAGGTGGCTCACAGCTGAAGGATAACACGATCAATAGATCTGAAAAAAACTGTAATACATTTATGGCTGGCGACGCGTTTCGTCAGACTGAATACTAACTTCCTCAGGGTAGTAATAATGCCTATTTTGAGAACCGAGTTTTTCATGCTTAAAACCACCTCCTACCCTGAGGTTTTCTGGTTGCATTGTATACCACCCTACCAGGAGGCTCAGGGCCTCATTCTGGTCTGCCATGTGGTAACCCAATTGCTCTTGAACAAGAGAGTGCCTGGGACCCATTGACCAATCCCAGGATATCCGAGTGGAGATGTAATTTCTCCACATGGTCGTTTGGTTGCCCACTTAGCCATCTTTGTGAGTATTCTCTTAGTCACACACTTGCCAATTTAGTAACGATGCTGCACCATTAGGGCTCAGTTTGTCTCTGTGCTTTTTTTTTAAGGCAATCTACATCGTATCTCTAAATTGATTCTCTCCCACCTGCTTGCTGTGCCACCATTTCCAAGGCCACCTATGAGAGGGTTTGAGTGGCAGGAAAGCCATGGCCCATTCTGCATCCTGATTGGTAGGGGTGCTAAGGGGCAACTCCGTCACACCACCACATGTGACCAGGCTGCTAACGATAAATGAAGGAACATGGGACCATTTTAGATCCTTACACATCTATTGTCACCCTTGTGGGAGGTGACAGGCCCTTTGTTTAGTAAAAGTTTTGTCTGGAAAAGAGGAAAACAATGTTGTAATTGTACAAACGGCACAAACCATCACCATAGTCTCCCCAAATATTCAATAATCTGAGCGCTTCCTCGGAGTAGAGAGATATCTGTTAGCAGAAACAGGTTCTAGGTCAGTATGGGACTTCAGTCTTCTTCCAATGGTGACAGATAGTCACTCCAAAGACTCACGTGAAAAATAGTCGCACATACGCCCTTCCAATCCTTCTAGATGCATTCCAGGTAATGGGCGGTGGGAGTGCCACAAAGAGTGAAACCAACATATACATGGAATAAACAAAATGTAAGTCTGGGCTTCGCTTACCCCACCTGTGGAATAATGTACATTTTGTTATTACTATTGGCTTCCCCCCAACCATGCGTTTTAAGTCGTGCGACTGCGGCAGCAGCACCACATTTGTACCCAAATAAATGATCGAGCTGCTTGTGCCCAAGCAGACGTTAGATGATCATTGGCTGATTTACAGTTGTATCGGGGAATAACCTACATCCTGTCCTTGCTCCGGTTTTGTGAAAAAGCAGCCAGATTGGGGGGCATTGGGAGTGGATCCAGCGGTTATGTGCAGCCAATGGGATAAGTGTACTTTATAAAAAAATACTTCTCCTCGCGTGCCTTTTCAGTAACCAGGGCTGAGGAGTTGGTACAAGAAACATCCGACTCCAGTTTATGAAACCTCCGACTCTGGGTACCCAGAATTGCTCCGACTCCTTTGTCTAATACTTACCAGGGCTGTGGAGTTGCTACAAAAATCATCCGACTCCTCCGTTTATAAGTGTCAGTAACACTTATCAATATATATATATATATATATATGTATATATATATATATATGTAACCGAATGACTGTCATTTATATAGTGTTTTGCTGAACACCAGAGGAAAAAATCAAGTGTCTTCTGTAAAAGAGCCATTCCAGTATTATTATATTGCTGATGTGAAAATGTATACATTTACTTTGCACCACTGAAGACTTTGTAGATGTCACTATAAGCCTATTGTATCTTATGTTTTGTATTTTTATATTGCATTTTAAATAAAAACTTGTATTTTGAATGTGCCAGAATTGGGGAAAACCTCTGCAGACCATGTAAAGGGATCTGGCCAGACAGCAGTAGAGGGAACACTGTATGTACATCAGCACGGAAACGTCACACATGTATATAAGCACGGAAACGTCACACATGTATATAAGCACGGAAACGTCACACATGTATGTATTTGATGGTTATGTAGAGGGTACCTATTATCACAACAAGGCCTGTGAAAGACTTGTCAATATTGAGAAATCTATTCCGGGGATGTTGGGTGCAGAACCACAAAGATTCCATCCAATAACCGCAAAGGTCCACACACTTATACACACGTGTCAAACACAAGGCCCGCGAGCCGAATCCACCCCCCACACCATTTTATGTGGCCCTCACGACCCAAATCCGCATCATTGTAAGCAGTCAGTGGAAATTAATACATGCTGCATACTTGTGTTTGTAAAGATTTAAAGAGAACCAGAGATGAAGCACCCTCTTGTATTTTACCTTATAAATCAGTGGGAACATGACAGTAAACACCTAATCTGCTCTTTGTTTCATTGTTCTCTGTTTAATCTGACTTATCACCTCTGATAAGAATCCCCGACTGAGCACTCAGTCTAGCTTTGCTACGGAAAGATTATAGCTGAATCTGTCTTCTCTGGTGTCTTTTCAAGCCCAAGCCTGCCCCCTTGTGGCTCTGCTAAAATGACTCAGCTATAATTATTCCCTGCAAAGCCAGACTGAATGCTCAGCCCGGGATTCTTATCACAGCTGATAACAGACACTTTTAGCAGTGAGGATGAAACAGAGAGCATGGTAAGTGTTTTCTCTAATGTTCTTACTGATATATATGGTAAAATACACAAGGGTGCTTCGTCTCTGGTTCACGTTAAGTACCAGCGGTCTCTGCCCCCTTAAAGGGAACCTAAACTGGGAGGTATATGGATGTCTCCTATCACATAGGCTCACAGTAATCACGGGGTCAGGAACCAATGAAATCGGCTCCTGACCGGCTCACAGAGCTCTGCTGTCTTAGTGACGGCAGAGTGAGTAGGCTTTAGCAACGGGAGAGCAGCGAGTGTTACGTGTCGGTGAGCCCCATTTTTTTTGTACCAGTGGTCTCTGGTCCTTAAGGGGCCTGCTGGTACTCAAGTAGTTAACCTCTTGGCAGAAATTTTGTTTCAATGTGCACTGCAGTGCCCCCTTGTTGTAATGCCCCCCAGTGTGCCTCCCCAAGCAGGCTATAATGCAGAGTGTGGGCATAGGGAGCGCTTTCAGATTCCACCATCGAGTGGCGCTGCAACGCTGACACCATCCTTTATATATGATTGCAAGTTGGAAGCTTTAATGCTCAGGATCGATTAAATACTATCTTTTCTTTCAATCTGCATGATCTTATTGAAAATAACTTTGCTCGCAAAGAATTTGACGGTTAATGTGCGCCTTAAAGGGATACTGCTTTGGGGTCGGGGGCAATTAGTTGAACTTACCCGGGGCTTCTAATGGTCCCCCGCAGACATCCTGCGCCCGCGCAGCCACTCACCGATGCTCTGACCCCGCCTCCAGGTCACTTCTGAAATTTCAGACTTTAAAGTCAGAAAACCACTGCGCCTGCATTGCCGTGTCCTCGCTCCTGCTGATGTCACCAGTAGTGTATAGCACAAGCCCAGTATGGCCTGTGCCTGCGCAGTACGCTACTGGGGACATCAGCAGGAGCGAGGACACGGCCGCGCAGGCGCAGTGGTTTTCAGACTTTAAAGTCTGAAATTCCAGAAGGGGGCCGGAATATCAGCGAGTGGCTGCGCGGGCACAGGATGTCTGCGGGGGACCATTACAAGCCCCGGGTAAGTTCAACTCATTTTCCCCCAACCCCCCCTACAGTATTCCTTTAAAGGAATCCTGAGATGAATAAATGGAAAACATTTATACTTACCTGGGACTTTCTTCAGCCCCCTTCAGGCTGTGGGCTTCCTCACCTCTCGACGGGCTGCTCCAGTCCCCTTCCTGACTGCCCGGTACTTTGACAAAGTCATGCTTTGTCGCACATGTGTTACCTGGCCTTGCATGTGTCTGTTGCACTCCCCCTGGCCGGGCCACACATGCGTGGCGGAGCGCAACTGACAGAAGTACCGGGACAGCTAGCAGACCGTAGAGACGGCAGGGACCCACAGCCTGAACCCAAATGTCGGCTGGCCTGCCCACTCATTTTCACACTCTTCTGGCAGTTGGACTGAGCACATGCAGTTTACTAAGTGCTTTTAAAAATTAAGAAAACTGTGAGAACCATCTCTCTGGTTATTATATATTATTTTAGGATTGTATTTTCTATATACTACTTTGCACATCCTATTGTTTACTCAATTGATATTCATTCTTCACTTCAGTACCCCACTGTTATGACTGTAGTAAAGCGTCAACGAGTGTGTACTGTTTATCTTCACTTTCAGTAAAGATGTTTAATAGCAAAAGAAAACCGTGAGAATCCCCATGAAGAGATGGGCTACTCCAAAACCTGTCAGATCTGTCAGGTTTCTCCTGCTTCTTACTGCTTGCTGTAAGCGACAGCAACATAGGAGAAAAGTAATTTACAGCGAATTCTAATCAGGGAGAAATGTACGGCACTTCTTGTATATATTTTAAAACAAACCTGAAGTAAAAATTACCGTATGATATAATGAATGGCATGTGTAGTACGGATAATGAATAGAACATTAGTAGCAAAGATATGAGTCTCATATTTTTATTTTAACCACTTAATGACAAGCTGACTTATAAAAATGTCCTGCTAGAGCCTCTTAATGGCTCCAGGACTTTATTATAAGTCAGGCAGTGCTGCTGCTGCCGCTGTGCGCGTGTGCACGTGCGTGCTCCCGCGCGTGCATCCCAGTGCACATGCACATGAAAATAGTGAAAAAAAAACCACCAAAGAAAAAATACACCTTTATTTCCAAATACTATATTGTCACCATACTTTGTACTAGGGACATAATTAAAATCTTGTGATCACCAGGACAAATAGGCAGATAAAATGTGTGGGTTTTATGTACAGTAGCAGTGTTTATATTAAAACTATAGGGGATGAAATTGGAGAAATAGTGTATTTTTTCATTTTTTCCTTGTTTTTTCCTTTAAAATGCATAGAAAATAAAGTAATTACTGAAAACAAATATCAACCCCAAAAAGCCTAATTGGTGGTGAAAAAAAAACAAGAAATAGATCATTTCATCGTGATTAGTAGTGATGAAGCTATTGGCAAATGAAAGGGATGAGCACTGAAAGGTGAAATTCAGTCCGTTATGGTAAAAACGCCTTTGGGGTGAAGTGGTTAAGTGTTTTTTTTTTAAACAACATTGCATCATTCTGTCATATTTACAGTTTGCAAACCACATCTGCATTATAAACTAGCAGAGATGACAACTTGAACTTTCCTGCAGTAAAACCTTATCTCGAGCTGCCTCTCACTGTTTCTTAGCTGTTTAACCCTCCTGGCGGTCAATTAAAACCGCCAGGGGGCAATTTTTTAATATTTTTTTTTTAATCATGTAGCTAGCCTAGCGCTAGCTACATGACAGCCGCTGAGCTGCGGCATCCCTCCGATCGCCTCCGGCGATCAGGCCCGTCAGGAAATCCCGTTCTGAACGGGATTTCCATTAGGGCTTCCCCCGTCGCCATGGCGACGAGCGGGATGACGTCATCGTCGTTGTGATGTCAAAGGGAGTCCCGATCCATCCCTCAGCGCTGCCTGGCACTGATTGGCCAGGCTGCGCATGGGGTCTGGGGGGGGCGGGTAGCGGCGAATCGGCGCGGAGCGGTGGCGATCGGGCAGTACACGCAGCTAGATAAGTGCTAGCTGCATGTACAAAAAAAAATTGCAAATCGGCCCAGCAGGGCCTGAGAAATCCTCCTGCACGGCATAGCCCTTACCGCCAGGAAGGTTAAGTGCTTCAGAAAACAGGACTATATTCCCAGTGGGTCAAATAGCTCAGAGAAGATCTTTTGCATAGATAACAACTGAAGATTCTTAACTCTTCCTGTACTGGAAAACAATGACTTTTCTTTGCTACCAATGTTCTATTTGTTATCTGTACTACACATACAATTCATTATCCCATAAGTTATTTTCACTTTGCTTTTCAGTTTACAATTTTTTGTGTTTGTGGTCCTTTAGTTCCGGCACAGGAGAAGTCACAGGCGTCTCACCCACCAGGCAGGTATAAATTCTTGCTTAGAGCGGCAGGAGGAGGCAGGAGAGCTGCTGCACTGAGTAGTGAGAGAAGAAATGCCTCTCAGGTCACTCAGGTATCAGTTTACACTACAGCAGCACCTGACTCGACTCATAACTGATTCACTGACTGATTCATTCAGTTCCTTCAGCTCAACGATTCAAAGAACCACAGTAATGAGTCAGTGAGAGAAGGCTCCGAGTACAGCATCAGCTCTCCTGACTCTTCACTCTTAACTGATTTACTGATTCATTCAGTTCCTCTCTCTCTGCTACTGGTAACTGAATGGATGACTGAGTGTAGCAGCCAGGCATGGACTGCCCTCAGGCCACCTTTCATTCAGTGATTTAGGGCTGGTCTGGTGTCTGGTGTATTCAGGTTTGTTGTTGTAAGGCAAAGTGAAATACTAGGCTAGCTGATAAAAGTGCAATTAGAGGGCAGGCAAGCTGGTAAATATACACGGCATGATGCAGAGCTCGTCTGGAGGGTCCGTGGGAAAAAAAATCTGTCTGGTCTCTCCCCATTGTTATGACTGCATGTGCAGATAAGGTGTTAAACAGGTTGAAAAGTTTTGACAGTCCCTAGACTCCAGGAGGGCTGCTTTCTGACGAGACTGGCAGGGACAGCAGTTCTATTACCGGCAACTAGTCTCTGTGTAATGTGGGACTGCAATACAGATTAGCTCTCTGCTCCATCTCCTGCTATTCTCAGTCTCACTGTACTCCTCCTCTCTCTGGGCTAGTGCACGACAAAATCGCAATAGCAATCGCTAGCAATTTGCAAACGCGACTTAATAATTTGGGCTGAGGCTGCCATGATAACGGGCCTCAAGTCTATGTTTCCCCCTAGGCCAAAAGGTCCCAGCCCTCCCCTGGTAGCAGCATAGTGTGTGTGTATAGTGTATGTCTACTGTGTGCTGTGTGTATAGTGTGTGTGTGTGTGTATAGTGTGCGTGTGTACTGTGTATAGTGTGTGTGTTGTGTGTGCGTGTATAGTGTGTGTACTGTGTGCATGTGTATATTGTATGTGTGTGTGGTGTGTGTGAGTGCATGCCGCAATAAGTATATTTTATGGTGTAACGCTCTGCTGCATTACAACTATTTTCTGGTGAACCTATGCCACAATAAGTGTATTTTCTGGTGAAACGCTGCTGTATTATGATTTTCGGGGGTCTTGGGGGTGGTGTTCACCACGGGGTGGGGGTATGGGGCTGCGGGGCAATCACGGGGGTGGGGGGGCGCCACAGAGTTTCTCGCCTGGAGTGACAAAATGGCTAGAGACGCCCCTGGGAGAAGTCAAATCAAAGTGCGGCATTAACTAGTCTGAACAACCGGTTAGCGCTCTGCCTTCGCGGCCAGGTTTATAGAAAGTCTTTCTGCTGAGAGCCGCTGCGATAATTATGGTTTCACAGAGAACAAATCAGCAGAGTAATAAGCTGTAATTGTTTGTTGCATCTCGCTTTCCACCAACAAAACCGAAATCTCGATTTCAGATGCCTGGGTTACGCGGGGATAAGGCACACTTCTCTCCCTCTGAAAACACTGCTGCTTGTTTTTGTTACCCAGATCATAAAATATATTAGCGCTGAATATCTCGACCCCGTTGTTTACTCTTTATGTTTATTAAAAACAGATTTGAGGAGTCGCAATTTCGTTTACAGATTTAAGTGACTCATAAGAAAACAACACAGGCTATTTATAATCGGGAGATGTATAAACAAGTGATGAACTACAGGAAAAGAATTAGCCGTGAAAATACATATCTGCGAAGTGTTTGACCCGTCGAATGATTTGTAAGTGTGTTTAGACAGCTCTGTGACCTGAGCTTCCCGACTGCAAGCATAGCCAGGACTACAAACTACAGCATTTTTCTGTACTATATGGTTAGGGATAACTGAAACCAGAGTTATATGGAGGCTGCCATATTTATTTCCTTTTAACCACTTAAGGACCACAGCTGTTTTGAATGATCTGTGCTGCGTGAGCTCTTCAGCCCCCAGCACAGATCAGGTGGCAGGCAGGACGATCAGACTCCCCCCCCCCCCCACACACACACACACACACACACTTTTTTTTCCCACTAGGGGGATGTCCTGCTGGGATGGGGGTGTCTGATCGACGCCAGCTATTTGTGACTAGCGGGGGGGGGGACGCCTCAAAGCGCTATTCCCCCCTCCCTCTCCTTCTCACTATAGGCGGTACAGGACAGCGATCCGTCCTGTACCGCCTCAGATAGGCTTCAGCCAATCAGAGGCCGGGGATCGCCGATCTCCTTTACTGTCACAGCAGCGCCGTAACATGTAAACACCGGGGATTATGTCCCCGGGTGTTTACATTTAGCCTGCGAGCCACGATCGGAGGCTCGCAGGCTGTTCACGGAGACCCCCTCCGTGAACTGACAGGAAACACAGGAAAGACCAGCCCGTCGTTAAGTGGTTAACCACTTGAGGACCAGAGGTTCATACCCCCCTAGTGACCAGGCGATTTTTTACAATTCCACGCTTTTCAAGTTTAACAGTTTATTACACGGTCATACAACAACTTTGCACCTAAATGAATTTTTCCCCCTTTTCTTCTCACAAATAGAACTTTCTTTTGGTGGTATTTGATTGCTGCTGCGTTTTTTTTTTTTATCAATACAAAAAAATACCTTATTGTTTTGTTTACCGACGAGAGCTTGTGTGAGCTCCTGTCTAATCTCGCTCCTCGCAAGATGACACCGTATGGCATGACCGAGGAACAAGACAGCCACTTTGCGGCCGCCAATCTGCGTTGGGCAGTCACAGAGTGGTTAAACAATACCAGCTGCCTGGCTATACTTCTGATCCTCTGCCTCTAAAGACCCTTACCCACCATGCAATTTTCTGACTACCGGTGATTTTTTTTTGAGCGATCATTTCCACATTCTTGCGATGTGACACAGGCGCACATGTTCGACTTTTATGATCCTCGAGGATTCCTCACAAGTTAAAGCATGTTCCAGTAGAGTTGGGCCGAACGGTTCGCCGGCGAACCTGGTTCGCGCGAACCTAGGTGGTTCGCGTGCGGGTACCGCACGCGAACTTTATTGCGGAAAAGTTCGCCCCATTGCGGTTCGCCCCATAATGCACTGAGGGTCAACTTTGACCCTCTACATCACAGTCAGCAGGCCCAGTGTAGCCAATTAGGCTACACTAGCCCCTGGAGCCCCACCCCCCCTTATATAGGCAGGCAGCGGCGGCCGTGGCCACTCGTGTGCCTGCATTAGTTAGAGTAGGGCGAGCTACTGCAGTCTCTCATAGGGAAAGATTAGTTAGCCTTAGCTTGTCCCTGGCTGCATACCTGTTCATTGATCCTGCCACTGCATACCTGTTCATTGATCCTGCCACTGCATACCTGTTCATTGATCCTGCCACTGCATACCTGTTCAGTGATCCTGCCACTGCATACCTGTTCATTGATCCTGCCACTGCATACCTGTTCATTGATCCTGCCACTGCATACCTGTTCATTGATCCTGCCACTGCATACCTGTTCATTGATCCTGCCACTGCATACCTGTTCAGTGATCCTGCCACTGCATACCTGTTCATTGATCCTGCCACTGCATACCTGTTCATTGATCCTGCCACTGCATACCTGTTCATTGATCCTGCCACTGCATACCTGTTCAGTGATCCTGCCACTGCATACCTGTTCATTGATCCTGCCACTGCATACCTGTTCATTGATCCTGCCACTGCATACCTGTTCATTGATCCTGCCACTGCATACCTGTTCAGTGATCCTGCCACTGCATACCTGTTCATTGATCCTGCCACTGCATACCTGTTCTGTGAACCCACCACTGCATACCTGTTCTGTTCAGTGGACCCGCCACTGTATACCTGTTTAGTGAACCCGCCACTGCATACCTGTTCTGTTCAGTGGACCCGCCACTGTATACCTGTTCAGTGGACCCGCCACTGCATACCTGTTCTGTTCAGTGAACCCGCTACTGCATACCTGTTCTGTTCAGTGGACCCGCCACTGTATACCTGTTTAGTGAACCCGCCACTGCATACCTGTTCTGTTCAGTGGACCCGCCACTGTATACCTGTTCAGTGGACCCGCCACTGCATACCTGTTCTGTTCAGTGAACCCGCCACTGCATACCTGTTCTGTTCAGTGGAGTTTGGTGTGTCAGTGTGAAGCAGTACCTTAATTACACTCCCTGATTGATGTATACACATGCAAGATGTTTTAAAGCACTTTAGGCCTGTCATTTAGCATTCAATGTGATTTCTGCCCTTAAAACGCTGCTTTGCGTCAAATCCAGATTTTTCCCGGTGACTTTTGGCGTGTATCCCACTCCGCCATGCCCCCCTCCAGGTGTTAGACCCCTTGAAACATCTTTTCCATCACTTTTGTGGCCAGCATAATTTTTTTTTTTTTCAAAGTTCGCATCCCCATTGAAGTCTATTGCGGTTCGCGAACTTTAACGCGAACCGAACCTTCCGCGAAAGTTCGCGAACCCGGTTCGCGAACCTAAAATCGGAGGTTCGGCCCAACTCTATGTTCCAGTTCACGCCCGTCACATGTTTACCCGCCGGCCAAAAAGTGGATCATGGCACGCTCGTCATCAAGGGGACATCGCTAGATCCATCTTCCTCCGTCGGGTGGTGAGTATTTAGCTTTTTACTTTAAGTCATAGACCCTGAACAAGCATGCAGCAGATCAGGTGTTTCTGACATTATTGTCCGATCTGACAATATTAGATTCATGCTTGTTTCTGGTGTGATTCAGACACCACTGCAGCCAAATAGATCGGCAGGGATGCCAGGCAACTGGCATTGTTTAAAAGGAAATAAATATGGCAGCCTCCATATCCCTCCCACTTCAGTTGTCTTTTAAACAAGGCAAATAAATCAACGACCTCGGAACAAACCTGCTGATTGGACAGTAAAGGGACATTACTCTGTGCCTGTGGATTGCTCTCCATTGGTTAGCTAGCTTCCAGTGATAGTCCTGAGCAGTAGGGGTGCCAATGCTAAGGAGAACTCATGGAGAAGCATGTGATCAGTTTGATCAGCTGATAGATTTGTAAGGTTCTGATTTGCTGGTCATGATCATGTGTTAAACCAGGAAGTCATTACGGCAAATCAGAACCTTACAAATCTATCAGCTGATCAGACTGATGACATGCTTCTCCATGGGTTCTTCTAAGCATTGTGATCCCTACTGAGCAGAGTGAAGCCACTAAAAAAGCAACCCCTGCAGCTGATATTTCAAATGAATATCGTTTGTGGACCCTCATACTATTTAATAGATTTTGGTAGATACAATGTTTTTAATCATACCTAATATCCATTAATAATATTGCTAAGAAATATGGCTGTCTTTAGGCTGTGTTCTCCTCTCATGGGTTTGCTCAGTGCTTGCAAACAGCCTCAAGTATTAGGCACAGGTGGTGGGGTGCCATACGGCTTACGCATGCACATCCTTCTGGATCTCTGCTTAGCTTTAGTCTCAGTAGACCATCCTTTGCTCCTCAAAATCCTCTTCTCTCTAGGTATCCATGGTCTCTCCTGGCTTTCATTTTATCTCTTAAGAAGGATCTTCAGAGTCATGCATTTTGTCCCCACCTCATCCTGCCCTCTCTCTATTTGGTTTCCTCAAGGTTCAGTCCTCTGACCCAATCTCTTCTCCATCTATACTTATGGTCTTTTAGCCTTTAGTATAGACTTCATACTACCTTTAGAGGGTGCTACAATATATACAGCCTGTTCCTATTAATTGATTTATGGGGTCCAAACATATACAAAATGGCCACTTAACCTGCTGAGCGGTCTGGACGAGCTCAGCTCGTCCAACACCGCCAGAGGCTGCCGCTCAGGCCCTGCTGGGCCGATTTTCACCAAATAAAGTGCAGCACACGCAGCCGGCACTTTGCCAGCCGCGTGTGCTGCCTGATCGCCGCTGCAGCGCGGCGATCCGCCGCGTGCAGCGGCGAAAGAGGGTCCCCCCAGCCGCCCGAGCCCAGCGTAGCCGGAACAAACAGTTCCGGCCAGCGCTAAGGGCTGGATCGGAGGCGGCCGACGTCAGGACGTCGGCTGACGTCCATGACGTCACTCCGCTCGTCGCCATGGCGACGAGGGAAGCGAAACACGGAGGGCCGCTCATTGCGGCCTTCCGTGTTATTTCTTGCCGCCGGAGGCGATCAGAAGATCGCCTCCGGAGCGCCCTCTAGTGGGCTTTCATGCAGCCAACTTTCAGTTGGCTGCATGAAATAGTTTTTTTTTATTAAAAAAAAACCCTCCCGCAGCCACCCTGGCGATTTAATCAGAACGCCAGGGTGGTTAAACCGGGGCCAGAACTACAAAACATGAAGCTCCTCAGCGAAACTTTGATGCGCTCCCTGCCTATTTCTTCCCCCATGGTGACCCCTTTCACAGCCAGGAGGCCTAATCATCGGGGGGCATATAAGAATTGTGGCCACCATGACCGTTTTTAGAAGTTTAGCCATTGTGACTCCTCCCACTCACCGCAGATATGTCCTAAACAACACCTGCTGTGTGCAGATTCTCAATGGAATGGAGGAAGAGTAAGAATTCCCCCCCCCCCCCCCCCACACACACACACACACACACAC
Source organism: Hyperolius riggenbachi (assembly GCF_040937935.1). Classification (NCBI taxonomy): domain Eukaryota; kingdom Metazoa; phylum Chordata; class Amphibia; order Anura; family Hyperoliidae; genus Hyperolius; species Hyperolius riggenbachi. The sequence goes on along the minus strand of NC_090651.1, from coordinate 26,977,522 downwards.
ACACACACACACACAAACTCTTCCTCCCCCACAGTTAATGGATCTGCTACCCTAGTTGTTAAACCTCTGTCTATTTTAACCTGCAGTACATTTAGAATCCAACAATAAATCATTTGCACCAGCGCCGCATCACTCACCCACTCTCAGCAGATTAGCAATGGGATCACCAGCCACATGTGAAGTCCTGCTTCCTCTTTGACTACAGCGGCGCCTCATGTGACCAGGCAGCACATAACAGGTCACATGAGGCACCACTGTAGTCATGGATACAGGATGCTGGACAGGCATATGGAGATCCTATTGCTGGAGCGCTGAGTGCTGGTGAGTGTAGTGGCGCCGTGCATGAGTAGTACGAGGAAGGGGACATTTGGGGAGAGGAGCCGCCTCTTGCTGCCCTCCAATTGTCGACGCCATGAAGCACATGACTCATCAGAGCCCGGGACAAGGTCCTCCAGCACCCAAGGCTGAGACATCAAAGTGCGCCCCTCCATCCCTCTCACCCCAGCCATCACACACTGATTGCTATTAGACTAAGAGGAATCACAGCCCCCCCCCCCCCCCCCCAACACCTTAATCTCTAGTTATCTGGCTGTCAGTGACTGCAGTGTATCCCCTTTTCTTATTTCTCTCTGCTTCAAACACAATAGGGGAATGATAGCTGAGTGAGTTGTGTGCCCCCTCCTACACTGTGCCCTGAGGCTGGAGCCTCACTCGCCTCTGCCTCACCCCCCGCCCTGTGCCCCCTCCTACACTGCGCCCTGAAGCTGGAGCCTCTCGCCCCCTCCTACACTGTGCCTTGAGGCTTGAGCCTCTCTCGCCTCTGCCTCGGCTCGGCCCTTTAACTCATATTTCTTCATGGAAGAACCGCCCATGCATGTACCAGCAAATTACGTTGAGTCTGGTCAACACAACCTCACCTTGTTGAGACTCAATGACTTGAGAAAGGCCCTTTGGCTGCAACATTGTGCACTTTTTGCTATGGTACTTGAATGAAAGAAAGCATATATCGCAGAAATCCAGGTGGATTCCTTCCTTACATTGTCGGTCACCTTCCTTACTCAATGAATACGACTCATCTGAAGACAAATGTCCAATGGTTCCTCACTTCTGCGTTACTTCTTAACCAAAAAGTTGGCTTGTGTTTTCCTCTGGCGGGAAACATTCATGCCGCGCATAAAAGTTTAATCATTATGTCTTGTAAATTTCCGGCTCCCGCCTCTCCCTCCTGGACGACCTTATATTATGTCACCGCCGACACATATTAATATGTCAGAGATGCGGCATGTATATTCAAAGGGCAGCTGGCCTGTAAAACCGTTCCAACGTTCACAGAACCTTTATTTATGGGGGAGATCTGGCCATCCATATTTCTTCTTCGCTATCCGGTGGAAACGGTAAAGGCCATTTTTTTTTTTTACCGGTGTCAGAGGCGTCCTGTGTTTTATTCCCCCCAGTTTTGTCAAGAGAGATGATTTGTTTTTGAAATATTAAAATAGCCCATGCCGCCGGTTTAATGCGAGTAACCTTTCTGCTCGGAAAACTTTCCGCCCACGGGCTGCGCCACAAATTATAACTGTAATCTCGCTTAAGGTTGCGCGTCCAGAGAGATGGCAGCTCCGGGTTAATGGAGAAGTGACACCGCTGTCCCTTCTGCTGCCAGCATTTTTTTTATATATATTTTTTTATAAGCTGATACAAACGTTCGTCAGAGCAGATCTTTTTGGAAAAGGATGTTCTTGAACATCTGCTGGACCCCAGATCAATACCTGTAATTAATACAGATGTCTGTGCGCCCAGGAAGAGGTCAGCACCCTTTTGTCATCTTTATACCGGCTTCTGTGTATCCTTGAAATGTGCACTGCGGGGCTTATTTGCAAAGTGCTGTTAAAGGGCCACTTTAGGGGACATTGTTCGTTTTAAGGGATAACATGGTTGTTTTGTTATTGTTTATTTTTTATTTTATTTTTAGCCCTTATCATAACTAAATGAAAAAAACAAACCAAAGCAGTACAGTACGGGGGAAACTCAAAAAAATTTGAATATTGTGGAAAAGTCCATTTATTTCAGTCAACTTAAAAGGTGAGACTAGTATATAAAATAAACTCATTACATGCAAAGCGAGATATTTCCAGTCTTTGTGAGTTATAGTTTTGATGATTATAGATTACAGCTTATGAGAACCCCAAAATCTAAATCTCAGACCATTAGAGTTGTGTGAAATTGATCAGAAAAAAGAAATCTGGACTTACCTGGGTCTTCTTTCCTCTAGCTCCCCATAGCCCACGAGGTCCCCTGGCATCCTCCTGGTACCTTCCATGGCAGCTCCGGTAATCTGGAGACTTCAGCTGAAATTGCGCGTGCACGCCCCGGCTCATCATCACGCCGGTCTCTAGAAGAGTCCTGCGCATGCACGGTTCTGTAAAGATTGAACAGCGCATGCACAGGACTTTTACGGTGACCGGTGTGATGACGCGCGGGGGCGTACATGCACTACTTCAGCTGAAGTCGCCGGATTACCGGAGCTGCCAGGGGGACCATGGAAGGGACCAGGAGGACCTCCCAGGCCAGAAGGGGTGGGGGGTTGCCTGGAGGAAGCACCAGGCAAGTCCAGATTTCCTTTTTTCCGCACTAGGGTCCCTTTAAGTTGAATTACTGAAATAAATCGACTTTTGCACAATATTCTAATATTTCGAGTTTCACCTGTAGGGGTTTTCTAACTGACTTGCATTAAACAAACTGCTGTTGAAAAACAGGAAGTGGATGCATCTCCTGATTGCTCAAAGCCCTGTACAGGATGCACGAGGTACTGTCTAGCTGGACATTGTCTTGTTTCAAATGTTTATCTGGAGACAGGTCCACTTTAATTATGGACTTTTTTCAAATGTATCTAAATAAAACGAAAAAAAAATGTAACTCTCCTCACAACCCCCAACCATTGTCTGGTCGCTCTAGTCTGCTAATATTTAGGTTTATTTCTGTTTTGTTCTTCTCATCTCTGTTTAATTGCTGGAGGTCAATTCAGCTGTGGTTACAGAAAACATGCTTCTGTGCATTCCATCCATAATAGAACTCCAGTGCTGTGCTGCATTTCTTGTCTTCTGGTGCCACCTAGTGGCCATTTGGTGGACCTGCATTAGGCCATCATCACAGCTGGTTTCATACTCCAGCTGCCTTACGGTCCTTTTACACTAGCGGGGATTGCGATGCTAAATCGCAATCCCTTTGCACTGCATAGCAAAATTGGGAATGCAATTGCCGGGAAATTTGCTGAGCTTTGCTGAATCGCAATCGCTAGTGTTTAGCGCGAACGCTAGCGATTGCTAGTGGAAAAGGGCCCTCACTCAAATTGTAGTGGTTTGTATTTATTTATGTTGTTAGAGTCAGAATTTTGCACAGTGCTTTAGAGAGTGTACAGCCTTTTGTTTAGTGAGCTGGGGCCCATAACTGTAAGGACCTGAGCCCATTAACGTAGCTGAATGCAGTTGTACGCAGTTGTGTCCGCTTTTCAGCATCTGTAACATTGATGTGTTTCTGAAAAGCGGACACAACTGCATTAGTGGGCTCAGGCCCTAATAGTTTTAGGCAGGGGCATTGCTAGGATCCTAGGTCTGGGGCACTGTTGCCCACTCCTGCGTGCAGGAAAAAAATAAGTGTGACTTGCACCAGAACGTGAGTGTGGTCATGACCTTAGCTGCAGTGTAAGTAGTCTGGCCCAGCAAAATGTTGCATGAAGCCCCCTCTCCATTAATATAAAAAATAATACCTACAAAAGGCAGTTAGAGGGACATTGGGGGCATTGAGAGGACACACCCAATGGCAGTAAATATGTGGCTGATACAGAAACCAGTATATTCTCAATAATAATTTACTGCGTTCTACTATATGTCACTACAGGGCCTCTTTAAGGTGACTCCAGACATAAAGCTAAGGTATGGGGAGGAAAAGGAAGAGAGCAAGAGGATGGGCAGAGGGCAAGAAGGTGAATGAGAGGGAAGAGGGAAGCAATAGGTCAGGGAAAGGGGGAAGGAGAGGGTGTGGTGTTCATGCTTCTGGCCTGTAGATGGCACTGTGATATTACTGTGATGCTGCATGGTTGTATGGGATCTATCTATGCTGTTCTACACTTGTGAATTCCTGTCCTGCCTGTCAATGTGTGTGCTGAATAAACAAAGCAAAGCATTGCTTGATGTACAGAACTGCAGTAACTTGCAAATAAACCTAGATCCAGTTATTCTGCATCCGTGATTACTGAACACAACAAATTGGCGGTGAGGATGGCTCTTCTGGCCCACCCTGCAACCATATCTCATACCTCCGAACTTTTTGAGATGAGAAAGAGGGACACTTTAGCCACGCCCCTGCCACACCCCCAATCACACCCCTAGCCACGCATGCCATAAAGATTTCATAAGAAAAATATGTTGTTTTATAATTCAAACCACACTGCCAATTTGTTGTGTTCAGTAATTTCTATCCTGGTGCATTTTCCGTCATATTAACCGATCAAACACATTTTTTAGTAGAGAAATATAAATATTTACATAGAAAGAGGGACAAAGTCCTGAAAGAGGGACAAATGAGGAGGAAAGAGGGACAGAGGGACAGGGCTCCCAAAGAGGGACTGTTGGGAGCTATGCATATCTCCATGTTTCTCTTTCAACACCCAGCTGAGCCTGCAATGCACTTTACTGGTTGGATGCAGATATCTGACAATTATGTACTTCCATTACATGAAAATACCTTACTTACCAGAAAGCCTGCTTTGCTAATTCACTGCCTGCAGAAGGACAGCGTACATTTTACACTTTAAGGCTGCTTTCACAGTGGGACATTACAGGCGCACGTTACAGCAGCCAGTAACGCAGCCCAACTCACAGCACTGAAAAATCAATGTGCTGTTCACAGTGCACACGTTGCGTTAGAGTATAACGCTGCATGTTTAATGAAAGTGCAGCATGCTGTGCGTTATACTGGTACTTTGCTGTGTTACACTGCTTGCACATGCTCAGTAAGAGGAGAGTCGCTATTGTTCCTAGCCACATGGCTAATTAATATTCACTGCACTGTAGTGTTGTCCAGATCATGAACGATTCGGATCTTTGATCCGGATCTTTTTGTGAGTCGAATCATCCGAGATTTGGTTCACAGTGGATGTCTGGAAGAAACAGGAACTGCAGCTTCTGGGCACAAGCACAATCTTCCTGCTGCATCTCTCCCTTCCCCATTAGCACCCTCAATGTGCCCTCATTCTCCTGCACCTCTCATTTTGCTGCAAAAGATTCAAAGATCCGGATCTTTTCAATGATCCGATTCGAATCATCCGAATCATTGAAAAGATCCGGACTTCCCAGTATAGAACTAAAACGGCGCACCAAGAGCCGCATAATGCGGCTCAATCTGACGTCCAACTTCAACACCACCATGCGTTGCGTTAGGGGCACGTTATGCGACCTTAACGTCCCCTAAAACGCAACGTCGTGGTGTAAGGCCTTAAAGAGGAACTCCAGTTAAAATAATGTAGTAAAAAAAGTGCTTCATTTTTTACCATAATTATGTATAAATGATTTAGTCAGTGTTTGCTCATTGTAAAATCTTTCCTCTCCCCGATTTACATTCTGACATTTATTACATGGTGACATTGCTACTGTGGGCAGGTTATGTAGCTGTTTCTAGCTGTTTTGGCTGTTAGAGACAGCTGTAAGCAGCTATTTCCTGTCTGTGAACATTGTTACATTGTGGCAGTTTGCCCAGAGTACCGCTGTGCTCAGAGCTTCTTGTGGGAGGGGTTTCAGTACAAAATCAGTCATACAGCGCCCCCTGATGGTCTGCTTGTGAAAAGCATTATTTTTCTCATGTAAAAGGGGGTATCAGCTACTGATTGGGATAAAGTTCAATTCTAGGTTGGAGTTTCTCTTTAAGGTAGCAGCTGAAACCTATACTTCAGCCTGCTCTGCTTTGAAGCACTTCTTTGCCCCTAAAGTAAACGTGGCTGCAGAAAGATATAAATTCTGACATTGTGAACAGTATGCTGATGAATCCACAGTACTCTATATTGCAGCGCTGGGACAGCTGGCAGCTACATGTGAGTTTGGTTCTCTTGCAGAGGAAATTTTAGGGGTTCAGCCAAGCATTTCAGCGTCTTGTCTGCCACCCACCAGTGCAATTTAAGTGAAATTTAAATGCAGCCAAAAGGACAGCGGTTGTAATACCACACGTGTCGGCGCTTGACGCGTGGTGGCTGAAGAGGGCCATGGGGGGCATTTATCAAGAGTGTCTAAGACAAAATATTGGTAGGTTTTCAGAAACTCGTGCAGAATTGTCTCAGACATTTTAAGAAATCACTAAATAGTGCAGTTTCCTTCTTAAACAGTTGTACAATAGGAGGAGTTAGGAAGGTCTCTCAGACAGTGCAGTAAGTGAGGGAAATTGCTGTTGCTACGGTAAGCATCTGCTATATTAATACCAGTAGGCATTGAGTCAGGAATTCAGCAGGGGGAAGGAGCCCTTCACATATGCCTAGCCTGCACTGCTGCACAATTTGTAGAACTGCTATTAAGCACTTCTTAATCTGCAGCAGTTTAGGGATGGATTTGCTCTCTTCTTAACTGTAGTGCAGCTCTAGAAATTCATGCTAAACTGCCGCTATTACGTAGGATTTAAAGAGACTCTGTAACATCAAAAACGTCCCCTGGGGGGTACTCACCTCGGGTGGGGGAAGCCTCAGGATCCTAATGAGGCTTCCCACGCCGTCCTCTGTCCCACGGAGGTCTCGGTGCAGCCCTCCGAACAGCCGGCGACAGGCCCGACTGTTCAATTCAATATTTACCTTTGCTGGCTCCAGCCGGGGCGCTGTGGCTGCTTTCGCTCCGAAGGAGGCGGAAATACCCGATCTCAGTCGGGTCCGCTCTACTGCGCAGGCGCCGGAGACTTGCGCCTGCGCAGTAGAGCGGACCCGACGGCGATCGGGTATTTCCGCCTCCTTCGGAGCCGACAGCCGCCAGGGCGCCTGCGCAGGAGCCAGGATGGTAAATATTACGTCACTGCTGTACGGAGGGCTACAGCGAGACCCCCGAGGGACGGCAGACGGCGTGGGAAGCCTCATTAGGATCCGGAGGCTTCCCCCATCCGAGGTGAGTACCCCCCAGGGGACGTTTTGTCGTTACAGATTCTCTTTAAGAAGTTTCTTATTATCATGCAGAACAGTCCCCCTGCTGGTTAGAAAAAAACTGTCAGCAATGCTTTGATAAATCTGGCCCCATGACATGTCGCATCCAGGGTCGGACTGGGACACTGGGGGCCCACCAAAGAAATTTCAACCTGGGGCCCACACATCCCATGATTGTGGTGAAAAAAGGGCGTGACCATGCACCAGAAGGTGGGCGTGGTCATGATGTATTATGGACAGGGCCAAATGTACATGATCTTAGCAGCATTGTAATTCAGAGACACTGCTGCCAAGCAAAACTTTGCATAGAGTCCCCTCCTTCAATATAAAGTAATGTCTTACTTTGCAGAGGTTGTGACCGCAGAGGTTGCGACCGCATCGGGGCCCTTGGGCCAAAGGGGCCCCGAATCGCCCTCCCTCAACTACAGTATTACCTCTCTATTGGTCCTTTGCTCATAATAATCATTTCTATAGATACTTTGAACAGTGGTAATCATTAACAAGCTATTTCCCATCCCCTTCTTGCACCTCTGACACTGTAGTTGCCATTGGCAGGTTTTGGTGCGTCATATCAATTGTTATGTATAGAGTGCATGGGGGGCCCCAATGTAAAGCTTGCATCGAGGCCTACAGCTCCTTAGCTATGCCACTGCCCCTCAGCATGAGGGATTACAGCACTGAGAAGATAATTTTTGTGCAGCAGGCAGCATTTGGAGCTCTGTCAGACAAGGAGGGCGGCCCACCAGAGACCTGGAGTGGCACCGAGGGAAAAAACTGTACTACTGTGGCCCAGTCCAACCCTGGTCGCATCTGAGCATACAGCAAAGCTGTCAGGACCATGGTCCTGACATCACACTGTGGGAGGGCTTTTACCACAATATCAGCCATACAGACCCCCCTGATGATCTATTTGAGTAAAGAAATAGATTTCTAATAAGAAAGGGGATATCAGCTACTGATTGGATTGGAGTTCAATCCTTGATTAAAGTTCCTTTTTAAGCACGGTTTTGACACAGGTTTGCATTGAATCCTTGGATAACCCAGTATTTAATAACCAGTTGCTGTAAGTCCCAGCGGATGCTGAGCTGCGGCCGGTAGTTCTAGCAGGTTTGTCGCTGTCATTAATAATGGCCGCTGTTGGCGTTTCTGAACATTTCGTCCAATCTGCAGCATTCAGCCCGTAAAGCAATGTTCTCTGCCGTGAACGGCTCAATTCATCACGGTGACGAAGCTCTCCTGAGCTGGCCGCCATGACGCTGAGATGTCATTTCTCCAAAACGTTTAGCATGAAAATAGCAGATGAAAAAGCCTATTGGAAGCTTAGCGTGTAACGGTTTGAACAGCGTTCTGTACAGGTATGATGTGTCCCGTGTCTCTGGCCTGACAGCGCGTCCGATGGATAAATGGCAGTGACAGTTTCAGGGAAAATAGATTTCTTTTTTTCCCCATCAAAAATCCTAAAGACGGCTGCAGACATCACAAGGGCAGCCGGAGATGCTGATAGATGGAGGCTGTTATTTATGTGATCTCCTGAAAAATGACAAATGCCTTTCTGCTATGTTCAACTAGAACTGCAATAAGACGCCAGCAAAATACATTCAACGTGCACATTTGACAGTAAAAATAATAGCTTAGGGCGGAGTCTTTAAAGACAATGGAGCCCCTGACAAAGTGAAAGCGAAACCAGTTGTAGCTTAAGCAGCTGAATTACCGTTTATCACTGTATTTGAGCACTGTATTTTAGCCGCTGCCATTGCAGTATGGGCCCGTTATGTAGGTTGCTGTTGTTTTTTTGAATGATGTGAATAAAGTCAGTTTTAGTGTCTTACAGAGTGCACCACTTGAGGACCGCCCCCAGCCGATGGGCGGCGGCAAAGACCGGGCCCAAACGACCGCAATACGCCCATCGGCGGGGGCGGCTGCGGGAGTGTCTGTGCGGCGATCGCGTCATTCGTGACGCGATCAGCCGCCGGGGACTGGCTCCGCCCACCGTTCGTTGTAACCCGCCGGCCGTTCGGAAGCGTCGGCGGGTTACTAGCACCCGGATCGCCGCATGTAACAAGTATAATAGGCTTTGTAATGTATACAAAGCCTATTATACTGGCTGCCTCCTGCCCTGGTGGTCCCAGTGTCCGAGGGACCACCAGGGCAGGCTGCAGCCACCCTAGTCTGCACCCAAGCACACTGATTTCCCCCTCCCCTGCCCCCTGATCGCCCACAGCACCCCTCAGACCCCCCCCTGCCCACCCCCCAGACCACTGTTTGCACCCAGTCACCCCCCTAATCACCCATCAATCACTCCCTGTCACTATCTGTCAACGCTATTTTATTTTTAAGTCCCTAATCTGCCCCCTACTCCCTCCTGATCACCCCCCCACCCCTCAGATTCTCCCCAGACCCCCCCCCCCCAGACCCCCCCCCCCCCGTGTACTGTATGCATCTATCCCCCCTGATCACCTGTCAATCACCTGTCAATCACCTGTCAATCACCCGTCAATCACCCGTCAATCACCCCCTGTCACTGCCACCCATCAATCAGCCCCTAACCTGCCCCTTGCGGGCAATCTGATCACCCACCCACACCAATAGATCGCCCGCAGATCCGACATCAGATCACCTCCCAAATCCATTGTTTACATCTCTTATCTCCTCTAAACACCCACTAATTACCCATCAATCACCCCCTATCACCACCTGTCACTGTTACCCATCAGATTAGACCCTAATCTGCCCCTTGCGGGCACCCAATCACCCGCCCACACGCTCAGATTGCCCTCAGACCCCCCCTTATCAATTCGCCCGTGCAATATTTACATCTGTTATTCCCTGTAATAACCCACTGATCACCTGTCAATCACCCATCAATCACCCCCTGTCACTGCCACCCATCAATCACCCCCTGTCACTGCCACCCATCAATCAGCCCCTAACCTGCCCCTTGCGGGCAATCTGATCACCCACCCACACCAATAGATCGCCCGCAGATCCGACATCAGATCACCTCCCAAATCCATTGTTTACATCTCTTATCTCCTCTAAACACCCACTAATTACCCATCAATCACCCCCTATCACCACCTGTCACTGTTACCCATCAGATTAGACCCTAATCTGCCCCTTGCGGGCACCCAATCACCCGCCCACACGCTCAGATTGCCCTCAGACCCCCCCTTATCAATTCGCCCGTGCAATATTTACATCTGTTATTCCCTGTAATAACCCACTGATCACCTGTCAATCACCCATCAATCACCCCCTGTCACTGCCACCCATCAATCACCCCCTGTCACTGCCACCCATCAAACAGCCCCTAACCTGCCCCTTGCGGGCAATCTGATCACCCACCCACACCAATAGATCGCCCGCAGATCTTCTCTCCTCTAAACACCCACTAATTACCCATCAATCACCCCCTATCACCACCTGTCACTGTTACCCATCAGATTAGACCCTAATCTGCCCCTTGTGGGCACCCAATCACCCGCCCACACCTCAGAACGCCCTCAGACCCCAGCCCTGATCACCTCGCCAGTGCATTGCTTGCATCTATTTCCCCCCTCTAATCACACCTTGAGACACCCATCAATCACCTCCTGTCACCCCCTAGCACACCTACCCATCAGATCAGGCCCTAATTTGCCCCGTGTGGGCTCCTGATCACTCGGCCAAACCCTCAGATCCCCCTCAGACCCCCTTCCGATCACGTCCCCAGTGCATTTATTGCATCTATTTTCCCCTCTAACCGCCCCCTGAGACACCCATCAATCACCTCCTGTCACCCCCCTAGCACTCCTATCCATCAGATCAGGCCCAATACATCCTGTCATCTAAGAGGCCACCCTGCTTATGACCGCTTCCACAAAATTTGCCCCCTCATAGACCACCTGTCATCAAAATTTGCAGATGCTTATACCCCTGAACAGTCATTTTGAGAAATTTGGTTTCCAGACTACTCACAGTTTTGGGCCCGTAAAATGCCAGGGCAGTATAGGAACCCCACAAGTGACCCCATTTTAGAAAGAAGACACCCCAAGGTATTCTGTTAGGTGTATGATGAGTTCATAGAATATTTTATTTTTTGTCAAAAGTTAGAGGAAATTGGATTTTTATTGTTTTTTTCACAAAGTGTCATTTTTCACTAACTTGTGACAAAAAATAAAATCTTCTATGAACTCACCATACCCCTAACGGAATACCTTGGGGTGTCTTCTTTCTAAAATGGGGTCACTTGTGGGGTTCCTATACTGCCCTGGCATTTTAGGGGCCCTAAACCGTGAGGAGTAGTCTAGAATCCAAATGCCTCAAAATGACCTGTGAATAGGACGTTAGGCCCCTTAGCGCACCTAGGTTGCAAAAAAGTGTCACACATGTGGTATCGCCGTACTCAGAAGAAGTAGTATAATGTGTTTTGCGGTGTATTTTTATACATACCCATGCTGGGTGGGAGAAATCTCTCTGTAAATGGACAATTGTGTGTAAAAAAAATCAAATAATTGTCATTTACAGAGATATTTCTCCCACCCAGCATCTGTATGTGTAAAAATACACCCCAAAACACATTATACTACTTCTCCTGAGTACGGCGGTACCACATGTGTGGCACTTTTTTGCACCCTAAGTGCGCTAAGGGGCCCAAAGTCCAATGAGTACCTTTAGGATTTCACAGGTCATTTTGCGACATTTGGTTTCAAGACTACTCCTCACGGTTTAGGGCCCCTAAAATGCCAGGGCAGTATAGGAACCCCACAAATGACCCCATTTTAGAAAGAAGACACCCCAAGGTATTCCGTTAGGAGTATGGTGAGTTCATAGAAGATTTTATTTTTTGTCACAAGTTAGCGGAAAATGACACTTTGTGAAAAAAAACAATTAACATCAATTTCCGCTAACTTGTGACAAAAAAAAAAAATCTTCTATGAACTCACCATACTCCTAATGGAATACCTTGGGGTGTCTTCTTTCTAAAATGGGGTAATTTGTGGGGTTCCTATACTGTCCTGGCATTTTAGGGGCCCTAAACCGTGAGGAGTAGTCTTGAAACGAAATTTCTCAAAATGACCTGTGAAATCCTAAAGGTACTCATTGGACTTTGGGCCCCTTAGCGCAGTTAGGGTGCAAAAAAGTGCCACACATGTGGTATTGCCGTACTCAGGAGAAGTAGTATAATGTGTTTTGGGGTGTATTTTTCCACATACCCATGCTGAGTGGGAGAAATATCTCTATAAATAGACAATTGTGTGTAAAAAAAATAAAAAAATTGTCATTTACGGAGATATTTCTCCCACCCAGCATGGGTATGTGTAAAAATACACCCCAAAACACATTATACTACTTTTCCTGAGTACGGCAATACCACATGTGTGGCACTTTTTTGCAGCCTAACTGCGCTAAGGGGCCCAAAGTCCAATGAGCATCTTTAGGCTTTACAGGGGTGCTTACAATTAGGCACCCCCCAAAATGCCAGGACAGTGAACACACCCCACAAATGACCCCATTTTGGAAAGTAGACACTTCAAGGTATTCAGAGAGGAGCATAGTGAGTCCGTGGCAGATTTCATTTTTTTTTTGTCGCAAGTTAGAAGAAATGGAAACTTTTTTTTTTGTTGTTGTTGTCACAAAGTGTCATTTTCCGCTAACTTGTGACAAAAAATAAAATCTTCTATGAACTCACCATGCCTCTCACTGAATACTTTGGGATGTCTTCTTTCCAAAATGGGGTCATTTGGGGGGTATTTGGACTATCCTGGAATTTTAGCCCCTCATGAAACCTGACAGGTGCGCAGAAAAGTCAGAGATGCTTGAAAATGGGAAAATTCACTTTTGGCACCATAGTTTGTAAACGCTATAACTTTTACCCAATCCAATAAATATACACTGAATGTTTTTTTTTTTATCAAAGACATGTAGCAGAATAACTTTCGCGCTCAAATGTATAGGAAATTTTACTTTATTTGAAAAATGTCAGCACAGAAAGTTAAAAAAGTCATTTTTTTGACAAAATTCATGTCTTTTTTGATGAATATAATAAAAAGTAAAACTCGCAGCAGCAATCAAATAGCATCAAAAGAAAGCTGTATTAGTGACAAGAAAAGGAGGTAAAATTCATTTAGGTGGTAGGTTGTATGACCGAGCATTAAACCGTGAAAGCTGCAGTGGTCTGAATGGAGAAAAAGGCTCTGGTCCTTAAGGGGCGAAAAGACTGTGGTCCTGAAGTGGTTAAAGGGTCTTTTTGTTTTCATGCACCTGTCAATATTTCCACAGAACAAACTGGAAGGAACTTTCCACCAAAGGGGATGAAGGCGATTGAGACGTTAACCCCCTGTGGGGATCAATGGATGTGCTTATGACCTTTATAACCTGGGTCACTATAGCTGGGGTAAGAGTTTTGCCTGCTAGTGGTGATGGGACATATCAGACACATCCCAAAAACATACAGATAAGTTAATTGGCTTCCCTCTAGAGCACACGATATACACTACATGATACAGTGTTCTCCCCAGAATTTTTTTCCAGCCGGGTGGCATGAAATAGTAGCCGGGTGGCATGAAAAAGTAGCCGGGTGGGGCAAGATGAGAGAATGCAGGGCCGATGCTTCTGTGTGCAACTTTGCTTACAGAATATACAGAATAGGAGGAAGTCAGCCAATGACAGCCGGGTGCTCACCAAAACTAGCCGGGTGGAGCACCCGGCTAAAAGAGCCTGGGGAGAACACTGTGATACATACATAGACCTATAACTGTGGTGGAGATTAGATTATGAGCCCCTCTGAGGGTCTTTTAGGCTCGATTCACGTTGCTTATGTTCCGCTCTGATGAGCGGAACGCAGCAGCGGAAGCAATGCTTTCCGGATGGGAAAGTTCACATTGCTACGTTCCGCTCGTCAGAGCGGACGTTCCCGACCTGCACGATCCTTCGAAACGCAGCGCAGGAGCGGATGCGTGCTGCTCAATGTGAACTGAGCCTCAAAGAGGAACTGTAAACAACTATTGAACTTCATCATAATCAGTAAAGGTGGCCATACACTCGTTAGATTAGCAGCAGATAGACCATCAGATAGAATTTCTGATCTATCTGATGTGTTTAGGAACAATTTTTACTAGGAACAGATTTCCAATAGATTTCAGTATGAAATCTATTGAAAATCGATCTGATGGCATTTTTTTGATAATTTTTTGATAATTGATAAGCAATCTCAGCAGATCGACTGATTTCAATCGATCATGTCAGATCGATTGAGATCGATCAAAATCGGATGCAAATCGATTTGCAATCGATCAATCGATTTCGATCCTCCATTCCCATGAGAAATCTTCACCTTTTCTCAAATAGATCATCAGGGGGGTCTGTATGGCTGATATTGTGGTGAAACCCCTCCCACAGTGTGATGTCATGACCAAGGTCCTGACAGTTATGTGTCTCGGAACCTCATTGCATTGTGGGAAATAACAACTGTTCAACTGCCAAGCAACCAGTATCTCCCTCTGTGCATATGTATATCGATAAAAAAAAAAACTAGCGCATTGTTACGAGATGCGGTTTCAGATAATGGCAGTTGATGCTGTTTGGTTTTTTTTTCATGTCTGCCAGCAGTAAAGATGATGAAGTGCAGGCTGTTAAACAATAGGAACAAATTACATTGTGAATGCCAATCATTTCCTGATCTCTCTTCTATTGTAGAACTTCTCTCTTTGCAATGCATTGATTTATTTTTTTTCCCTTTTCGCTACAGTTCCTCTTTTAGTGACAAGACGATATACTCTGTATAGCGGTGCAGAAGATGTCAACGCTATAGAAGTACTCAATACTAATACTAATTGTTTTTCTCCCAAGATCACTGTGGTGTTAGAGGGACTGTGTCTGGAACCTTCTGTTTTATATTTATACGGACTGTGTTTTTGAAGGTACAGTGACTCACTGAAGGCTGTATTCATTTGATTTCTATTCGTAGCACCGGTGTTGCTGACTTGTGTTTATAATGGTCGATGGCACTGTCATTTTTTTTTTTTTGCATAAAGTTGGTATAACATTTGCATCAACTCAGAAAAATGTTTGTCCTGTGAAATGGAGTCTGTATTTTGGACTTCCTGATCGAATTATAGAGACTGAGTCTTCCTCGTACTCCAGGCCCCGGCCAGATCCCCCCTTACAGCTGTTTTGCTGCATTTGAAGGTCATGTAGAAACTTATGCAGATTGTGCTGAGGCTCAGAGACCGGATGTAAAGTGCAGCGGCCCGATTACTGCCATAGGGGTCAGCAATGCAATCAGCTCTGAACCCCAGAACGCCTACTAACACAGTCATATACAAGATGCAATTATTCGGCCAGACCCAGAATGCTTTGCAGCTTTCCCACCAGATATCTGTCAGTACTTCTCTCCTCTGCCAAGGTTATCACAGTCTCTCTAGATCTGACTTCACAACATCTTAAAGAAGAACTCTATCCAAAGCATCATTTTACATGGAGACAGGGTCTGGTGTCGGTACTGACTGCTTTCCCCATAATAAATCCTTCCAGGCCTCTGGGAGAGGCAGATCTAGGGGATAAATGTTCCACATAATGCAGACATTACCTGTATACACTTAAATAAAACACGATCCGAATAGAGCCCCGAGGTACTTAGTGTGCCCTTCAGCCACCCCCAAAAATTATTTGACACGAGTAGAAACCCATCACCATATAACTTTTCTGGTGATTTAAAGGATACCCGAGGTGACATGTGACATGATGAGATAGACATGGGTATGTATAGTGCCTACCACACAAATAACTATGCTGTGTTCCTTTTTTTCTGTCTCTGCCTTAAAGAGTTAAATATCAGGTATGTAAGTGGCTGACTCAGACAGGAAGTGACTAAAGTGTGACCCTCACTGATAAGACTATAAAACACTTTCCTAGCAGAAAATGGCTTCTGAGAGCAGGAAAGAGATAAAAACGATCAATAGTTCATAGATTTTAGCTCTGGTATACTTCAATGAATGTGTCATTGAGCAAAAACAATAAAACAGTTAAAATTTAAAAAGTAGATTTAAACATAAAATAAAATTGTGGAATATCATATTTAGGAGAAAGAGGATAGATAAAATCATTTATTTCATTAGTTTATTTTCACTTTGGGCATCCTTTAACGGTTCCCCCCTCTCCTTATACAGCATTCCTTGGTGTCTAGTGGCTCCCCCTCCCTTCCCTATACAGCATTCCTTGGTCCTAGTGGCTCCCCCTCCCTTCCCTATACAGCATTCCTTGGTGTCTAGTGGCTCCCCCTCCCTTCCCTATACAGCATTCCTTGGTCCTAGTGGCTCCTCCTCCCTACCCTATACAGCATTCCTTGGTGTCTAGTGGCTCCCCCTCCCTTCCCTATACAGCATTCCTTGGTGTCTAGTGGCTCTGCCTCTACCATACACAGCAAAGTCTCCAGTACCCAGCACCAGCGGGGATCGCTTGATCCTGGATACACGTGCTTGCCGGCTGCTTGAGCAACCAGATGAAAAAGTACAACCGACTCCCTCACCCAACCCAGTGCAGCATAAAATACTTACCGAGCCTCCAGCGCCATCTTTTAACCTTCCTGTAACTCCTAGCGGCTTTCCAGCATCAATGTATGGCTCCCAGCGTGTCACCTGATGGGTCAAGTGACACACTGGGGAGCCGTCATGGGACTCTACAACACTACCACCAGTTGACGCATTACCGGAGCTGGCTAGTGGGACCACGGAAGGGGCCAGGAGGATGCTGGGGGACCTCGCGGGCTATGGTGGGCTGAAGGAAGCCCTAGGTAAGTCCAGTTTTCTTTTTCTTTTTTTTTACCACTCAGGACTGTGCAATGTACGCACTATGTTGGGATGATGGACATCAAGGGTTAATTGTGTGTTGGGTGGAGCAATTGGAAGTTTGGGTGGTGTTGCCCATTTAGTGTATTTATAACTGTGTATGTGTTCAGTCGCTGTTTTACACCTGATGAAGGACTACGGTCCGTAACATGTAGAGTCCCTGTTCCGTAATACACCGCAACTATTTTGCAGCCAGTGGTGTGCCGTCCCGTTTTTTACATGGTTGGATCCAGGACCGTTTGAGCAATCCAGTCGAGACTTGGCATTGGCTCACAATCAGGTCTCATATACCTGCATTGCTGTTCTCCAGGCACCACACACTCTGTTGAATGATATATGGGTACCATTAAGGGGCCCATACACCTAACGATTTTCCCGCCGATATACAGCCATTTCGATCACAGTGATCGAAACGGTTGTGAAATCGCTGCGCACACCGCTGACAGAATGAACGATTTCGTACGAAATCGATCGTTCCCATCGATTCCCGTCGACCCATCCGTGCGGAAGATTTTTTTCGGTCGCCGGCGGGTCGAGAGTGCGCCGTTAGCGGCGTTCAAATGCCCGACGACCGACGCAATACAGCGGTAATACATTAACTGCTCCAGCCGGCGCGAGTCCCCTGGTCTTCTTCTCCACTTCGGGCTCCAGAGCTACACAGAACTTCCTGTCCCGGCAGAAGTTTAAACAGTAGAGCGCCCCGATGATTTGTCTGAGAAAAGGAAAAGATTTCTCATGGAAAAAGGGAGTATCAGCTACTGACTGGGATGAATTTCCGTCCTTGGTTACGGTTTCTCTTTAATTCATTATAAAATATACATAAATTAATGATCTGCAAAGCTTTGATTGGCTATGATTGAGAGAGGGGTTTCTAATAACACTATTCTTCCAGGTGTGAGAGTTGTGGATTGGCTTTCCTGCTCGCTGTTGCTGACTCTCTTGGGGAAAATGGCAGTAATAAATATAGCAGTCAGAGGGAAGGCCGGGCAGCACACAATCTATTATCCTTCCCTTTATGGTTTGCTTAACAGGGATTCACAGAGTGCCGAGAACTATGAGGGCTGCCATAAAACCTCTGAAAGGAAAATCATGTTGAGATGTCACTTGGGCCCGGACTGGCCTTCCTCTGTTGTCGGGGTCTGCCCTGTACTTGACACCAATACCGTGCCGGCCTTGTCTGCTAAAGTGAACTGACTCAGGGCATAAAACAAAAATAAACCTGTGGTTTATAGACAAGTGATAAAAAAAAAAAAACTTTAAAAAAAAAAAAAAAAGCTAACAATTTCAAGTTGGTTTATAGGTGGATCAGGAGTAGTGAAGTGATCTGAAGGGCAAGGAGAGCAGCTTAAAGGACAACTGTAGTGAGGGATATGAAGGCTGCCATATTAATGCCTGGCTGTCCTGCTGATCCTCTGCCTATAATACGTTTAGCTATAGACCCTGAACAAGTATGCAGCAAATCAGGCATTTCTGACATTATTGTGAGATCCAGGGATGCTCGAATGCACCCAAATTTGATTCGAGTACATTAGAATTCGGGTCCAGGTCAAATTCGGATTCGGCCGGTTCGAATGGACTCGAATTTGATTCGGGTGGATTTGAATCCGGGTCAGGGGAAAATTCGGCCGTGATCACGAATTCGTTATTTATAACCCGCCGACTTTAAGGGTTAATTGCAAAGCCCCCTTAAATGCCAGAATCACCAAATATGCAGGTTATGTTAAGAGGAAAAGTGGGAGCAAGGGGAAATTTTTTTTAAAAAAAGACCTTATACTTTTTGAGAAATCCGATTTTAAAAGTTCAAAGAAAAAAACGATACATTTAAATGCTGGTCAATGACAGATCGTGGAAAATATTTCCCAGCAGTTAATGGCAAAGTCCCTTACATCCTAGCAATACCAAATTTGCAGGATTTGTTAAAAAGATAGTGGGAAACAATATTTAAAAAAAAAAAAGTTTATTTTTGGGGAATGTTCTGAGTGTGGGAAATCTGAAAAAAATGGTTATGGTAAAATACTTTGTGTTTTTATTCATTTAACCCTTTGTGAAAATGGGTGAGGGGTACTTTGGACCCCTATACTCATTTCTCCTGAGAGGGGCTCCGCATTCTGGCTATCCCAGCCTGCATGGAGGACAAGGGGTTACAGAGGCTCAGGAGGGGGGACCCCACACCATTTTTGTTTTCAGATTTCCCACACTCAGAACATTCCCCCCCCAAAAAAAAAAAAATATATATATATATATATATATATATATATATATATATATTTTTTTTTTAAATATTGTTTCCTACTATCTTTTTAACATATCCTGCAAATTTGGTGTTGCTAGGATGTAAGGGGCCTTTGCTATTAACTGCTGGGAAATATTTCCCACGATCTGTCATTGACCGGCATTTAAATGTATCGTTTTTTTCTTTGAACTTTTAAAATCGATTTTCTCAAAAAGTATAAGGTCTTTTTGAAATGTCTTTCCCCTTGCTCCCACTTTTCTTCTTAACATAACCAGCAAATTTGGTGATTCTGGCATTTAATGGGGCTTTGCTACTAACCCTTAAAGTCGGCGGGTTTTGAGCGACAGTAGCTAAATCCGAATTTGTGATCACGGGTTTAACACCCATGATCACGGCCAAATTCAAGAGTACAATTCGTATACGATCGAATTCGAATTCATGATCGGTATCGATCTTCGAATTCGACTTCTGGATTCATAAAAAACGACCCGATCACGGGTAAATTCGAATTCACGAATTCTGAGAGCAACCCTGGTAAGATCTGACAAGATTAGCTGCATGCTTGTTTCTGGTGTGATTCATGCACTACTGCAGCCAAATAGATCAGCAGGGCTGCCAGGCAACTGGTATTGCTTAAAAGGAAATAAATATAGCAGCCTCCATATTCTTCTCACAGGACAGGGATTGTCTGAGAGGGAAACTAGATGAGGAGAGGTGTGGATAAGAAGTGAAGGTGCTATGACATAGTTCCCAACAGTCCCACTTTGGGAACCCTGTGATTCTGTCCCTCTTTCTTCTTCATGTGTTCCTCTTACAGGACTGATGTACAGATCTATGTAACAATATGTATTTACTACTGAAAAAATGTGAAAAACTACTGAAAAAAAAGAGTTTCACTTACCTGGAGCTTCTAACAGCCCCCCAAAGCTGTCCTGTCCCGCGCCGGTCCTCAACAATCTTCCGTTCCCCTGCCACGGTGCAGATTCGGCACTGCGCCTGCGTGGCCCTTGCTATGCGTATCCTTGTATGCATTCTCAGGTGCAGTAAGAGGTTCTTACTGTACCTGCGCATAAAACCTCTGAAAGAAAGATCATGTTGAGGTGTCACTAAGGTCCGGACTGGCCCTCCGCTGTTGGGGTCTGCCTTGTACTTGACACCAATACAGGGCTGGCCTTGTAGTCATTTATTACAGTTAAGGGTCCCTTTAAATTGTTATATTTATTATTTTCAAATGTTATGAGAGAAAATAAATCAGGATAGAAAGGACCAGTGGGGCTTAAATTATAAAACATCATATTTTTCCTATACAGTCTTTGTGATATGCATGACTAGTGTGGCAGGTAGGGATGGTCGCTGGATTCTGCGGAATTCTAAATTCCGCGATCCCTACCGGAATTTGGCCAATTCCGATTCCGCCGGTCGGAACGGAATTGCTATAGCTCTAAAACGGAATTCCGCGGAAATGTTTTTAATTCCGCGGAATTTTACGGAATTTAAATTTATTTCCTCACCTATCTATTTTCCTCCCTATTCCCTCCTCCCGGAGGAGGGGGGAGGGTCTCATCTTCCAGGGAATTGTAGTATTTCAAAAGCCAGCTTACATACCGTGGCTGGGAATTGAACCCAGGTCTCAGTGTGTGGTAGGTAGCTGACTTAACCACTATACCACCAACACTACATGCTGAAGCCAACCTAGCATGTACCATTATGATCAATCCAAGAGAAAAATTAGCCTGGTTAAGGATTTGTAGCATGTCAAAAGCCAACTCACATTGTCTGGGAATTGAACCCCTTCAGCATGTAGTTTTGGTGGTATAGTGGTTAAGTCAGTTACCTACCACGCACTGAGACCTGGGTTCAATTCCCAGCGCAGCCTGGGTTCAATTCCCAGCCAATGTGAGTTGGATTTTGACATGCTACAAATCCTTAAGCAAGCTAATTTTTCTCTTGGATTGATCATAATGGTACATGCTAGGCTGGCTTCAGCATGTAGTGTTGGTGGTGGTATAGTGGTTAAGTCAGTTACCTACCACACACTGAGACCTGGGTTCAATTCCCAGCCCAGCCTGGGTTCAATTCCGAGCCACAGTATGTAAGCTGGCTTTTGAAATACTATAATTTTTTGGAAGATGAGGCCCTCCGGGAGTAGGGAGGAAGGGAGGACTAAGTTAAAAGGGACTATGGGCCACCATATAGGATAAATAAGGTTACTTTAGTGATTTTTTCAATTTTTTCGACGGAATCCGGAATTCCGTGGAATTTCGTACAAATCCTGGCGGAATTTTCATAGCAACGGAATTTAACACTGACGGAATCCGTGATTTCCGGTGGAACGGAATTTGCTCTTTCCGATCATCCCTAGTGGCAGGGGCATGATTAAGGGTGTGGCAGAGGTCTGACTTAAGTGTCCCTATTTCAGGGGTAGGGAACCTATGGCTCTGGAGCCAGATATGGCTCTTTTGATGGCTACATTTGGCTCACAGACAAGTCAGTAGGAGTGGATTCAGTAAGCTACACTGCTCAAGCAGCGCAGCTTAGTGTGGCAGCGCAAGTAAAATTTTCAAAGTAGTGCACACTACTGCTATAGCATGCACTACTAACTTACTCACACTCCCCTCAAAACTAACAGCCGCTCCAATTGTCCCGCTCTGGATCATGTCAGGTCCAGTGACTTTGTAGAACAAGATCCCCGCACTTTGATTGGCCCAATAGGCTGCCAGTCACTTGACAGGCAGCCTATTGGGCCAAAGTGCGGGGATCTCGTCCTGCAAAGTGAATCAACCCTCAAGTCAGCTAGCTAATTGTACAAGCTGTTAGTCTGTATTTCTCCTATCTGGCTCTCAAGGAAATTGCTGATGTTGCTGAAACCCAAGAGAAGCTGAAGACGTGCCTGACACTTCCGCTGCCCGGCGGATCAACTGTATACACATCACCATGGCAACAGGGTCGTGAGCCCTACTGTCCCAGTTTGAAACATATTGTATGGCTCTCACGGAATTGCATTTTAAAATATGTGCGTTTATGGCTCTCTCTCAGCCAAAAAGGTTTCTGATCCCTGCTCTATTTCTGATCTCAAAAAAGTTGGGAGGTGTGGCTATGGTTGGCATAGAGCCACATGGCCCATGGGATTGCTGAAGACTAGGCATTAATGTGTGTGTGTTATGAGGCTGTGTTACTGCCAGGGCCGGCACTCCCATTGAGGCAAGGCGGGCAATTGCCCCAGATCTCTACTGCCCCCCTTCCCTAGCTTTAAGGATGTTCTCCCCGCGGACCCTTTGCGGTGTTGTGAGCAATATCAGCTCACCTGTCCCAGCACTGTTACGTCCAGGCTTCCGTCCTCTTCTACCCACGCTGGCTGCCTCTTCTCAGTAACCAGGCGCGTTATTGTTGAACAACATGCACCGGGTAACTAAAAAGAGACAGCCAGAGTGGATGGATGAAGATGGGAGCACGGAAGGACCAGCGCCGAGACAGGTTAGACTTTAACCCAGGACTGAACGGCATCTCAATCAGTAGCTGGTACCCTCTTTCCCATGAGAAATCTTTACCCTTTCTCGGATAGATAAGCAAGGACGTCTGTATGGCTGATATTGCGGTATATATACAGCCTTTTAGCCTATCACATTGCTAGAGGGTATGTTAAAGGACACCCGAAGCGAAAATAAACTAATGAAATAAACTATTGTATCTATCTTCCTTCTCCTAAAAATAACTTTTTAAAAATATTCCAGTTTTATTTTATGTTTAAATCTACTTTTTAAGTTTTAACTGTTTTATTGTTTTTGCTCAAATGACACATTCATTGTTGTTTGCCAGAGCTAAAATCTATAAACTGTTGACCCTTTTTATCTCTTTCCTGCTCTCAGAAGCCATTTTCTGCTAGGAAAGTGTTTTATTGTTGGAATTTCTTATCAGTGAGGGTCACACTGTAGTCACTTCCTGTCTGAGTCAGCCACTTACATACCTGATATTTAACTCTTTCAGGCAGAGAAACAAAAAAAGGGAACACAGCATAGTTATTTGTGTGCTTGGCACTGTACATACCCATGTCTATCTCATCATGTCACATGTCACCTCGGGTATCCTTTAATAAATAATGGCAGTGGGTGCCGCCTTTTTATTTTCTGCCAGTAGTAAAGATGCTGACCAGCCGGCTCAGGGTGGATCAAACAACATGGCCTAATTAAAGGACACCTGTAGTGAGAGGAATAAGAGGCTGCCATATTTATTTCCTAATACCAGTTGCCTGGCTGTCTGGATGAACCTCTGCCTCTAATACATTTAGTCATAGACTCTGAACAAGCATGCAGCAGATCAGGCATTTGACATTATTGTCAGATCTTGCTTTTTTTCTGGTGCGATTCAGACAGTACTGCAGACAAATAGATCAGGAGGACTGCCAGGCAACTGGTATTTGTTTAGAAGGAAATAAATATGGCAGCCTCCATATACCTCAAACTACACTTGCCCTTTAAATGGCAAATATCAATCATGTTTTGATCTACTGTATCTTCTATTTTTAGCTTCTTACTTTGCAATGTATTGATTTGCTTTCCCTTTACTACTACAGCATATTTTGATAAAGTTCCTCTTTAAAATATATCTTATTGTCATAGCAAGTTTATTTTAACTTTGTGGGATTCTTAACCCCCTCCCCCCATCTAGCTGCTCTTATTTATGCAGGGGAAGTTGTGAAGATGGCATCTGTGACTTCTCTAAAACTTGTTGAAGAGCAGTGTCTGCTGATAAAAGCAGAGAGCAATCAAAAGGTAATGTGTGCAATAAAATAACTACATCCGTCCTCATGTGCCTAAAATAGGTCCTTCCATCCACATAAAAGCCTCAAATCTTTCAAATGTAAAAAAGGAAGAGTAAATTAATTTTTTTTATTAATGAGCCACATTGTTAGCAGGCATTTTTAATGTGATATTGAGATGCCCCTTTGGGTGCTTGGTTCACTTTAAAGGATACCCGAAGCAACACATGAGATAGACATGTGTATGTACAGTGCCTAGCACACTATAACTATCCTGTGCTCCTTTTTTTCTTTCTCTACCTGAAGGAGTTAAATATCAGGTATGAAAGTGGCTGACTCAGTCCTGGCTCAGACAGGAAGTGACTACAGTGTGACCCTCACTGATAAGAAATTCCGCTTTTTATCTCTTTCTAGCTCTCAGAAGCCATTTTCTGTTAGGAAAGTGTTTATAGTTGGAATTTCTTATCAGTGAGGGTCACACTGTAGTCACTTCCTGTCTCCTGAGTCAGGACTGAGTCAGCCACTTACTTACCTGATATTTAACTCTTTCAGGCAGAGAAAGAAAAAAGGAACACAGCATAGTTATTAGTGTGCTAGGCACTATACATACCCATGTCTATCTTATCATGTCACTTTGGGTATCCTTTAACACATAGGCAATAGCATGAGGAAGACTCTGTGTGCTGTGTACAGTATCCTCATCTGACCTCAGTTATAACTGGAGGTAACGTAGGGAAGGATCAGATAACACCTTTTCATAAAACCATATAACTGCAGCATATCTCAGAGTGAGTGATCTGGCTTATGGGACCTTTAATATATTCAGCAGATTATATCACTGTCAGATAAAGCAGCAATGCACGTGGCTGAGGAAGTGGCATCGTGTTTGATTGAGGTCGATCAAAGTTTCACTTTATTGATGCAATCATAAAAACACGAGCAACAAGAAACGATAATGTTTTCTGTTACAAAACCAACTCCACAAAAAAATAAAGTTCTGGTTAGTGTAGAAAGGGGTTACCTTGTTTGGAATTGTCCGTGCTTAATCACTTCAGGACCATAGGCTAACACCCCCTAGTGACCAGGCTATTTTTTACAATTCAGGGCTCTGCTGCTTTAAGAGCTTGCTGCAGCACCGTACAACTCAGCACACATATGACTCCCCCCCCCCCCCCCGCTTTTTTCTTCTGCCCACCAACAGAGATTTCTTCTCTTTTGGTGGGCTCTGATCACTGCTGGGATGTTTAATTTTTTTTTGTTTATTTATTTGTTTTTTTAATTTTGATAAATGTTTATTTTTTATTATTTTTCCCCCCTCCCTCCCCCCATCAGCCAATCCCTGCGATCAGCGTTCATAGGCATCAGCCTAGGAGAGCCAATCGCTCTCTGAGCCTCCCCAGGGGACAGCCGAGTGACACAGCTGTCCCCAGTAAAGCGCTGCCGTAGATCGCAGTGCTGTACAATGTAAATAGACGACGGTTTCGCCGTCTAACAGTCTGCTATCGGCGATCGGCGCTGATACACACTCAAGAGGGGATGTGCGCGCTTGGGGCGGTCACGATCCCCAGCAAAACACACCCCCAGCAGTTCATGCCAGTTGGCGTTGCGCGGTCCTGGGGCTGCTACCTTGCGACCGCCAATGGGGTGGTTGAGCAGGGTTTAGATCAAAGCAGGGGGTGCTCATGCTTATTTTGATAGTAGTGTCCTGTCGGTTATTGCTGCACTCTGGCTCAAACTGACAATGTTTCAGTCAGAAACACGGTCTCCGGTGTGCTCTTCCAGACAGGAAGGCAGTGTGCGCTCTTTCTTTTTCTGCTTACAATTATGGACACTGGAAGCTCACGAGGGCTACATAAAATGACAAGGAGGGCCACATTCGACCCATGGGCCTTGGCCTTGGGCTCTAGAAGATATCTTGTAATTGGTCGCTATGGGTAACTGCCATCTGCCTTGCAGAACAAGGGCTCTGTGAGATGATTACGAGTATTCCAGAGTTCAGACATGATAAATTATGACTATGGGTTTCAGTCCAGTACTATACTAAGCAAAATATCCCCATAGAAAAACATTGATGGCAAGGAGGATTATGGCATTGACATTGCAAATGTTTCTCCAGAGTGGCTCCTCTTCTATGCTAGTCAGTTTCTTCTGTAACTTCTGCTGTTCCTCTTCGGACAACTTGACTTCAGGCTGCATGGATATTCCACAGAACCAAAACAATACCGTCTTCCACCAGGGGTATGAAGGTGCTACAATCAGAAAGTGAAACTCATCAATCCAAGCCCAGGACAGAGCACCTCTCTCTAGGCCCGGGACAATGCGCATCTCCCTAGGCCCAGGACAGAGCACCTCTCCCTAGGCCCAGGACAGAGCACACCTGCCTAGGTCCAGGACAGAGCGCCTCTCTCTAGGCCCAGGACAGAGCGCCTCTCTCTAGGCCCAGGACAGATCGCCTCTCTTTAGGCCCAGGACAGATCGCCTCTCTCTAGGCCCAGGACAGATCGCCTCTCTCTAGGCCCAGGACAGATCGCCTCTCTCTAGGCCCAGGACAGATCGCCTCTCTCTAGGCCCAGGACAGATCGCCTCTCTCTAGGCCCAGGACAGAGCGCCTCTCTCTAGGCCCAGGACAGAGCGCCTCTCTCTAGGCCCAGGACAGAGCGCCTCTCTCTAGGCCCAGGACAGAGCGCCTCTCTCTAGGCCCAGGACAGAGCGCCTCTCTCTAGGCCCAGGACAGAGCGCCTCTCTCTAGGCCCAGGACAGAGCGCCTCTCTCTAGGCCCAGGACAGAGCGCCTCTCTCTAGGCCCAGGACAGAGCGCCTCTCTCTAGGCCCAGGACAGAGCGCCTCTCTCTAGGCCCAGGACAGAGCGCCTCTCTCTAGGCCCAGGACAGAGCGCCTCTCTCTAGGCCCAGGACAGAGCGCCTCTCTCTAGGCCCAGGACAGAGCGCCTCTCTCTAGGCCCAGGACAGAGCGCCTCTCTCTAGGCCCAGGACAGAGCGCCTCTCTCTAGGCCCAGGACAGAGCGCCTCTCTCTAGGCCCAGGACAGAGCGCCTCTCTCTAGGCCCAGGACAGAGCGCCTCTCTCTAGGCCCAGGACAGAGCGCCTCTCTCTAGGCCCAGGACAGAGCGCCTCTCTCTAGGCCCAGGACAGGGCGCCTCTCTCTAGGCCCAGGACAGGGCGCCTCTCTCTAGGCCCAGGACAGGGCGCCTCTCTCTAGGCCCAGGACAGGGCGCCTCTCTCTAGGCCCAGGACAGGGCGCCTCTCTCTAGGCCCAGGACAGAGCGCCTCTCTCTAGGCCCAGGACAGAGCGTCTCTCTCTAGGCCCAGGACAGAGCGCCTCTCTCTAGGCCCAGGACAGAGCGCCTCTCTCTAGGCCCAGGACAGAGCGCCTCTCTCTAGGCCCAGGACAGAGCGCCTCTCTCTAGGCCCAGGACAGAGCGCCTCTCTCTAGGCCCAGGACAGAGCGCCTCTCTCTAGGCCCAGGACAGAGCGCCTCTCTCTAGGCCCAGGACAGAGCGCCTCTCTCTAGGCCCAGGACAGAGCGCCTCTCTCTAGGCCCAGGACAGAGCGCCTCTCTCTAGGCCCAGGACAGAGCGCCTCTCTCTAGGCCCAGGACAGAGCGCCTCTCTCTAGGCCCAGGACAGAGCGCCTCTCTCTAGGCCCAGGACAGAGCGCCTCTCTCTTGGCCCAGGACAGAGCGCCTCTCTCTAGGCCCAGGACAGAGCGCCTCTCTCTAGGCCCAGGACAGAGCGCCTCTCTCTAGGCCCAGGACAGAGCGCCTCTCTCTAGGCCCAGGACAGAGCGCCTCTCTCTAGGCCCAGGACAGAGCGCCTCTCTCTAGGCCCAGGACAGAGCGCCTCTCTCTAGGCCCAGGACAGAGCGCCTCTCTCTAGGCCCAGGACAGAGCGCCTCTCTCTAGGCCCAGGACAGAGCGCCTCTCTCTAGGCCCAGGACAGAGCGCCTCTCTCTAGGCCCAGGACAGAGCGCCTCTCTCTAGGCCCAGGACAGAGCGCCTCTCTCTAGGCCCAGGACAGAGCGCCTCTCTCTAGGCCCAGGACAGAGCGCCTCTCTCTAGGCCC
Organism: Hyperolius riggenbachi; assembly: GCF_040937935.1. Lineage (NCBI taxonomy): Eukaryota > Metazoa > Chordata > Amphibia > Anura > Hyperoliidae > Hyperolius > Hyperolius riggenbachi. The sequence goes on along the minus strand of NC_090651.1, from coordinate 26,949,462 downwards.
AGAACAGAGCCCAGAACAGAGCGCCTTTCTCTAGGCCCAGAACAAAGTGCTTCTCCCTAGGCCCAGGACAGAACACCTCCCCCTAGGCCCAGGACAGAGCACCTCTCCCTAGGCTTGGGACAGCGAGCATCTCCCTAGGCCCAGGACAGGGCTCCTCTCCCTAGGCCTGGGACAGAACACCTCTCTCTAGGCCCGGGACAATGCGCATCTCCCTAGGCCCGGGACAATGCGCATCTCCCTAGGCCCAGGACAGAGCACCTCTCCCTAGGCCCAGGACAGAGCACACCTACCTAGGTCCAGGACAGATCACCTCTCTCTAGGCCCAGGACAGAGCACCTCTCTCTAGGCCCAGGACAGAGCGCCTCTCTCTAGGCCCAGGACAGAGCGCCTCTCTCTAGGCCCAGGACAGAGCGCCTTTCTCTAGGCCCAGAACAAAGTGCTTCTCCCTAGGCCCGGGACAGAGCACCTCCCCCTAGGCCCAGGACAGAGCACCTCCCCCTAGGCTTGGGACAGCGAGCATCTCCCTAGGCCCAGAACAGGGTGCCTCTCCCTAGGCCCAGGACAGAGCACCTCTCCCTAGGCCCGAGACAGCGAGCATCTCTCTAGGCCCAGGACAGAGCGCCTCTCTCTAGGCCCAGGACAGAGCGCCTCTCTCTAGGCCCAGGACAGAGCGCCTCTCTCTAGGCCCAGGACAGAGCGCCTCTCTCTAGGCCCAGGACAGAGCGCCTCTCTCTAGGCCCAGGACAGAGCGCCTCTCTCTAGGCCCAGGACAGAGCGCCTCTCTCTAGGCCCAGGACAGAGCGCCTCTCTCTAGGCCCAGGACAGAGCGCCTCTCTCTAGGCCCAGGACAGAGCGCCTCTCTCTAGGCCCAGGACAGAGCGCCTCTCTCTTGGCCCAGGACAGAGCGCCTCTCTCTTGGCCCAGGACAGAGCGCCTCTCTCTAGGCCCAGGACAGAGCGCCTCTCTCTAGGCCCAGGACAGAGCGCCTCTCTCTAGGCCCAGGACAGAGCGCCTCTCTCTAGGCCCAGGACAGAGCGCCTCTCTCTAGGCCCAGGACAGAGCGCATCTCTCTAGGCCCAGGACAGAGCACCTCTCTCTAGGCCCAGGACAGAGCGCCTCTCTCTAGGCCCAGGACAGAGCGCCTCTCTCTAGGCCCAGGACAGAGCGCCTCTCTCTAGGCCCAGAACAGAGCGCCTCTCTCTAGGCCCAGGACAGAGCGCCTCTCTCTAGGCCCAGGACAGAGCGCCTCTCTCTAGGCCCAGGACAGAGCGCCTTTCTCTAGGCCCAGAACAGAGCGCCTTTCTCTAGGCCCAGAACAAAGTGCTTCTCCCTAGGCCCAGGACAGAACACCTCCCCCTAGGCCCAGGACAGAGCACCTCTCCCTAGGCTTGGGACAGCGAGCATCTCCCTAGGCCCAGGACAGGGCTCCTCTCCCTAGGCCTGGGACAGTGCACCTCTCCCTAGGCCCGGGACAATGCGCATCTCCCTAGGTCCGGGACAATGCGCATCTCCCTAGGCCCAGGACAGAGCACCTCTCCCTAGGCCCAGGACAGAGCACTCCTACCTAGGTCCAGGACAGATCACCTCTCTCTAGGCCCAAGACAGAGCACCTCTCTCTAGGCCCAGGACAGAGCACCTCTCTCTAGGCCCAGGACAGAGCACCTCTCTCTAGGCCCAGGACAGAGCGCCTCTCTCTAGGCCCAGGACAGAGCGCCTTTCTCTAGGCCCAGAACAAAGTGCTTCTCCCTAGGCCCGGGACAGAGCACCTCCCCCTAGGCCCAGGACAGAGCACCTCCCCCTAGGCTTGGGACAGCGAGCATCTCCCTAGGCCCAGAACAGGGTGCCTCTCCCTAGGCCCAGAACAGAGCACCTCTCCCTAGGCCCGAGACAGCGAGCATCTCTCTAGGACCAGGACAGAGCGCCTCTCCCTAGGCCCGGGACTGAGCGCCTCTCCCTAGGCCGGGGACAGAGCACATCTCCCTAGGCCCGGGACAGAGCACATCTCCCTAGGCCGGGGACACAGCACATCTCCCTAGGCCGGGGACAGAGCACATCTCCCTAGGCCCAGGACAGAGCACATCTCCCTAGGCCCAGGACAGAGCGCCTCTCCCTAGGCCCAGGACAGAGCGCCTCTCCCTAGGCCCGGGGCAGAGCACCTCTCTCTAGGCCCAGGACAGATCGCCTCTCTCTAGGCCCAGGACAGAGCGCCTCTCTCTAGGCCCAGGACAGATCGCCTCTCTCTAGGCCCAGGACAGAGCACCTCTCTCTAGGACCAGGACAGAGCGCCTCTCTCTAGGCCCAGGACAGAGCGCCTCTCTCTAGGCCCAGGACAGAGCGCCTCTCTCTAGGCCCAGGACAGAGCGCCTCTCTCTAGGCCCAGGACAGAGCGCCTCTCTCTAGGCCCAGGACAGAGCGCCTCTCTCTAGGCCCAGAACAGAGCGCCTCTCTCTAGGCCCAGGACAGGGCACCTCTCTCTAGGCCCAGGACAGGGCACCTCTCTCTAGGCCCAGGACAGGGCACCTCTCTCTAGGCCCAGGACAGGGCACCTCTCTCTAGGCCCAGGACAGGGCACCTCTCTCTAGGCCCAGGACAGAGCGCCTCTCTCTAGGCCCAGGACAGAGCGCCTCTCTCTAGGCCCAGGACAGAGCGCCTTTCTCTAGGCCCAGGACAGAGCGCATCTCTCTAGGCCCAGGACAGAGCACCTCTCTCTAGGCCCAGGACAGGGCACCTCTCTCTAGGCCCAGGACAGAGCGCCTCTCTCTAGGCCCAGGACAGAGCGCCTCTCTCTAGGCCCAGGACAGAGCGCCTCTCTCTAGGCCCAGGACAGAGCGCCTTTCTCTAGGCCCAGGACAGAGCGCATCTCTCTAGGCCCAGGACAGAGCACCTCTCTCTAGGCCCAGGACAGAGCGCCTCTCTCTAGGCCCAGGACAGATCGCCTCTCTCTAGGCCCAGGACAGAGCACCTCTCTCTAGGACCAGGACAGAGCGCCTCTCTCTAGGCCCAGGACAGAGCGCCTCTCTCTAGGCCCAGGACAGAGCGCCTCTCTCTAGGCCCAGGACAGAGCGCCTCTCTCTAGGCCCAGGACAGAGCGCCTCTCTCTAGGCCCAGGACAGAGCGCCTCTCTCTAGGCCCAGAACAGAGCGCCTCTCTCTAGGCCCAGGACAGGGCACCTCTCTCTAGGCCCAGGACAGGGCACCTCTCTCTAGGCCCAGGACAGGGCACCTCTCTCTAGGCCCAGGACAGGGCACCTCTCTCTAGGCCCAGGACAGGGCACCTCTCTCTAGGCCCAGGACAGGGCACCTCTCTCTAGGCCCAGGACAGGGCACCTCTCTCTAGGCCCAGGACAGGGCACCTCTCTCTAGGCCCAGGACAGGGCACCTCTCTCTAGGCCCAGGACAGGGCACCTCTCTCTAGGCCCAGGACAGAGCACCTCTCTCTAGGCCCAGGACAGGGCACCTCTCTCTAGGCCCAGGACAGGGCACCTCTCTCTAGGCCCAGGACAGAGCACCTCTCTCTAGGCCCAGGACAGAGCGCCTCTCTCTAGGCCCAGGACAGAGCGCCTTTCTCTAGGCCCAGGACAGAGCGCATCTCTCTAGGCCCAGGACAGAGCTCCTCTCTCTAAGCCCAGGACAGAGCGCCTCTCTCTAGGCCCAGGACAGAGCGCCTCTCTCTAGGCCCAGAACAGAGCGCCTCTCTCTAGGCCCAGAACAGAGCGCCTCTCTCTAGGCCCAGGACAGAGCGCCTCTCTCTAGGCCCAGGACAGAGCGCCTCTCTCTAGGCCCAGGACAGAGCGCCTTTCTCTAGGCCCAGAACAGAGCGCCTTTCTCTAGGCCCAGAACAAAGTGCTTCTCCCTAGGCCCAGGACAGAACACCTCCCCCTAGGCCCAGGACAGAGCACCTCTCCCTAGGCTTGGGACAGCGAGCATCTCCCTAGGCCCAGGACAGGGCTCCTCTCCCTAGGCCTGGGACAGAACACCTCTCTCTAGGCCGGGGACAGTGCACCTCTCCCTAGGCCCGGGACAATGCGCATCTCCCTAGGTCCGGGACAATGCGCATCTCCCTAGGCCCAGGACAGAGCACCTCTCCCTAGGCCCAGGACAGAGCACACCTACCTAGGTCCAGGACAGATCACCTCTCTCTAGGCCCAAGACAGAGCACCTCTCTCTAGGCCCAGGACAGAGCACCTCTCTCTAGGCCCAGGACAGAGCACCTCTCTCTAGGCCCAGGACAGAGCGCCTCTCTCTAGGCCCAGGACAGAGCGCCTTTCTCTAGGCCCAGAACAAAGTGCTTCTCCCTAGGCCCGGGACAGAGCACCTCCCCCTAGGCCCAGGACAGAGCACCTCCCCCTAGGCTTGGGACAGCGAGCATCTCCCTAGGCCCAGAACAGGGTGCCTCTCCCTAGGCCCAGGACAGAGCACCTCTCCCTAGGCCCGAGACAGCGAGCATCTCTCTAGGACCAGGACAGAGCGCCTCTCCCTAGGCCCGGGACTGAGCGCCTCTCCCTAGGCCGGGGACAGAGCACATCTCCCTAGGCCCGGGACAGAGCACATCTCCCTAGGCCGGGGACAGAGCACATCTCCCTAGGCCGGGGACAGAGCACATCTCCCTAGGCCCAGGACAGAGCACATCTCCCTAGGCCCAGGACAGAGCGCCTCTCCCTAGGCCCAGGACAGAGCGCCTCTCCCTAGGCCCGGGGCAGAGCACCTCTCTCTAGGCCCAGGACAGATCGCCTCTCTCTAGGCCCAGGACAGAGCACCTCTCTCTAGGACCAGGACAGAGCGCCTCTCTCTAGGCCCAGGACAGAGCGCCTCTCTCTAGGCCCAGGACAGAGCGCCTCTCTCTAGGCCCAGGACAGAGCGCCTCTCTCTAGGCCCAGGACAGAGCGCCTCTCTCTAGGCCCAGGACAGAGCGCCTCTCTCTAGGCCCAGAACAGAGCGCCTCTCTCTAGGCCCAGGACAGGGCACCTCTCTCTAGGCCCAGGACAGGGCACCTCTCTCTAGGCCCAGGACAGGGCACCTCTCTCTAGGCCCAGGACAGGGCACCTCTCTCTAGGCCCAGGACAGGGCACCTCTCTCTAGGCCCAGGACAGGGCACCTCTCTCTAGGCCCAGGACAGGGCACCTCTCTCTAGGCCCAGGACAGGGCACCTCTCTCTAGGCCCAGGACAGGGCACCTCTCTCTAGGCCCAGGACAGGGCACCTCTCTCTAGGCCCAGGACAGAGCACCTCTCTCTAGGCCCAGGACAGGGCACCTCTCTCTAGGCCCAGGACAGGGCACCTCTCTCTAGGCCCAGGACAGAGCACCTCTCTCTAGGCCCAGGACAGATCGCCTCTCTTTAGGCCCAGGACAGGGCACCTCTCTCTAGACCCAGGACAGAGCGCATCTCCCTAGGCCCGGGACAGAGCACAACTCCAGAGGCTTCCCCCTTCTCCCTCCACCTCGGCATTCCAGAGCTGTGTTCTCACAAAGCTCCCCGTGCTGCGCCTGCGCAGCAGTACAGACACGCTTGGGCTTTGTTGGAAAAAGCCAAGCCGGATCGGGTATGCGCTACTGCTTATGCATCAACAAGGGCTTCTCAACTGTTCTGCAGAGGACAGAGCTGGGCCGGGCCGATGGAGGAGAATGGGGTAGTACTATTGAGGTGAGTACACATTTGGGGCATTCTTTTCCCTACAGGTACACTTTCAATTGTGTGGCCAAAAACTGTATTTTAAGTACAATTCCAATTTTTTTTTCACATTTGGTTTTGAATAGTGTGGAAAAGAGTTGGACTTCTGTTTTTATTGCTGTTCTTGCCTCCATTGCAAAGACTTTCCTTTGGACCACGATGGAAGATTTTGTTTTGTTTTTCTCCCATTCCACAAAAATAGTGTTTTATTTATTGCTGTCTCCGCCTCTCTTGGAGCAATTTCTCAACTTCCTGTCTGCACAGGAAGAAAGTGAAATTCTCACAGATGGGAATTGGATGGCAATAAAAATTCAAAAGCACTTGTTACCTTTCACCACATGGTCCAGAACTCAGGCAAGTGATCCAGGAACTGGCACTAATTACAGTTAATAGGCATTAATAGTTCTGGTCTTTACTTACGGTCGCTCATGACTTTCTCCTCCATGATGGACGAGCTGTCATTCGACTGTTCATCTTGTGGTTTAAATCCACCATCTGGGAAAAAAGAAATGGAACTTTTGGATTTGGTTTGGTTTTGGCAATATTTGGTTACTCCACTTTACTACATTACTCTGTATACATTTGTATGACTGTATGTACCATCAATAGAAGGAGGGTTAGCGTGGGAAGAGGAATAGGTTAGGTGATAGTAATATATTTTACTAATATTTTACTATCGGAATTGGCCACTAACCATTAGTACGATTTTGGTAACTTTTCCGATAGTCTACTAGCATCTTTCCACCGGGGGTCCAAATTACTATGGGCCCTCTTTGAATGTACGCATTCAGAGGCGTAAAAACAGGGGGCAGTCCCTGAGACTGCATGGGGGACCAGAGCTATAAAGAGAACCCGAGGTGGTTTGAAGAATGTTATCTGCATACAGAGGCTGGATCTGCCTATACAGCCCAGCCTGTGTTGCTATCCCAAACCCCACTAAGGTCCCCCTGCACTCTGCAATACCTCATAAATCACAGCCTTGCTGTCAACACACAGCGTGTTGCAGCAGGCTGTGTTTTTCTCTATAGTGTCAGTCTGCTGCTCTCCCCACCTCCTGCAGAACTCCGGTCCCCGCCTGCTTCCCTTCCCTCCCCGCTAAATAGAGGGAAGGGAGGGGGGCAGGGATCGGAGCTCTGCAGGAGGCAGGGGAGCAGCCGAGACTGACACTACAGATGTAAACACAGCCCGCACAGCGCGCGACTGTGATTTATGTCTGATTGCAGAGTGCAGGGGGACATTAGGGGGGTTTGGAATAGCAACAGAGGCTGGGCTGTATAGGCAGATCCAGCCTCTGTATGTAGATAACATTCTTCAAACACACCTCGGGTTCTCTATAAGGGGGCCCCAACTACTACTTCACTCCCTCCAATAAAGGAGTCCACCTTCAGATCAGGTGTTTTTGTGGCTACACTTGTTATATGTGTGAAGAATATGATGTTTTTTGACCCTTGTAAGATGGATCCCAAGCCTATGAAGCAGTTAAAGTGAACCTCCATACTAAAAATCTACTGAGCAGCACTGAAAAGGTTTGGGTTTTCTTTAACAGATTCACAGCAACAGAACTTTGTTTTTCTTACCCAAGCCTTATTTTTAGCTGCACAGAAGCTAAGCTCCGCCCTATCAAAGAAATCTGCCTGGGCATTTTTCCCCTGATGCTGTGCAAAGCATGATGGGCTTTCTGATTTTGTTGTTCTTGTTCTGCTGTTTTGGCGCAAATTTGGTGGTTTTTTTTATATTTAATTTGAGATTCGAAGCCTAGCGCGCAGCTGGGAGGGGTGATCAGGACACAGGAGAGTTGGCATCAGCCTATGAGAGCCGATGGCTCTCTATGCCTCTCCAGGGGACAGCCGAGTGACACGGCTGTTCCCAGCACAGCACTGCCATAGATCGCAGCCTTGTACAATGTAAATAGATGGTGGTTGGTTGGTGTCTAACAGTCTCCTAGCGGCGATCACTGCTGGTAGACTGATGACGCATCAGCACGTGCGATCCCCTGCAAAACCCCGCAATTTTTATGCTAAATGATTGCAGCTGTATACAGTTTGCATACGATTTGCATCAACTTGGATTTATTACCATCACATTGACCTTCTCACCCCTGAGGATGTTATAACCAGGGCAGGATTTTTGAAAAGACCACAAACGCCCAGGCCTTGGGCGGCTGCAGCCAAATGAGGCACCTGAAAATGAAAGAGGGGTTGCTACATGTGAAAGAGAAGGCTGAAAATGGGGAGCAACACATGAAAAGGGAAGCTGATGCCCAAGAGAGCTGTGCATGAAAGAGGGGCTGCAGTACATGGAAGAGGGGCAGCTGCTGCACTTGGAAGGGGAGCCCCAAGAGTCTCCACCTATGGGCACAAAAAAGGATAAATCCGGTCTTAATTATAACTCAAGGAAGGAAGGAAGGAAGCTGCGGGAGATTACCTGGCTGTTTCTCGACTGGGAGGGCAATGGAATTGTCTGGAGGCTCTTCAAGTTCTTTCAGATGGGAACTAGGCTCAGCATCGTGACGTGTCCACCAAGTTAAGCGACCAAGCTAAGTAAATGAAAGAAATCTGAATGCATTATAAAAACTGCTACAGCAAGATAAGATAAAAACAGTGATTTGCAGGGCTGGATTTACCATAAGGCACTGTAGACACGTGCTTACAGGCGCCTGGTGATGGAAAGGCAGCTCACTCCCCTCCCCGAGCGCCTCCCTCCCTCCTCACCCAACTCCCGGCATTCCACTGACCAGATCTCCCTTTAGTCGGGGCACTTCTAGCTACTTAATACTGAGGTGCCTCTAGCTATCTAATACTTGGGGGCACCTCTAGCTACTTAATATTGAGGGTACATCTCAGTGGCGTAACTAGAAATCACTGCCCCCCCCTGCAAAACTTTGGATGGGGCACTCTCCCACTGCACACTGAATAGGGACTGTCAACAAATCTTTGTCTACAAAACTTTGTAGGATTCGTTATCAGTTGCTGAGCAGATGCAGTCATTAGAACAATTGTGCAGAGAGCAGAAAGTTTTTTCTCTCCTTGCCCTTAGTTGTCAGTCTCTCAGGACAGGCCCCCATGTGGCTTCTGGGCCCCCCTGCGGCTGCATCCCTTGCAGGGTCTATTGTTACGCCCCTGGTACCTCTGGCTACCTAATACTAAGGGGCACCTGTAGCTACCTATGATGGGCAAGGGAAGAAATGAAGAGGTGACAGCTGGGCCAGCCTGCACACTTGCGGTGTGGTCCATGGGGGTTTGTAGACTGCACCCTTTAACAATCCATAGCAATTCTCATAACAATGGCATGCTTTGCTGTTAACTGCTAAAGTTGGCACAAAATTACGCAAAATTATACGCAATTGTGACATTACGGTTTGTGATTATGGTTATAAACAAAGTTCATTACCATTTTTTTTCAAAAAATTAGCATCATAATTGCGAATTATGATGTGAAATGACAATTATGTGACATTCGTCCTCATCACTCCTTGAAAATAACTTGCAGCTGAATTCAGTTTTCAATGTAATGAAGGACCCTTTATACACATGTTGCCTCATTTATGGCGCTAGTTGAAGCCCACGAAACACTCACCTCCTCATCAGTCATGGACGGAGTACACAGACTGATCACAATGCAAATAATACAGGTCAGTCCAAAGAGAAGGATTGCAAAATACAGGTAGTGGACATTCTTCAGCACAGATGGACGGGTGTCCTCCTGCCCACAGCTTGGTGCTTGATATACAAAGTCCATGACCATTCGGATAAAACCCACCACTAGGCCAATGACCAGGCCCCAGAAGGCTCCCTAAAGGTATGAAAGAATATCAACCATTGACATAATTGAGGACTTCTTAGGGTAAATCATTATTTATTCTGAGAAGCTTAGATATGTGCCAAGATTTTATAGAGCCACAACTCTCAAACTTAAAGTGATAATAAACTTACAATATGAGTAATTGTTTGTGAAGAACTAACTTTTCTGGACTTCCATATTCTTATTCAAGGCGTTTCAAGTCATTTTGGTGCTCCATACAAGACATCACTTTGTTAGTCCCGGTTCACATCAGCGTTTTGAGCCAAAAGGATCCGGTGAGCGGATCCGGTCTCCGCTTCACTGGATCCGGATGGCTCAGTCCGTAGCCCGGTTCACATAGTGAAAACGGATTTGATCAATAATTGATCAGATCTGTTTTCACTCAGCAAATACATACCTAATTTTAGTAGTAGCCGGCGGTAGAGGCTTCCTCCTCTTCCGCTGTGACTACACAGTGCGTCATGTGATGACGCGAAAGAAGACGGAAGCCTCTACCGCCGGCTACTACTGAAAATTAAGTATGTATAAACCCTCCCTCACCCACCCGCCCGGCTGCTGCACCCTCCCCTCACCCTCCCGTAGTTAGATTTTCGTCGGTACATGCCCCAATCCCCCGTGGAACGGTCCATTTCTTCACTAGTGTGAAGAAATGTTCCGTTTCCCATTGCCCCCAATGCTGCAGTATTTTTGTCCGGATCCGGCTGGCCAGAACGGTCTGGAAAATTAGGGCCTGCAGCATTTTTTAGATCCGTGGACCGGAACGTACGGAACGTATCCGTACCAACGGACGCATGTGAATGGATAAATAGGTTTACATAGGATCCATTCACATCCGTTTCTTTTGTACAGTATACGTTCCGGTTCCGATTAGAGATGGCCCAAATGGTTCGCCGGCGAACGGTTCCCGGCGAACTTCCGTGGATCGCGGAGAACCGGAAACCTTTCCGGAAGTTCAGTTCGCCCCCATAGTGCATCATGATACTCAACTTTGACCCTCTACATCAGAGTCAGCAGGCACATTGTAGCCAATTAGGCTACACTCCCTCCTGGAGCCCCACCCCCCTTATAAAAGGCAGGCAACGTCAGGCTTTTCACTCACTCGTGTGCCTGCAGTAGTTAGTGAAGGGATAGCTGCTGCAGACTCTCAGTCTCTCATAGGGAAAGCTTAGTTAGGCTCTTGTAGGCTTGTTAGCTTGCTCCTGGCTGATTCTTATTGCTTAAAAAGCACCCCTCAACAGCTCTTTTGAGAGCTAATCTTGTTCTTGTGATCTATTTTTTTTCTGTGTGTCCCACTGACACTTGTGTTGCATATACAGCCTTGCTAATTCCTACTGTGTGTGCCACTGCTACCTGTGTGTGTGACAGGTGCACATTGTAATACAGTCAGAACCGAAAATCGGAGGTTCGGCCATCTCTAGTTCCGATACGCAAAAAAAAGCTAATGTGAAACGGGCCTTACCCCCCATATGTTACTAGTACATAGATTATATTTCTATGACATAATCAGCAGGTAATCAGTAAAATAATTCTACAAAAAAGTAGAGAGCTTGGCACTTTTTTTGGTGCCCATTCAACCAGGTGGTGCTCAAGGCGACTGTCTAGTTGACCTATGCCTAAAAATGGCCATTTTACTGTTGTGGGTTTAAGGGCTAGAAAAATGTTTAGACTAAAGTATGACCCATATTTGCATACTTCTGTGACTGATTTTTTTTTTAGCCACCACACAGAGAAATGATGACCTGCTGAACTTTTCATTGCTGTCCTACCATCATAGGGTTTTCCACAGCTGCACAGAAGTTCTGACTTTCTGGACTGCTGCCTCAGTGCTCCACTACCCAAGCTAATGGCAGAAAAGCTTGCTGAGTAACTATCCACGGGTGCTGAGGAGAGAAGATTGTGGTTACCAAGACAACTGCCCATTTCCTGAAACCTAGAAAACTGTATAATGCCATGGAGAGAGAGGGATGTAGCAATGGTGGGGTGGATGGGCACTATACTAAAGTTCAGCGCAGAGCACTAGTCCTCAGATAAAAACCTCCAGTAAACAAAGTAATGAGCTGTAAAATGTGGAAACTTTTATGACTAGCTTCTGTTCCAGAGGTCCTCAAACTTTTTCAGTCAAGGGCCGGGTCAACATACTTCAGACTGCCTGGGGGCCGCTCCATACATAAACTGATGTTAGAAAAACATTACATTGAATCTAGGTATTGATTCCCCCCAATCATGCCTGGAGGAGAACTCCCAGCAGCAGCCATTCAGTCATGCGGCGCTCAAAGGACGTCTTTGAGCACCAGACAGTGAAGCATACCCAGATGACCACATAACTGCAGGAAGACAGCAAATGACTGCTCGCTGGCCTCTACAGTATGTGGATTGGCGATGCCAGTACTGCTGATCTATATGCGAACAGCCGATATTTACAGGTACAGTGGGCCGCATCTATAAGTTATACATTTTGTCTGGGGGGGGGCAATGATAAAGCCTTGGTGGGCCGCATTTGGCTTGCAGGCCTTAGTTTGAGGACCACTGTACTATTCAATACTTTTTTTTATTAATTCTGGTGGAAGCACTTACCGATTCGTTGACCCTATTGACAAAAATGGCCAAGATAAATATGGCGGTGACTGGTGGCGAGAGGTAGCTGGTGACTGACTGTATGTAATCAAAAAGCACCCCGCTATTGGCTGCCTCAATAATTGGAATCCATAGAATGCTTGTGGCCACCAGTACGACAATAAAAACTCTGCCAAAGAGAAAATATTGTATTACTAGACTGTAAGCACAAGAGAGGTCACATTACTTTAGTGAACATAGAAGACAACCTCAACCACCAACAAAGGATGCTCTGTACATGTGAAAGTTGGCTTTTAAAGCACACCTGTTGTTTTTTAAAGGATACCACAACTGACATGTGACATGTTGAGATAGACATGTGTATGTACAGTGCCTAGCACACAAATACCTGTGCTGTGTTCTTTTTTTTCTTTCTGTGCCTGAAAGAGTTAAATATCAAGTATGTAAGTGGCTGACTCAGTCCTGACTCAGACAGGAAGTGACTACAGTGTGACCCTCACTGATAAGAAATTCCACCTATAAAATACTTTCCTAGCAGAAAATGGCTTCTGAGAGCAGGAAAGAGATAAAAAGAGGAATTTCTTATCAGTGAGGGTCACACTGTAGTCACTTCCTGTCTGAGTCAGGACTGAGTCAGCCACTTACATACCTGATATTTACCTCTTTCAGAGAGAGAAAGAAAAAAAAGGAACACAGCCTAGTTATTTGTGTGCTAGGCACTGTACATACACATGTCTATCTCATTATGTCACATTTTAGTTGTGGTATTCTTTAAAGAAGTTTCACTATTATTTTATTTTATTAACAGCCCTCCCTTCCCCTGCCAGCCAATCACTGCCTCAGCCTATGACAGCCAATTGCTCTTGTGCCTCCCAGGGGGACAGATCGCAGCGATGTCCAGTGTAAATAGATGGTGCTCTCGCCACCTAACAGTCTCCTATCAACGATCGGTGCTGGGAGACTGAAGACTAAGTGGAGCTCTGACATTCAAGCAGAGATGGGCGCGCACAATCTCCTGCAAAGCCCCGCCCCAGGAATTCATACCAATTGGAGTTCAGCGGTCCTGGGGCTGCCGCCGCGTCCATGCCAATTGGCGTGGAGCGGTCGGCAAGCAGTTAATCACACACATTAGGCACAAACCTGAGGGAGTGGCGTATGCCATGAAATGCATTGTCATAATGCTTATAAAATTTGCAGTTTTAAATGACTGTTGCTCCTCTCTAGGCAAATTCCTCTCGTGAGTAATTTGCCTCGCACAAAGGCATTGGCCTTGGGCAGCTGCAGCTCAGGGGATGAATAGACCTGAAAGAGGTGTGGCTAAACATGGAAGAGAAAGGTACAAAGTGATAAACAGGTTGCAAATGGGGTACAACACATGGGAGAGGGCTGCTGCTGCCTTGTTGTACATAAAAGAAAGGGGTTCTTATACATGGAAGAGGAGGCTGCGCATGGAAGGGGAAGGGGCTGCTGCACATATATGGGGAGCAACAAGAAAATTAGCCTATGGGAGCTAAAAGTATAAATCTGGCCTTGCTCGTGGTGCCTGGTAATTTGGGCGCTGCCATAAACCGCAACGTTGTGCGTACAAAGCTCAGCCTACACAGATACCGCACCTGCTCACAATCATGAGTTCCTGCTCTTTGGCATTCCTTCGTATGCGTAACCAGATGTCCATCGTGAAGATAGTGCTAGCACTATTGAAGATAGACGTGAGCGAACTCATCAGGGCGGCCATTACTACCGCTATCATTAAGCCTTTAAGCCCTAGAATACAAGCACATTACAAGTCACCAGTCTATAAATACACAACTTTCAAAAAACATAACCACAAATTAAAATCATTTCCCATGAAAAAAAATGTGATTTTGATTTCAATGAACGTTTTCTACAGAGCAGCACTTTTGTTTTTTGTATATTGAATGTTATTGTATCTTTGTTATTTTATTAGACAGTCATGATCAGGGCTGGATTTACAACTCAGAGGCCCATAGGCGCAGGGGTTCTGGTGCCCTAAATGCCATGAGCACAGGCCACGCCCCCAAATAAAAAAATTCTGAACTCTAATGCCTATCTTATATCACTAACTGTCCTTAGAATCACTCTAATCGCTGTCTCATTTCATCCTTAGTGACATGAGAAGTGGATTAGGGTGTAACTGCCTGAGGTCAGTGATCTGAGGAGGAGGGGCTGCCTCTCCCACATAAGGTGCCTGCAGGCACGTGCCTACAGTGCCTTATGGAAAAACAAAAAAACCCTAAAACGGCTATCATTCATAAAAGTGTGGTCGGTAATACAAATCAGTGCGGGAAATCACTGCTGCCGGTATTTTACACTACTGTGTGCTCATTCATAAAAAAGTGCACAGTTGCGATAGCAGTGCGGAGATTCCCCGAACTAGGCTGGCGGTTGGCTTGCAGAAGCACAGGAAGCTGCCGAGTTGATACATTTCTCCGTGTTCCGCTCTACTGCAGCTGCCTGGGAGGTCTGTGTCTCCATTCACTTAACATGGTTATCGCCACATCCAAGGGCGCGGTATTTCCTGTCCTCACACCGCTTGCGTAAATCTTTATGAATTAACATTTTGTTACATTTGTTACGATAGTCACCGCACAAGGCGGTGATTTATCGCTCTGCTCGGTAATGTCAGCTTTTCATGCGGAAAGAGCCTTTATGAATGAAGATCTTGCTATGTGTTCGGCAAAGTCGGCTGTTTTCAGCATTTCCGCATGCGGAAATGCTTTATGAATGATAGCCAATATTGTGTGTAGAAAAAAGAGGCCCCTCAAAAAGCACCACTCCAGCTACAATATTAACAATTACAAAAAGTCTTTATTGAGCATAATCAGTCACAAAATCAGGAATACAACCTGACAATAAGCTTAAAAACCATGATAAAATGTCCCATAAAATATCTCCATGCTGATAAATATTGCTTGCTGTAATAGTATATAGAGAAAATCTATCTTGCGACAATAAAACATGGATAAAGAGACAGGACAGCAGCTTCTCAATAGAAGCTGCTGCCTGTGAGAACCCGGGTTCAGTATTGCAGTACTATAGCTTTAAGAGGCAATTGAAATGCACAACACCATGGAAAAAATGATTAAATAAGTGAAACATAACACTTAGTGAATATCACCAATAAAAATTGGTTATTGAACAAGTGAAAAACAGGTCCAAGACGCGGACAAAGTGCTGAAATAGTGCAAATATCAAGATAAATAAACACAATCTTACAAAAACTATAACATTGTATGTGCAAATAAGCTCCTAATGGAATCTGACAGTGCAGCAGCCCACAAATGTGTACACAGAGAAAGTGCAATAGGGCAATACTTAGCCAAGTAGAGATTGAGATGCAAGCGTGCAGCAGGAGAGACGGAGGATCCCCTCGAAGCTACCCCACTAGTTACGCGGGCGCAACCCCGCTTTGTCAAGGAGAGGAGGAACCGTGTGTTCACGCCGCGGACCGGCGTTTAAATGGGTCTCGGAAGGTGTGCGCGTCATCCGTGACGTCACCGGAAGTGCAGTCGCGGACAGGAAGAAGGAAGAACCAGTCTGGTCAGACTGGATGCCTCGCTGGAGCGCAAGGAAGGTAATAGTATACTCTGCCACCAAGAAGGAAGTAGAAGATAAACAGTACCACAATAGAAGGGATAAACTATGATTACATGAATAAAAGGCCTATTATTTTATATGATACGGACAACAATAAGAGTTATATACATATATGCCACAAACATTGTAATAAAAACCTATTGGAAAACTCGCTTATTTTTGCCTTGCAGTGGCTGTTAAAGGGGAACACCCACCCATCACGCACACTGTTCAAAAGCTCATATTTAGGAGCATGTGCAGCAGAATCTGCCTGTTGCAAATCAGTTCTGGATATAAAGTCCAAATGACAATCCACCTCCGACACCTGCCCTGAAAATGCAAGGTATTCCATTTGGAAGGTTCATCACGTCCCAAAAAGTCCATCCAAAGTATACTAGTGTCCCATACAGGTTCATAGTCATTCCTTGCAAGGGGCTAGGCGCAGAGGCAGAAGTAGTGTCCAAGTCCGTCAGGCTCGCTGCACATTGCTCCATTTTGGATTTCTTGATCAGAGTCAAATCCATCAAAATCTCCATTCAACAGTGATAATAGCCTCTACATACAAAAGAAAGAGACAATTATAAGATACATAAATGCACTAGTGCAAGTCATCATTAAAACAGAACATCGGAAACTGTCACAGATCAGTGCATTAGCCTAATCAGCCCAAGAAACCAGACCAATCGATTTCCTCATTAATACCAGATGGGGACATTGAATTCAATTGGTATATCCATCTAGCCTCTCGTTTGAGAAGGTTTCTGGATATATCCCCGCCCCTTATGCCCATATTAATTTGTTCAAGCCCACAAATTCTTGTTCCTGCATAGGATCCACCATGAACATAATAGTAGTGTGCTGCCACTGAAGTGAGACTAGCCCCCTCCTCCAAATCTCTTCTAGCCAACCTAATATTGGAGAAATGTTTTTGTATCCTTGTTTTTAACATGTTTTTTGTTTGACCTACATAGATTTTATTGCAGGGACATGTGATAGCGTATACCACTCCTTTACTTTTACAGTTGATGTATTTCCAGATTTTATAGGCATTTTGCCTCTTGCTGTCCTGTATTTCCGTACAGGGGCGCATGTACTCACATATGTTGCAGTTACCACAAGGGTGGCTTCCCCTGAGTCTCCCCAATGTACGTTGATTTCCTGAAGATCTGTAATGGCTAGAACAAAGTTTATCCTTCAGGGTGGGGCATCTTCTTGCTGTTATAGAGGGGTGTGGGCTGATATGTTTTGCAATATCTGTATCTGAGCATAAGATGGGCCAAGTTCTATTCAAAATTTTATAAATGTCCTTCCACTGATTATTGAAGGTAGTACTAAGTCTTACCATTGGCATGGTCATTTGTTTCTTGGTATGTAACAGTGCCAGTCGTTCTGATGCTTTTGCTCTTTCGTAGGCCCTGGATATGATTTTTCTAGGGTAGCCTCTCTCTCGGAATCTCTCGGAATGCACTGATCTGTGACAGTTTCCGATGTTCTGTTTTAATGATGACTTGCACTAGTGCATTTATGTATCTTATAATTGTCTCTTTCTTTTGTATGTAGAGGCTATTATCACTGTTGAATGGAGATTTTGATGGATTTGACTCTGATCAAGAAATCCAAAATGGAGCAATGTGCAGCGAGCCTGACGGACTTGGACACTACTTCTGCCTCTGCGCCTAGCCCCTTGCAAGGAATGACTATGAACCTGTATGGGACACTAGTATACTTTGGATGGACTTTTTGGGACGTGATGAACCTTCCAAATGGAATACCTTGCATTTTCAGGGCAGGTGTCGGAGGTGGATTGTCATTTGGACTTTATATCCAGAACTGATTTGCAACAGGCAGATTCTGCTGCACATGCTCCTAAATATGAGCTTTTGAACAGTGTGCGTGATGGGTGGGTGTTCCCCTTTAACAGCCACTGCAAGGCAAAAATAAGCGAGTTTTCCAATAGGTTTTTATTACAATGTTTGTGGCATATATGTATATAACTCTTATTGTTGTCCGTATCATATAAAATAATAGGCCTTTTATTCATGTAATCATAGTTTATCCCTTCTATTGTGGTACTGTTTATCTTCTACTTCCTTCTTGGTGGCAGAGTATACTATTACCTTCCTTGCGCTCCAGCGAGGCATCCAGTCTGACCAGACTGGTTCTTCCTTCTTCCTGTCCGCGACTGCACTTCCGGTGACGTCACGGATGACGCGCACACCTTCCGAGACCCATTTAAACGCCGGTCCGCGGCGTGAACACACGGTTCCTCCTCTCCTTGACAAAGCGGGGTTGCGCCCGCGTAACTAGTGGGGTAGCTTCGAGGGGATCCTCCGTCTCTCCTGCTGCACGCTTGCATCTCAATCTCTACTTGGCTAAGTATTGCCCTATTGCACTTTCTCTGTGTACACATTTGTGGGCTGCTGCACTGTCAGATTCCATTAGGAGCTTATTTGCACATACAATGTTATAGTTTTTGTAAGATTGTGTTTATTTATCTTGATATTTGCACTATTTCAGCACTTTGTCCGCGTCTTGGACCTGTTTTTCACTTGTTCAATAACCAATTTTTATTGGTGATATTCACTAAGTGTTATGTTTCACTTATTTAATCATTTTTTCCATGGTGTTGTGCATTTCAATTGCCTCTTAAAGCTATAGTACTGCAATACTGAACCCGGGTTCTCACAGGCAGCAGCTTCTATTGAGAAGCTGCTGTCCTGTCTCTTTATCCATGTTTTATTGTCGCAAGATAGATTTTCTCTATATACTATTACAGCAAGCAATATTTATCAGCATGGAGATATTTTATGGGACATTTTATCATGGTTTTTAAGCTTATTGTCAGGTTGTATTCCTGATTTTGTGACTGATTATGCTTAATAAAGACTTTTTGTAATTGTTAATATTGTAGCTGGAGTGGTGCTTTTTGAGGGGCCTCTTTTTTCTACACACAGTATAAATCTTTTTTGACCCCAGCACACTCTACCGTTATTCACAAGGGTGCGAACCAACATCTTTTTCTGATAGCCAATATGTCTGCAAACAAAATATATACGGTACCAAGAAATCGAGAATAATGCCATAGCTATTTCTCAGGCTCCTATATTATGAATTAACCGGGGGACATATTTTCTTGACTGTAGCTGTGCAGTTAAAACATTACAACCACTTGCCTGATATTGTATAGGTCCCCCTCTACCAACACAACCGCTCTAAGCCATCTAGGTATGGACCAAGCAAAACCACTGAAGGTGTCCTGTGGTGTCTGGCACTAAATGTTCATACACACGGGCTACTCTTGTCTGCTGTTGCCAGCAGACAAGAGACCAGGGAGCGACAGCTCCCTGGCGGCAACAGCTATCCACACGTCTCGCCAGAAAGGCAGAAGCTGTCTGTGAAGGGAGCATCCCCCGGCCGGATGCTCCATTCACTTGCCTTTGTCTCCTGTCGCTAGTCCGCATACACACGCAGTATGCATGGCGGACTAGCGACAGTTGCGGAGACAGAAGTTGCCGGCAATTGAACTTTTCAATTGCACGGCAACTTTACTGTCCAGCGACAGTTCGTTGCTCGCGCATCATACACACGGGGCAACTGTCGCTCAGACATGCGCTTGCCACATGTTTGTGGCGACAGTTGTGCCCCGTGTGTATGGGCCTTAAGATGTTAGCAATAAGGTCCGTAAACCGCATCATTTGTCTTGAATAAACACAGTAGAATCTTGTCAGGGTCAGAACAATAGCTATAGCAATTGCTTGGGGGCCCTGGAGTATAGGGGGCCCAAGCGGTAATTGATGTGTCAACTATTAATTTTCCAGTATTTCTCAGCCCTTTGACTTAACCTCGGTGCTCGTAGACAATTTTTTAGTGTACGTTGCATAGGAGTGCACATTGTCCAGTTAACTCCTATCCGTAGGCAGGCCCGGATTTACATCACAGGAGCCTATAGTCACAGATGTCCTGGCAGCCTAAACTTCACTCTCCAGGAACCCACAAACCCCCACCACAAGTGTGCTGGCTGGCCCAGAGGTCACTTCTCCCTTACCCATCATAGGTAGCTACAGGTATCCCTTAGCATTAGGTAGCCAGAGGTACCCTCAGTATTAAGTAGCTAGTGGTGCACCAACTGAAGGAAGATCTTATCAGTGGAATGCCGAGAGCCGGATGACTAAATTCATTTACGCTCTACTCGGGACTCCCCATAGGGAATAAGGGAGGCGCTAGGGGAGAAAAGTGAGCCACCCCTCCATCATCAGGCGCCTGTAGGCACGTGCCTACAGTGCCTCATGGTAAATCTGGCCTTGTCCGTAGGGTAGGGGCAGGTGGCATTGATCAAGGGTGCCTAGGTCTGATGGTCCCATCAAAATTCTGCTACGGGGCCCCATAATCACTAGCTACACCTCTGAATCTCGTCAAAGTAAACTCTGCTATAGTAAACCTCTGGATATAGTAAACTAAATGTTCAGATCCCGGCCAATCTGCATTATAAGTATATGGGAGTAATGCCTGGTGTAATAAACTCTGATATAATAAAACTTGTTATAGTAAACCTGTTTTTTTCTTGGTCGCTGTGGAATTACGTATCTAGCTATAGTGGAAAGTGGGTGGGGACATGCGTCATTTATCAGTCAGACCCATGAGCTATGGTCGGTGGGCGGGCCTAGCAGCCACTTGTGGCCTACTCGCTATCTACACACTACTCTGGGCCTGCGAGGACTACCTCAAAACACCAGCCAGTGAGACCTATGCTTCCTGTATAAGCTGCTGCCTGATCACTGATGGAATTGCCTGTCATCTGTGACTTGCTTGTGCATGGCTGCAATGCACTGACATGCGTGGACAGAATAGCACACCCTCAGTACTGTATCTGCATTAACTGGTGGTGAGGCCTATGTTTACATCATTATTGCAGGCAAATCTCTGCACATGGAGCACTGTGAATTTTGATTTAGCTTAAAAGCTGCCTGTGCTCACTTGCTGAAGCTTTGAAAAGAAAAATTGACTCCTGTTTATTGACTAAATTAAGATAAAATACTATAGTATACTATATGTGCTTGAGTATGGCAATTTCTGATATAGTTAACTACTTGTTCCGGTATCTTGGAGTCTACTATAACTGGATTCTATTGCATCTTTTATAGTCCATTCCTCACCCGAGGTAAAACCATTTATTGTTTCAAACCGCTTCCAAGAGCCATATACACCCTGGGCACCTCCCTCCCATCCATTGTATTATCTAATCCGGTGGTGTCAAATACAAAGAGGGCTGAAATTGTACCCCGGGTACCTAGTCGCGGGCCAACCTCAATATCTACTGGCCACCTTCCTCCCTTATAAAGGTCCCTGGTGTCTAATAGCTCCCCTATACAGTTCCCTGGTGTCTAGAAGCCCCTATCCTCCCCCTATACACTTTCCTATCGTTTAGTGCTTTCCCTCTACCCCCAAATGGCTTCCCTGTTGTTCTAGGTCTTCACCTCCAATATAGCTTCCCTGGGGGTCTAGAGTGGGCCACACACAATGCAAAGGGAAGAAACCACTTGAGGGCCAAACTGAATGGCTTTGAGGGCCAGATTTGGCCTGAGGGCCGGAGTTGGACATGTATGATCTAACCCCTAGCTAGGGGTCCTTCACCTGTGATTTTATCCAGGGTTGGTTTTCTTTGTTTTGTTTGCCCATTTCGAGGAGAAGAACCCAGATCTATCCACATGGAGACGGATTTCTCCACAGTCTTTCTATTATGGTTGCCTCTCGCAACCCACCTCGTATATAGCATTCTTATTGCTCTTTATCCTGGTGGTTTTAAAAACTACACTATATTGTCGCTCCTGGTCTTCCTGTTTGATAGTTTTTTTTCACTTTCTGTTTCTGGAGTTCACCTGCAGAGAGACCCTCACTGGATTCATCGACTACAACATACCACATAGATAAGGTTTAACTTTATAAGACCTGCTTCCTGGCTGCCCTGAGACCATAAACATACCGCACAGTTAAGCCACACCCCATGTCACGCCCCCTAACCACGCCCCCAGCACACCCCTAGTCATGCATACTATATTTTAAAAGAAAAATATGTTGTTTTATAATTCAAACCACACTGGTCCTTTCTATCCTGGTTCATTTACCGTCATATTAACATTTGAATATAACAAATATATCAATTTAAAGGATGGGGGTATAAAGTTTAGAGTAAATGAAACACATTTTTCAGAAGATAAAATACATATATTTACATAGATCTACATATCAGTCCTGAAAGAGGGACAAAGAAGGAAGAAAGAGGGACAGAGGTTCCCAAAGAGGGACTGTCCCTGCAAAAGAGTGACAGCTGGGAGTTACGTCATAAACAGAAAGATAAATTGACATCTCACCAACAGGCATGAGTGCAATTACCAGCTTGGGATAGGCAAAGTTGGAGCAGCTCACATTAACCCCGCAGTAATAGAAGCATTCTTCTGGGTCAACACAACCGATCTCATCTAAAAATCAATACAATTCTGGTTAGAAGAGTCTTTCCTTTGCTTTCAGGCTAGTTCGACGCTGGAGCGGTGTGTTGCACTGTAACAAGCACATAAAGCAACGCAAAGCACGTGGAAAAAAGCAGAGAAATGCTGTGCTGCTTTATCTCAGATAGAGAAAGTGCCATGGCACTTTTCTGCAAGGAGGTGAGGCTACATGTCGGAAGGTGACAGACACGGGGCTCAGGGAGTGAGTTGCAGAAAGAAAAAAACAGGCAGGTAATTATAGCAATGTTACAAGAGGATCCATTAAATGTAAAATTTAGACGCAATTTTCTCTCCAAGGTCGCTCACATGCTCCACAAATGCGCATGGGCAAGTACTTCAATAAGCCCCCTCATTGCCCAACGGGTCCCGTCAACATGGAGACAGTCAATGGAATGGTGTATGGATGGTTGTGCTCTGCTGGGTGCAGGACTATATGATTTCAGAGGCGAACAGCAGAATCAAAGAGGATATCGTTACAGCCCGCAAGCCAAGTTTGACTTTCGGATCCTTTATTGCATAAGCACAGTGGAATCCAACAATTGTTTTGGGGCCCTTACACGTCCTCTTTGTCAAGGCAGGATGAACAATACAGTCCATATATAGTGTATTGTTCATCCAGCATTGACAAAGGGGACCCTTTAGTGAATCAATCTCATGGACACTAGTAGAACAACAAGAAGGATTAATGTATTTTTTGACTATAATACTTCTCCCCCCAAAAAAGTGGGGGAAAAAGTCACTGCATCTTAAAGTCCAATTGCAGAGAGTTCCTGACTTGTGAACGCCTGCCAATACGAACATCCAACCTGCCGCAATGTCGGAGACTCCCTGTACTGTGCCCATGCAGAGGGGGACACAAGGAGGACAGAGGCAGACACATGGAGGACACAGGAGGACACAAGGGGGACAGAGGAGGACACAGGCTGACATAAGAGGCACAAGGGGGCATTGGGGTACAAAGGGGGCATAATCCACAAGATGCCCCTCCACCATGAATGCACCAGGTTCAGTATATATTTTCTCCCTTGGTTTTTGTTCTCTAACCCTAAGTGAGTCTTATGGTCAGGAGTGTCTTATAGTGCGAAAAATACAGTACCTTGAACCGTTGTCCACCACAGGAAAGAACGTAAAAGCTCATAAAAAATGTGTTTTTTGGGCTAATACAAAGTCCGTTAGTTGATGTTGAGAATCTAGAAACAATCTCACCTGGATACAGAGCTCTGCTGATCATTCCTGGAAAAACCACAAGAAACGTGGGAAGAATCTTTAGATAACCACCAAGTATGGAGCCACCCTTAGCATGGGAGAGGTTCTTCGCTGCTAGAGATCTCTGAACAATCACCTAGAACACAATTAGGTAGGTGTATTTTTAGGCATTGGTATGTGTATTTTTTTGCATTTTTTTCCTGATTAGCTCCGAGTCTAGCCACAATTTATGAAGGCCCAACCATATTGATAGGTTTCATCACCACGCTCTTGGTGTTGGGCATAAGGTCTCATCATGTTTGTCAATCAGAATTTGCCAAATGTAATTATTACATAGCAAAAAATAAACAGGAGAAAAGAGAAACAGACCAAAAGGAGAAAGAAGAGCTACCTTCAGAGAAGGATATAATACCGTATCCTCCGGGGTACAAGATTCCTCCCTACCCTCAGAATCCTCTAAAGAGTCGGGGGGCCATACCACACGCTTGGTGTCATTGATGCCGGGTGACATGCAACGCCAACACACGATGCCCGTACATAACATGCTGAAATCAAGCTTCTCAACATGCATGACCACTAAGTGCGCCCTGGCAAAAAGCACTTGCCTAGGAAGTGGCCGCAGGCAGAGCCTCCAGATGCATCCAAAGCGACAGCATTTGCAGGGACCTTTGCACTATCAAATTACCGCATGGCCCAAAATCAAGTATCTCAGCAAGCATGACCACTAAGTGCGCCCTGGCAAAAGGCACCCGTCTCTGAAGTGGCTATAAGCAGAGCCGCCTGATACATTTCAAAGCAATAGCACGTGCAGGTGCACCAGCACCATCAGACACTGCTAGGCCCAAAACCAAGCGTCCTAGCATACATGACCACCAAGCACACCCTGGCAAAAGGCACCTATCCCTGAAGTGACCGCAGGCAAAGCCCCCCCCCCCCCCCCCCGATACAACCAAAGTGACAGCGTCTGCAGGGACCTTTGCACCAGACACCATAATGCCCAAAATCAAGTGTCTCATTATGCATGACCGCAAGGAGCACCCGTCCCCAAAGTGGCCGCAGGCAGAGCCTCACGACACATCCAAGCAACAGCACATGCTTACCAATCGCCTCATCCTGCACAACCACTATCAAAAATGAGACCACGTCCATCCTCGTGATCAAGACAACTTTCAACAGAAAGCACAACACACACACACCTCCAGCACCCGTTCACACCCAGAACCAGTCGTCCCACCCGTCGGGAAACACGGTAAGTAGAAAAGAAAACACAGAAGGAAAGGTGTAGAGGTGTATATAATAGCTAATTAACACTATCCTAAAAATAGTATGGCTAGCATCTGAATTTCTCAGAACAGATTTTATTTTTTGCATGTTTGTTAGATGACAACCTGCAGTTTTGATACACCATTTGCAATAAATTAGGCTGCTAGCAGTGACTAGTGTTGGGCGAACAGTGTTCGCCACTGTTCGGGTTCTGCAGAACATCACCCTGTTCGGGTGATGTTCGAGTTGGACCGAACACCTGATGGTGTTCGGCCAAACATGGCCGAACTAAGAGCGCATGGCCGAACGGTCGGCTAGCGCTGTGATTGGCCGAACGGGTCACGTGGTTCGGACCCGAACGCGTTCTGATTGGCCGAACGGGTCACGTGGTTCAGGTAAATAAATACCTGATCCACGTCATTTCTCCACCATTTGTCTGTGGGTTTAGCTTTGGGTAGGCAGGCAGGGTAGTTCTCTCTCCAGCCAGGCTAGCCAGGGTCCCCCCAGTCATTGTGTCGCTGCTGCGAACAGTAGTACACCGCTCACCCACACTATATAGCATTGTGTTTACTGCCACTCTGTGTACACCGCTCACCCACCACTGTATAGCATTGTGTTTACTGCCAATCTGTGTCTCTGCTGGGAACAGTAGTACACCGTTCACCCGCCACTGTATAGCATTGTGCTCTGTGTCGCTGCTGGGAATAGTAGTACACCGCTCACCCACCACTGTATAGCATTGTGCTTTGTGTCGCTGCTGGGAACAGTAGTACACCGCTCACCCACCACTGTATAGCATTGTGCTCTGTGTCGCTGCTGGGAACAGTAGCACACCGCTCACCCACCACTGTATAGCATTGTGCTCTGTGTCGCTGCTGGGAACAGTAGTACACCGCTCACCCACCACTGTATAGCATTGTGCTCTGTGTCGCTGCTGGGAACAGTATTACACCGCTCACCCACCACTGTATGGCATTGTGCTCTGTGTCGCTGCTGGAAACAGTAGTACACCGCTCACCCACCACTGTATAGCATTGTGCTCTGTGTCGCTGCTGGGAATAGTAGTACACCGCTCACCCACCACTGTATAGCATTGTGCTCTGTGTCGCTGCTGGGAATAGTAGTACATCGCTCACCCACCACTGTACAATCAATTTTCTCAAAAACTATAAGCTCTTTTTCAAATTTTTTTTTCCTCTTGTACCCACTCCCAAGGTGCACATACCCTGCAAATTTGGGGTATGTAGCATGTAAGGAAGCTTTACAAAGCACGAAAGTTCGGGTCCCCATTGACTTCCATTATGTTCGGAGTTCGGCGCGAACACCCGAACATCGCGGCCATGTTCGGCGAACGTTCGCGAACCCGAACATCCAGGTGTTCGCCCAACACTAGCAGTGACCACAGGTCATATCACAAGCTGACTCTACAGAATTATTTTATGGGATTAGTCCCACTCACCTGATCAGTACACCACACCCACGTGGCCAATATGGTGAGCCCAAATATAAGGCCAGGCCACGGCAGGTCACCGGTGATTGGGTCCCGAAACATGTGGAAGGCATCCTTGCGGGGTAGATGGCAGTCTGTGCCATTGACAATGACGCTCGGGATGGCTTTCATATATTTTTCCTCCAGTCCAGTGAACCAGCCAATCTCAATAAAAGCTGCAGAAAGAAACAGAGATTTACGCAAAAGTCACACATATCCAAACCAATGGACCTTGCCTCTTAAAGAGTCTCTGAAGCCTCTAAAAATGACCCTTTTTATTAGCCAGTATTGTTAAGCACTAATTGCACTAGGTGAACTGCCGCTATCCCACGGCAAAACGAGCCCTAATCACCCCCAAACACCGGGGCAAAAATCCACGACTTTCTTGGCCGTGGATTTTGCTGCCCGGGGAGGCAGAGCTTTCAGCTGTAGCTCTGCCTCCATTCGCGTCAATCTCCCGCGGCTCTCAGCCTCCTCCCCGCCCCTCTCTAATTGATGGAAGACTGAGAGGGGCAGGAGGAGGCGGAGATCCGCGGAAGATGGACGCGAATGGAGGCAGAGCTGCAGCTGAAAGCTCTGCCTCCAACAGGAACGAGCCCCGCAATTTGCCCCGGGCTTTTGGGGGTGATTAAAGCCTCGTTTTGCTGCGGGGTAGCAGCGGTTAAGCTAATACATTAATGCTTAACAAGGCTGGCTAAAAAAAAGGATAATTTTCGGAGGCTACAGAGTCTCTTTAAATAACACCTGAAGTGAGAGAGATATGGAGGCTACCATACTTATTTCCTTTTAAAGTGTATGTGAGATCAATTAAAAGTAAAAAATCATGCATACCTGGGGCATCCTCCAGCCCCCTTTGGCCTTAACGCTGCCTCACCGCCCTTCACCTCCTGGATCCAGAAAATGGAGGACGGTGGCAAGAGAGCGATTAGGCCGAATGGGGCTGGAGGAAGCTCCAGGTTTGAATACATTTTTACTTTTACTTTCAGGTTTACTTTAAGCAATTCAAATTGTATGGCTGGCTGTCCTCCTGATCCTATGGGCAGCACGGTGGCGTAGTGGTTAACACTCTCGCCATCCCTGGTTCGAGTCCCAGCCAGGGCACTATCTGCAGGGAGTTTGCATGTTCTCCCCGTGTCTGTGTGGGTTTCCTCTGGGCACTCTGGTTTCCTCCCACATCCCAAAAACATACAGATAAGTTAATTGGCTTCCCCTAAATTGTCCCTAGACTATGATAAATACACTACACGATATAGACATAGGACTATTGTAGGGATTAGCTTGTGAGCCCCTCTGACAATATACTCTGTACAGTGCTGCAGAAGATGTCGGCACCTAATACATACTAAATAATAATAAATTTATTATACTTTTAGCCATAGACCCAGAATAAGCATGCAGATCAGATATTTGACTGAAGTTTGACTGTATTTGCTGCATGCTTGTTTCATGTGTGTGATTCAAACTCTACTGATACATGAAAGATCAGTAGGATGCCAGGCAACTGGTGTTAAAAAGGAAATACATATATGGCAGCCTCCGTATCCCTCTCACTGCAGGTGTCCTTTAAGATTTCCGTGAACTGGAGATAATGGAGAATGTAAGAATTTCTGAAAACATGGCCTGGATTCCTTATATAAAATGATCAATAAAATGATTGGTAAAACAGAGGCTCTGACAAGAATAAAATGCACTAAAAACTGTTTAAAAAGAAGGTATGGGTGAACCAGCATTTGGCCCAAAGTAATGTCATCTGTGTAAAAATCACAATCTCCCTCCCACCCTTCAAAGTAACCTATTTGCATAATAATGTAATATTGAAATAGTTCAGAAAGCTCTGCAGTCAGGGAAATAGTGTTGCTGCTCACAATTAGTTAAAGGACACCCGAAGCAAAAATAAACACATGAAATAAACAATTGTATCTATCTTCCTTCTCCTAAAAATGACTTTTTAAGATATTCCACAGTTTCATTGTTTTTGCTCAATGACACATTAATTGAAGTATGTCAGAGCTAAAATCTATGAACTATTAGCCCTTTTTATCTTTTTCTTGCTCTCAGAAGCTATTTTCTTAAAATTGTGCTTACTCCCTACCTGGAGCTAATTACTGCATCCTATTTCAGTTATTCTCAGTTAAGCGTTCAATCTAGAGACTGTGGGCTAAAATCTGCAGGCTCCACTCCCTGGAATCTCAGTAGGGGGTTAACTCCCCCATTTTCCAGGTTGAGAGGATCCTTATTTCTTATTAACCATCTTAGCGGTATGGACGAGCTCAGCTCGTCCATCACCGCCGATGGCTGCCGCTCAGGCCCTGCTGGGCCGATTTTAGTCAAATAAAGAGCAGCACACGCAGCCGGCACTTTGCCAGCCGCGTGTGCTGCCCGATCGCCGCCGCTCTGCGGCGATTCGCCGCGAGCAGCGGCGAAAGAGGGTCCCCCCAGCCGCCTGAGCCCAGCGTAGCCGGAACAAAAAGTTCCGGCCAGCGCTAAGGGCTGGATCGGAGGCGGCTGACGTCAGGACGTCGGCTGACGTCCATGACGTCACTCCGCTCGTCGCTATGGCTACGATCTAAACAAAACAAGGAAGGCCGCTCATTGCGGCCTTCCTTGTTTATTCTGGGCGCCGGAGGCGATCGGAAGAACGCCTCCGGAGCGCCCTCTAGTGGGCTTTCATGCAGCCAACTTTCAGTTGGCTGCATGAAATAGTTTTTTTTAAATTTAAAAAAAACCCTCCCGCAGCCGCCCTGGCGATCTTAATAGAACGCCAGGGTGGTTAATCCATTCCCATAATCTCTCAATAATATCATAGAAAGGTACACTTTAAACTTCAAATATTCATTTCCAAGAAATTACTCCAGAAGTCGCAATTGTGTCAATATTATTTGACACAGATTTATTTTTAGTAAGTATAATTTTTATCAAGTTGAAGATGGTTTAAATATCCCATACACAACATTTTTATAATTTTATAATTTTCGTAGTTTTTTATACTTCAGTGATTTGTCATCATTTTTACTATTTTTATGTAAATACGGGTTCTTTTCCACATTTATAGATAGGTTACATGCCTGGGTGTGTTGAACGCGTTTATAGCGCGTTTTTCGCACCTATTGGCATTTTTCGCGCGTTTTCTGCACGCTTGCGCTTTTTCACTCGTTTTTGCGCATTTTCGCGCAACTTTGAGGTTTTCTGAATCCTAACGCAAAATTTCGCATGGTAGCATTATATTTACGCATCTTGATGCGGATTTTGCATCTTTATGCGGATTTTATGCGAATTTATGCGGATTTATGCGGATTTATAATCTTGCAGTATTATTGAATTTTTTTTATTTTTTTTTAATTTCTTCTTTACTCTATAACATGATTATAAGATGCAAATTTATTTCACAGTTATATTTAACTTATAACAAGCTGGTTGTACAACTGAGCTATATTTTTCTAGTGAAATGTATATGCTTATGTGGAGAACTTCTTATATATTGTTTATTTGTTATTTGTTATATATATATTATATACTATGCCATTGGATACTTACATAACTTGTATGCTGAAAAATGTTTCAATAAAAATTATTGTGAAGAGAAGCCATTTTCTGCTAGGAAAGTGTTTTATAGTTGGAATTTCTTATCAGTGAGGGTCACACTGTAGTCACTTCCTGTCTGAGTCAGGACCTTTAAGTCAGCGCACACAAACTCCCTGCTATAAATCATGCCTTATCTCCTATAGACAAAGATAAAAGAATTTGAGCCAGAATTATTAGTATCCCATTTGCCTTCTCTACTGACACCCATCAGCAAATTATTTTTAATGGATCAGGGCAGCTTGCAGGATCACTGTTAAACTACAGCATACTTACAAAGGAACATGAGAATGAAAGCTCCCACCACCATAATGACTGTTTGCACAGTGTCTGTGTATATCACCGCAGTTAGGCCACCTGTTACAAGAAAGATAGGTTGAGATTAGCCGGTTAACCATAGTCTGGATTAGGCTGTGAACCAAATCTTCAGATCTGTGTGTAATGTAAATTGTGCAGAACGCATCATGATTTGCAATGTATCAGGTTTAGTGCATTGCACACAGGGCCGGGCCGAGGCAGAGGCGAGAGAGGCTTCAGCCTCAGGGCGCAGTGTAGGAGGGGGCGCCCAACTCACTCAGCTGTCATTCCCCTATTGTGCTTGAAGCAGAGAGAAATAAGAAAAGAGGGTACATGGCAGTGACTGCAAGCCAGATAGCTAGAGATTAAGGTGTTGGGGAGGTTGTTGGCCCTGAGGCGCCTCTTACTCCAATAGCAATCAGTGTGTGACGGCTGGGGTGGGAGGGATGGAGGGGCACACTTTGGTGTCTCAGCCTTGGGTGCTGGAGGACCTTGTCCCGGCTCTGATTGCACATAAACCATTTTTACATTGTTTTTTTTTTTTTTTTGTATTACCTGCTGTGTTTTCAAAACTCTTTTCCTGTGTAAATGCCAGGTGCTGTTTGAATGAGAGAACAGCAAGTCTCTGAGACATCTGAATTACTCTCCCTACCCAATTATCACCCATAAAGTAGTCAGGGAGAAGTTGTGAGAGGGAACCAGCCAATCTTTTCCTCTTAACATGGAGGGAACTCAGCCCACCTCTTCCCAGTGACTCACAGGAGGAAGTAGAGGGAGAAGGAGGGTGGGATCAGGTGATCACTCTGCAGAGGTAGAAACTCCCACTCAGTGGCAGCTCTATACTTCGTGCAAAGATCTCTGTGTCATGTGACTGACTTTTCCAAAGGGAAGTTTTCTGGAACAGCTGCATCAAAAATGTGAATTGTGCAAGTAATAGGACTGTCCTCCTACACACCTTTACAAGCAATGAAAAATCTGGGTGGGCAAACTTGCAGTATGCTTTAACAATTTGGTCCATATGCAATTAACTTTTTCTCCTGAGTTTTCTCCTAGGTGAGATTTTCCCACCTTGTTAATAAAATGCCTGTTAACCAGTTCACCACTGAGGGTTCTTTTTCCCTTATGGTCCTGAGCAATTTTCACCTTTCAGCACTCCTCCCTTTTATTTGCCAATATCTTTATCACTACTTATAGATGATTTTGTTGCGATATCTTGTTTTTCCACCACCAATTAGGCTTTCTTTGGGTGGCACATTTTGCTAAGAATTATTTTATTCAAAATGCATTTTAAAAAGGGAATAATACGAAAAAAAAAAATGAAAAAAATTCCCATTATTTCTCAGTTTTTGCCCATTCTAGCCTCGGGATCCTAATGAGGCTTCCCACGCCGTCCTCTGTCCCACGGGGGTCTCGCTGCAGCCCTCCAAACAGCCGGCGACAGGCCCGACTGTCAATTCAATATTTACCTTTGCTGGCTCCAGCGGGGGCGCTGTGGCTGCTTTCGGTCTCGTAAGTAGACGGAAATACCCGATCTCAGTCGGGTCCGCTCTACTGCGCAGGCGCTGGAGACTTGCGCCTGCACAGTAGAGCAGACCCGACGGCGATCGGGTATTTCCGCCTACTTCGGAGCCGACAGTCTTCAGAGCGCCTGCGCAGGAGTCGGGAAGGTAAATATTGACGTCACCGCTGCACGGAGGGCTGCAGCAAGACCCCCAAGGGACGGAGGACGGCGTGGGAAGCCTCATTAGGATCCTGAGGCTTCCCCAACCCGAGGTGAGTAGCCCCCAAGGGGACGTTTTGACGTTACAGATTCTCTTTAAGAGAAAATGAAAAATAATCTCCTAGGAGAAAACTTAGGAGCAAAAGTTAATTGCATGATGGACTTTATCGGTAAAATGACAAATGCTCACAATGTTTGTCAACACACTAATTAAGTCACCGTTGTGTCCTTGTTAGCTTGGCTATCAGAGCGAGCAAAGTGCACAGTTATCTTTTATAGCTTTATACCAGGTCAGGATCTGACCGGAGGGATTCTGTAGCAGGAAACCCCGCAGTGAATAAAGGTGAATTGAAGGGGGAACATTAAACACCTGGTAATTGCGTATCTGAATTCGGGATGGCTGCCAGCACGGTGTTATACAGCTGATGTGTTCTGTACCTCTGAACTGATTGCTATTAATGGCACAGCTGCTAAGTAGACATGACCTTCAGCAAAGCAATTACTTTGGCATACATGAAAAAAGGTGCCTGGAAAAAGGGCATAGGGGGATTGCTGCTAGTAGAATACCCCTAAAATTAGCAATATTCTATTGCTGCATTTTGGTAGCAAAATATTGGTAATACTGATTACCAATAAGTAAACCTAACCCTACTCTCACACAGAACCCTCCCCTGGTGGTGCCTAACCCTAAGACATCCCCTGGTGGTGCCTAACCCTAACCACCCCCCTCCACTGGTGCCTAACCCTAAGACCCCCTGGTGGTGCCTCCCCCCCCCCCTCAGTGGTGCCTTATGCTAAGACCTCCTCCCAGCGGTGCCTAACCCCAAGACAGGCAGCACCTAACCCTAAATCCCCACCTAAACTATAACTCCCCTCCCCCCCCCCCCCGCTGCAGAGCCACAATATGCGGCAAAGCAGGTACATTTTCGGACAGCATGTCGCGGCCATTATAAAAACCCCAGCAAAGAAGGTACATTTCAGTGTACGGAGGTGCCAGATAGCAGCTGCCGCATGTGCCCTAATTTCCCTTTCTAGGCCCAAAATGTGGCTTTTATTATAGGGGACACCATTTTTTTTTCCAAAACAGCTCCTGCATCGTTTTTTCCTGCTTCGCTTACGTTGGCAATTGTGAAACTAAAGCTGCATGCCCACGTGAAATGAAAGTCTATTGAAAGGGCCGTTCAACAACTGATCGGTAGATAAGCTTTGTAAAAAATGTACTTAATGACCTAAAGTAATAACAGCCCAGTCAAATTCATCCCAGCAGTAGAGATGGCCTGAACAGTTCGCCTGGCAGGTAGTCCGCACGGATATCAGCTACCCGCGCCCGTGGCGGGTAGTGAATACATAGCGCGTTCGACCCGCCTTCTATACCTCGTCATTGGGCTAAACTTTGACCCTCTACAACACAGTCAGCGGACACATGGCAGCCAATCAGGCTGCACTTACCCAGGGACCCCTGCCCCCCCTATAAAAACGATGCAGCGTCGGCCATGTTCTCAGTCTGCTGATCTTGCTATAGTGAGAGGAAGGAAGAGATTGCTGGAGAGATAGGGAAAGCGTTAGGCTGTTAGCTTGCTCCTCGCTCAATGTGGTTGCTGAAAGCACCCCACAAAAAGCTCTTTTGTGAGCTAATATTCTGGGCCTAGTTACTGTACTGTGCCAGGCCCACACTGTATTACCATTGCATATATTTTCACTGTATTTGTGATTTAAATGACTAAAGCATAGCTGTCGTTGTGGTTGACACTGCATAGATAGAGCCCACAGACCGTTGCCAGCCAGGCCAGATGGGATTTGTAGTCCCACACTGGCAGCACACTGTATTGCCATACCATTGCATATCTTTTCACTGTATTTGTGATTTAACTTACTAAAGCATAACTGTCTTTGTGGGTGACACTGCATACAGCCCACAGAGATACAGGGACAGTTAGCTAGGCTGTTCTTTATTGCTGAAAACAACCCAATACAAAAGTGTGTGAGTGTGTGAGTGTGTGAGTGTGTGTGTGTGTGTGTGTGTGTTTGCTGGGCTTTGCCATCTACCATCGTCTTCTATCTATTACAAGCCAGCACACTGTCTATCATCATAAGTTGTGCTAAGCTTCCAACTGTATCTGTTATTGATATCTGTGTGGGTTACACACTGCATACAGGCCACAGTCAGTTGCTGGCCCTTGTAGTTCTACTATACTCTTCTAACTATTGCAAGCAAGCCAGCACACTGTCTATCATAAACAGTGCATAGCTTGCAACTGTATTTGTGATTGAAAGTACTATATAGGATATATCTGTGTGTTTGTTAAAGTACACAGCCCAGTGATATATACACACACACACGCACACAGCTGCACTCTTGCCAATGTGCGCACGAGCACGGCCATCACTACACAAACATTGCCACCCAGAGGACTAACATTTTATGTCCTGGGAGTGTCAACTAATGACAACCCTTTGTGTGGCGGTGCGTTAAACTGTGAGTTTGGTCTGTCAGTGTGGAGCAGTACACTACTTACACTACCCGCTGATCCTTGTCTACACACGCAAGATGTTTTCAAGCACTTTATGCATGTATCCCACTCCGCCATGCCCCCCCCCCCTCCAGGTGTTAGACCCCTTGAAACATCTTTTCCATCACTTTTTGGGCCAGACACAGTGTTTTTGGTTTTTAAAGTTTGCCTGGCCATTGAAGTCTATTGTGGTTCGCCGGTTCGCAGACTTTTGCGGAAGTTCGCGTACGCGATCCGTGAACCCAAAATCTGAGGTTTCAGCCATCTCTACCCAGCAGATGTTTTTCTGATGACTTTCATCCTTTCCTAAAGGTGTGTACGAGATCGTTCAGTATTTCTTAACATTTCCCTATTTATTGTCCGGCGCTGCGTAATATGTTGGCGCTTTATAAATGCAATAAATAAATAAATTTGTGAGCACAGTGCAATTGCGAAGAAGGAAGTAAATGGACTACAAAAACATTTCTAGGGTTTTTCCATGAACTGATCAGTTGCATGCGTACACCATCATCAGAATGGTCATCGTTCAAACCTTCCTGCCAAACCCATGCAGCAGATTGATTCATATCTGATGTGTGTATGCAGATTTAATGGGGAAATTGGGTGCCCTCTGACCCCTGAAAAAATCCACTAGCTGCACTCTTAACTGGGCTGGAAGTCAAAAATGATTTGTCCTACTTTTGAGCCGATAAAATACTGATATTTAATTTTTGTGGCAAATGCTGTGCATATATTGTCGAATTTGTGATGGGGGGGGGGGGGGGGGGGGGGGTTACAGTTAAGATTAGGCATTGGTGGGATGGGGTGGTTGGTTAGAGTTAAGCACCAGTAGGGTTTTGGTGAGGTATCAGTAAAGGGGGTGGTTACGATTAGGCAGTTGCAGACGTGGAGATTATGGATCAGCAGGGGGTCTGGTTAGGGTTAGACATTGGCATGAGCTGTGGGCAGTTTGGGTTAGGCATTGGCCGGGGTCATTAGGATTAGGCATTAGTAGGGGCCTGATTAGGGATAGGCGCTGGGAAAGGGGGGGTTCGTTTGGGTTAGACATCAGTAGAGGGAGAGGGCTTTGTGTGACAATAAGGTTAGCTGTAGTAAAATTTAAAATTTTATTTTCGGCATTAGCACTGAACAATAGCATAATATTGGTAATTTTACCGATATTTTACTACCGGCTATTTCCCACACCCACATCTACCCAGCGCCCTTCTTGCATGTACGCAGTAACTAGTTACTAGTTTGTTCTAACAACCCCTCCCCCGTGAAATCGAGAGCAGATTGGATGATCTGGTGATTCGATAGTTAGTTACCAGCAACAGTGTAGATCGCTGTCACAATCAGCAGTATGACGGTAGACAGGTAAATGTTCCACCCCAGAGACACCTTGATAAAGAGGGCTCCCGAATAAATGTCTGTCTGAAATAGAAGAGAATGTCACATAAATACAACCTAAAGAGGACAGTTTCCCAACACAGCAAAGCCAGGCGCAAATTAATTGCAAAAAAACCCTTATATCATTTATTATGCCACTAAACAACTTTATACTGTACACTGAAAAAGATAATTTATTTTTTTAAAGCAGAACTGAAAGGTTACAAAAAAAAAAAAAGTGTTTCACTTACCTGGGGCCTCTGCCAGCCCCTTGCACCCTTCCTGTCCCATGCCAGTCCTCCTCGGTTCTCAGCTACTGCTACTTTCGGTTCCGTTGAAGCGGCAACTGCGTCTGTGCGCCCCGAGCCACGCGTATATTTCTATGCGTTGCCGCCCACAATAGCATCCTGTGCTATTAGAGCAGGACGCTATTGCGGGCTGGAACGAGAAGAAAGATACGCGTGGCTCTTGTAAGTGGACGGTATGACCGAACCGAAAGTAGCTGGCGGCGGGAGAACGGAGGATCGTGGAGGACCAGCGCGGGACAGGAAGGCTGCAAAGGGCTGGCAGAAGCCCCAGTTAATTTAAACAATTACACTTTGTTTTTTTAACCTTTCAGTTGCGCTTTGAAGGCCCACTATTGCAAAAAATTGTAAGATTGAAAATGCATATATGTAAAATGTACATTTCTTCCAGACCTTTTTTTTCTATGTTGCTGTCACTTAAAGTAGTAAAAAGCTGACAGACATATTTTGGACTAATCCACCTTTTCATGGGGGATTCTTAGTATCAAATGAATTCTTTACAAAAGCATTCCCTGGTAAGTATCTATACAAAGATGCCGGTCAGCTTCCCTGCTCGTTTGCACACTATTTTTGCAGTTAAACTTAGCAGCTGCAGTTCAGTAAGTGCTTTTGTAAATAAAGAAATAACTCAGAATACCCATGAGGAGAATGGACTAGTCCAAAACCTTTCAGATCTGTCAGATTATTACTACCTACTGAAAATTTTCCGTGGGGGCAAAAAAGGGGGGGAGGGACCATGGCAGAAAGATGGTGAGAAACTTGCGCGCGCTGTGACCGAAAATTGGGGTAGAAAATGGACGTGTTTATAGCCCAGGAGGTGGGTGTGGTCACAGGTGGAGCCAAATTTACATGAACTTAGCAATGGTGGGATATTAGACTAGGACTATAGTAGAAATTAGATTGAGAGTGCCTCCGACACAGGTGCGCCCAGTTTAGGTAGTGACAGGTTCCCCCCAGTTTAGGTAGTGACAGGTTCCCCCAAGTTTAGGTAGTGACAGGTGCCCCCCCTCACCTTAGTGACAGCAGCACCCAGACTCAGACCTCAAAATCAGCCAGCGACCATAGAGAGTGGACGCACGGTACTCCGTGAACACCACACTGTGTCACTTCCCCATATCAGTGTGGTGTCCGGGGGAGGTCCTAGCACCTGCACTCACTGGTCAATGGCTGATCGGAGGTCTGACGCTGGGCTGCCTTCTGTCACTAGTAAGTGGGGGTCGGCTGGGGAGACAGCTGGCGGCTGGGGGGGTCCGCCCTATTTTGCCCAACATGCGAACACCCATGCCTACTGTAAGGGACAGCAAGTAATTTATAGTGCATTTTACTCTAGGAGAAATGTACATTTACATGTATGTATTTTACAATTTTTCTCGGTACATGTCCTATAAGTCTAAATTATATGATTTTCTTTAAAATCCAACATTTGGTATATTTATGTAAAACAGTGTTATAGTTCATATACTTTTTTGCATTTTTATTGCGTCCCCATTCTTCACTTCCTGTCCTCAGAAACTCTGTAGAATTCTATTGCTTGAGTATGAGCCCTGGAAGTCCATATTACAGGAAATATGGCTAAAAATGGGTTGAGTTTCTAACTTCTCCAAAGAAAAAATTCACTCTTTAGTTCCTGTTGAGGAGATTTACCCACTTCCTGTCGGCATAGGAAGCGAGGAAAAAAAACTCCCATATTGGGAGACAGAGAGCAATAATGATCCTAAAAATATTCTAATTCCTTTTTAATACCGTACATTCAATAGAAGTATTCTAAATATGCCTCAAATTAATTATCCTTAACCGGTATCACAATTATACAGCATTACAAATTGTATTTATGGTTCTGCAAAAAAATTCTCTTAGTTACATGAAACATTTTAAAAGCATTCTGAAATGTCCCCTGTGTGCAAAATGGTTTATTTTCTTTGCAGACAGCGGTAGAAGCTTGCTTATCTCTGGTCATGACTCAGCTGTTGCCAGGGCGATGTGTCTTTTTAGCCAAGGGGGAGGGGCAGAGTGAAGACATAAGCACAAGGAGATTCTTGCCTTTGCCAATGACCAGAGATAAACAAGCTTCTACTGCTGTCTGCAGTGAAAATAAACAAATTTTACACACAGGAAATACTTGAGAATGCCTTCAAGTCTTATTTTATGTTACTAAGAGTAGTTACTGAAATCTTAGTTTTGGGAATATAATCCCACTTTAAAATAAAGTTTAAGCTGTTTTCCTGCACTTAGAGGGAACCCACCGATATTTTGGTGAAGATGTAGAGAATGAGGGACAGCACAGACATATAAATTCGAATCCGATCTCCGCCAAAACGTTTCTTCAAGTATTCAGGCATGGTGACCACTCCAGAAGCGATGTACACTGGAACGAAGATCCACCCAAGAGCGACCAGCACCCAGGAGGCCTGAAATAGAGAAGAGAATCGGAACAGTGACGTTTATCTTCACAATACTACATCTTCTGCAGAAGGTTTTGTCTACACACCTAAATATGGACAACAGTATCTTATAGCATGGATACCTTGTCCCTCAAGATTCTTCTTTTTTAGCTGTTTGGTGAATTTGCTGTAGTTCACTAAGCAACCCAGATGGGCAAAGTGCTTGCGTTGCAGTTTCCCAGCTAAGCTAGCATTTGAAAGGTGCGCAACCCGCAACGCTTGACGCGAATGTGGGTTTGCCTGCCAAACTGCACCAAAACTGTTCTAGTTGCTGGGCTGGCCATCACCTCTCCCTGGCTTACCATCCTGGAGTTGGTGACATCATCAACCCAGGCCAACCCGTCCCTCCCCTCTCTTCCATGTCCGAAGCCGCATCTATGTCACTGCCCCCCAGAGCACAGTGAGCTGGATGGGCAGACTGAAAAAGCAGCCTCATCCAGCCTACCCATCCAGCTTTCTGTGCTCGGCAATTGGGGAGTTCAAGAACCAGGAAATCATTGACACAAACATAGGTTTGTAACCCCATTAACCCCACCTAACCACCATCTTTATTAGCAAAGTTGAATACGTGCCCACGATTTGCTCTCACAATGCTCATACATGCAGCCATTTCAGAATCACTCCTTTTGGCAAAGTTAGTCATGGGACCACAGATCCATTCACAAAAGCTTGCAGCTGCAAGGGGAGTGGGTGTTCCCCAGATAGAGGGCAGCCCTCACTCCTCTTTGTAGCCAGCATTGCAGCTACAGCAACTTCTTATTATGAGAATATGCTGAACCAACACAGGCAGGAGGTGGCCTAGGACAGGTGATCTGTGCAGACAAGGAAAAACTGCTATATGTATGATGATGGGAGGAGCCTTAACAGCTTTCAGTCTGGAAGCATTGCTCAGCAAAAATGGGAGCTACAAGACCCATCCAGGAAGGCATTTTAAATTTCTAAACCTATTACATAGGAACTGCATCTAACATTTGGATGTTGGCCCTTGTGGTTATGTGGCATTTGATCACTATGGACAGACAACGGGATTCAAATCATTCCGAATTCATACTATATTATGCAAATTTATACAGATTAAAAAATCAAATGCCAACTTGCTGTGATTTGATTGGTTTTCTTGCTGCATTTTGCTACATTTGCATACAAATTAGCATAATCCTGTATGAACTCGAAAGGATTTGCATCTCACTAATCATCTCTATTAGTCACTGAGAGCCACATGACAATGGCACGTGTGCAATATTAAAACCATCCCCATCTCCCCTTATCTGTCATAACTCATGATTTATCTCTCCCTTATCATAAATTCTCTCTCCTTATAGTCAGCAGGAAATATAAAGCCCCGTACACACGTTAGATAATACCAGGCCCAATTACCAGTAGAGATGGGCTGAACAGTTCGCACGCGAACGGTTCCAGGCGAATTTTGGGTGGTTCGCCTTCGCAAGCGAAGGCGAACTTTTCCGGAAGTTCCTTCCACCCCCATAATGCTCCATTATGGTCAACTTTGACCCTCTACATCACAGTCAGCAGGCACATTGTAGCCAATCAGGCTACACTCAGTCCTGGAGCCCCCCCCCCTTATATAAGGCAGGGTCGCTGGCCATTACACTCACTCGTGTGCCTGCAATAGTGAGAGTAGGGCGAGCTGCTGCAGAATGTTTCTCCTAGGGAAAGATTAGTTAGGCTTTTGGCTTGTTAGCTTGCTCCTGGCTGATTCTTATTGCTATAATAGCACCCCACAACAGCTCTTTTGAGAGCTAATGTTCTCCTGATGTGTTTTTTTTTTGTGTTGCCCACTGACACTGCATTATACAGCCCTATCTGTTGCAGCTGGACCTTGGTAATAGCTATTAATGTGCCAGCCAGGCCCTGCCTACCTATACTGGGGCACCTACCTATGCCTATCTACCTATACTGGGACACCTACCTATGCCTACCTTTCTATACTGGGACTCCTACCTATGCCTAGATAACTACTGGGACACCTACCTATGCCTATCTACCTATACTGGGACACCTACCTATGCCTACCTACCTATACTGGGACTCCTACCTATGCCTAGCTAACTACTGGGGCACCTAACTATGCCTATCTGCCTATACTGGGACACCTAACTATGCCTATCTACCTATACTGGGACACCTACTTATGCCTACCTACCTATACTGGGACACCTACCTATGCCTACCTAACTACTGGGGCACCTACTTACCTATACTGGGACACCTACCTATGTCTACCTACCTACCTATACTAGGGCACCTACTTATGCCTACCTACCTATACTGGGACTCCTACCTATGCCTAGCTAACTACTGGGGCACCTACCTATGCCTATCTACCTATACTGGGACACCTACCTATGCCTACCTACCTATACTGGAATAGTGAAAGCCACTGCACCATTGATGGGGAACAGATGTGCTGAAATCACCTCTGGAGTCACAAGTATCATGCAAAATACTCCATACGATCCGCACCATCAAAAATTGTATCTTTATTTATAGCTCATAAAAACAATTAAAATCCATGAGTGGGTTTGTGCCAAAATGATATCATCATCATCATTTTGGCACAAACCCACTCATGGATTTTAATTGTTTTTATGAGCTATAAATAGAGATACCATTTTTGATGGTGCGGATCGTATGGAGAATTTTACCTACCTATACTGGGACACCTACCTATGCCTACCTAACTACTGGGGCACCTACCTACCTATACGGGAACACCTACCTTTGTCTACCTACCTACCTATACTGGGACACCTACCTATGCTTACCTACCTATACTGGGACTCCTACCTATGCCTAGCTAACTACTGGGGCACCTACCTATGCCTAACTACCTATACTGGGACACCTACCTACCTATACTGGGACTCCTACCTATGCCTAGCTAACTACTGGGACACCTACCTATGCCTATCTACCTATACTGGGACACCTACCTATGCCTACCTACCTATACTGGGGCACGTACCTATGCCTACCTACATACAAGAAGATAATAAGGTTGTTGCTTATTGCTTAATTATGGACAGACCAAATTTGATCAGCTGGACAGTCACTGTTGTTCTGTCATTGAGCTACCACAGCCCGGCGACCATATGGGCTTAAAAACCGCCACAGCCTACACTCTGGCCATGTTGCGCACCAGTCCAGCACGGCCGTCACTACGCAAACAGCTGTTTGCGGTACGTTACCTAGTGAGTTTGGTGTGTCAGTGTGAAGCAGAACTCTAATTACACTCCCTGATTGATGTACAGACATGCAAGATGTTTTAAAGCACTTTAGTCCTGCAATTTAGCATTCAATGTGATTTCTGGCTTTAAAACGCTGCTTTCCGTCCAATTCATTTTTCCCCGGGACTTTTGGCGTCTATCCCACTCCGCTATGCCCCCCTCCAGGTGTTAGACCCCTTTAAACATGTTTTCCATCACTTTTGTCGCCAGCATAAATGTTTCTAGTTTTTCAAGTTCGCCTCCCCATTGAAGTCTATTGCGGTTCGCGAAAGTTCGCGCGAACCGAACCTTTGCCGGAAGTTCGCGAACCGAAAATCGGAGGTTCGGCCCATCTGTAATTACCAGCTTTAACGATAATCCAGTGTGTGTACAGCAACCC
The DNA here is from genome assembly GCF_040937935.1 of Hyperolius riggenbachi. Classification (NCBI taxonomy): domain Eukaryota; kingdom Metazoa; phylum Chordata; class Amphibia; order Anura; family Hyperoliidae; genus Hyperolius; species Hyperolius riggenbachi. The sequence continues at coordinate 26,907,515 of NC_090651.1, read as the reverse complement.
CAGACACCCGCGCCCGCTCGGCCACTGATCCGCCTAGCTGATTGGTTCAGACGAGTGGTGGTTGAGGGCACTGTTCACTTCACTTACCCGACTCCCTCGTGACATCACACCCATGCCTCTCTGTCATCCCTCCGCTCCACCTGCATAGCAACAGAACACATCGCTAGCCCGCAGGCAAGCGATGGGTCTGTACAGTGTCTGCCCTGCAATTTCACCAGAGGGATCAGTTCCCGGAACCCCACCCGGTGACATCCATCTAGCCTGTATGTGGGCCTTGTAGGTTAAGATAATTCATGAGAAGTATTTGAATCAACCCCCCCCTCCCCCCTTACTTTGCATGAATGTCTTGAATACACTCGCGGGTCATGTGACTTACATTCCATTCAAAGCTACCGACTGCTACTCCTCCAGCAGCCCCCGACCCGGCCATCGCAACAAAGAGACTGCTCCCCACGTTGCTGGACATCAGCGATGCTCCGATCTGCAGGAAAGGAAAGGGCATTACAGAAGAATTAAACTTGTTAATATCCTATCACAGTGGCGTAACCACATATCCTGGGCCCCCAGCAAAACTGATGCCCCCCTTCCCCCCAATGTTCACACCCCTTCCCTTGCCAACCCGTGGTGACCCTTACACCTGGGGACCCGAGAGTTGACATCAGAATCTTCACACCCATAACAAGTGCAGCCACAAAACACCTGATCTGAACGATGGACCCCTTTATCAGAGGGAGTCAAGTAGCAGTTGGGACCCCCTTTCAGTTCTGGGCCCCCATGTGACTGTCGGAAAGGATGGGAGTACACCATACCCCCCCCCCCCCCCCCATATGACTCAGTGGCATAGTAACAAGTGAAGCACAGGTTGTGCGCCTTGACCGTCCATATTGTGACCTCTGCATAGTGAACCTAGCCTAAGCATAAAGATAGGGACACCAAGAGCCAAATATCGTGTAGTATGTACTGGTAATATGGGATGAAGTTGGTAGAGCAAATACAAATATACTCACAAAGCAGGGTTATCTCAAAGGTAACCACTGTAACAGCTGGTGGGGAGATTAGACCTGACCCCACTCAGGATGAAGAAGGCGCTCTCTGTAGATTAGGAAAAAAGGAGATGACACCTCTCCACCAAGGCTGGACTTAGAACAATGTAACAGGCTTGCGCAAAGGTGGGTCAGCGCATCACCAGGCCGCCTCCGAATGGCCTCTAATCAGAGGTGCGCTGAGCCCCCCAGAAATTACAAACGCACCTTGAAAGCAAACAAAAGCTCTGCATAAACATCAATAAGCAATGCTATTACATGGGAGCAGCTGACCAAAGTTACTTACATTTGTACATGGCGAGGAAAGGAACAGCGCTACTTAAAAACAGATTGCATCCTTATGACTACCTGCTTGAGAGTGCAAGCCCCACTAGTGGGATAAAATACATACCCAGCAACAAGCCCCAAAAAAAAAAAAAAAAAAAAAAGATTAAAAAAAAAAAACTATTTTAAAACTGCAAAGGAAAAAAAAATTTATTTAAAGTTTAAAAACCATTTTTCCTTTGCAGTTCTCGGGGGGAAAAAAAGGTATTTTTGAAAAAATTCTTGTGTTGCCTTGTTTCCAATATTCTAGACTAGTTAAAAAGAAGACCCTCTGGAGGATACTTACATCGGGAAGGGGAAGCCTCTGGATCCTAACGAGGCTTCTCCCGTCCTCCGGGGTCCTGGCAATCCAGCGCTGCAGCCCCCTGAACAGCGGCAAGGTAAATATTTACTTACCATGATCCTGCGCAGGCACACTTACAGCTCTCCATTTGGGTTAAGGCAGAAATAGTTAAACCTAATTGGATCCACTCTACTGCGCAGGCACGAGTCCTTTGCGCCTGCGCCGTAGAGGGGATATTATCAGTTTCGGCTATTTCCGCCTTACCCGAACAAAGAGCCGCTAGTGCACCTGTGCATGATCCCGGAGAAGTAAATATTGCCTGCGTCTGCGCACCCTTCTCAGGCTTGTTGAGGGACTTTTCAGGGGAGCCAGCATTGGATTCCCTCGAGCTAGAGAGGGCGGGGAAGCCTCATTGGGACCCTGAGGCTTTAAGTACGTTGTTATTTTGGTGATATCATGTATGGAAGCTTTGCCATTAACCGCTAAAGTCGGCACAAAATTACACAAAAGTTATGCAAAATTACAGATTTTGATTGCATTTACAAACAAAATGATTCACGATTTTTTCCCAAAATTGCACTTTATGATTCGCAATCATAATGCAAAATCGTAAAGTGCAATTTCGGGAAAAATTACGGTTATGGGAAATTTATGCTCATTGCTAGGCTTGATGACTTTTTGTTTTTTGGAGTGTGCTGGCATTGCATGTTGTCATCGGAGTCCCCCTGTTTCCTGAGTTCCTTTGAGAGGCACAGAGCTATTGTGTAGTGCGCAGGCGCGTTTAGAACTGTACCTGCGCAGTGAAAGAAAGATGAAGATGAAGATTTCATTTTTCAGCACAACCTGGCACCTGCTCACAGTGCCAAAACCAGGGACGGATCAAGACCAAGTTGCGCCTGGGGCAAGGTTAGGTTTTGGCGCCTAAACTGCCATTCATTTTGCTGCCTTTTTAAGAATTCAACAAACTGCGCCTGGGGCAAGATACCCGCCTGCCCCCCCCCCCCCCCCCCTAGATCCGTCCCTGGCCAAAACCACTGGTAAATGGTTTACTGACCATGGTATTACTGTGCTCAATTGGCCTGCCAACTCTCCTGACCTGAACCCCATAGAGAATCTGTGGGATATTGTGAAGAGAAATTTGAGAGACGCAAGACCCAACACTCTGGAGGCCGCTATCGAAGCATCCTGGGCCTCCATAACACCTGATCAGTGCCACAGGCTGATTGCCTCCATGCCATGCCGCATTAAAGCAGTCATTTCTGCAAAAGCATTCCTGACCAAGAATTGAGTGCATAACTGAACATAATTATTTGAAGGTTGACTTTTTTGGTTTTAAAAACACTTTTCTTTTATTGGTCGGATGAAATATGCTAATTTTTTGAGATAGGAAATTTGGGTTTTCATTAGCTGTATGCCAAAATCATCAATATTAACCACTTTACCCCCGCCCGTACGAATTTCTCCGTCCCTTTTTCCATCCTTTAACCCCCAGGGACGGAGAAATTTGTACTTTCCGCGCTCCCGCCGCTGCCCGTGCTCCCGCTCGTAAACACGCCGCCCGCTGCTAGTAAACACGCCGCCGCCCGCTCGCCCGGAGATCAATGAACGGGAAAATCCATTCCCGTTCGTTGATCTAAGCCCCACAATGATCCGCTGCTCTCCGATGGGCAGCGCGATCATTGTGAAAAAAAAAAAAAACACTCACAGCCTCCTGTGAGCGTCGCAATACACAAAAAGTTACTGTTGCCATCTTGTGGCCAAATAGTAAAACTACACCCTAAGCATTTTTTACATAGAAGTAAATTAGTGTTACACAAAAAATTAACTCATTACCTCCCACACTCCCCTTTTTTTTTTGTAATTAAAAAAAATTCAAAAATTTAGAATTAAAAAAAATACATAAATAGTTACCTTAGTGACTGAACTTTTTAAATATTTATGTCAAGAGGGTATAACACTGTTACTTTATAAACTATGGGCTTGTAATTAGGGATGGACGCAAAACTGAAAAAAATGCACCTTTATTTCCAAATAAAATATTGGCGCCAAACATTGCGATAGGGACATAATTTAAACGGTTTTATAACCGGGACAAAAGGGCAAATACATTTCATGGGTTTTAATTACAGTAGCATGCATTATTTAAAAACTATAATGGCCGAAAACTGAAAAAAAAATTTCCCACATTTTTCCTATTTTCCCATTAAAACACATTTAGAATAAAATAATTCTTGGCATAATGTCCCACCTAAAGAAAGCCTAATTGGTGGCGGAAAAAACAAGATATAGTTCATTTCATTGCGATAAGTAATGATAAAGTTATAGACGAATGAATGGAAGGAGCGCTGAAAGGTGAAAATTGCTCTGGTGCTCAGGGGGTAAAACCCCTCAG